>NC_084550.2:39135000-39257500 GCF_033978685.3 Nerophis lumbriciformis | reverse complement strand
GTTTTATTTATATCACTGAGCTGCTCACATTCTTTCAGATTCTTTCTTTTCACCCAATGCACTATGTTTCAAAGTTTAATCCTCCGTCATAATCCCTTCCAAAGGTCTCCCACCTGATTAGAACTATTGTACCTGAGGTATTGTGCTGGATTAGGACAATGTGGAGTGTTGTTCTCGTGTCCGTCACAAGTTGTGGTGTAACAGTATTTCGTAATCATACCTCACTTTTACATTTAAGGCCATGATTCAAATCAAGTTTGGTAGAGTTAGAGAGTTAGGTAACAACATGCAAAACGTAATGCTGCCTAATAGGCATGTGTGAATCCAACAACAACTCACCATTCCGTTCCGATATTTCAGGTGATGATTCGTTTCAGAATCGATTCTCGATTCAAACTGATTCTCGTGATATATATTTTGCCAAAAGAAATATAATAAAACCGTTGGTATATGCGCAGAGAGTAAGTGTGGCGATTGCCTAAATAACATCCTTTTAAAAAATGATACCTAAAAATAAACAATACGCTTAAATTAATATTACGTTCTTTAATTTGTTTAAGAAAATTCTGAATTGATTTAGCATTGGAATACATAAGATCTGCAATTTAGATGTGAATCGATGAGGTGAGGTGGCAAATTATGACGCGTTCAGTTTATTGCAGCACCAAGCAAATAATCTCAAGATCCCCATCATATCAATTCCTAGATGTGATCGGAATTATTTAAGGCGCACTACACAAAATAAACGTAATGTTATTAATATCAGTACTATGGATACCATGGGCAGCACGGTGGCAGAAGGGTTAGTGCGTCTGCCTCACAATACGAAGGTCCTGAGTAGTCGTGAGTTCAATCCCGGGCTCGGGATCTTTCTGTGTGGAGTTTGCATGTCCTCCCCGTGACTGCGTTGGTTCCCTCCGGGTACTCCGGCTTCCTCCCACCTCCAAAGACATGCACCTGGGGATAGGTTGATTGGCAACACTAAATTGGCCCTAGTGTGTGAATGTGAGTGTGAATGTTGTCTGTCTATCTGTGTTGGCCCTGGGATGAGTTGGCGACTTGTCCAGGGTGTACCCCGCCTTCCGCCCGATTGTAGCTGAGATAGGCTCCAGCGCCCCCCGCGACCCCGAAAGGGATAAGCGGTAGAAAATGGATGAATGGATGGATGGATACCATGAAAAAAATTCCTCAAAACAGCCTACTGCCTATAATATGGGCTTTTTAAACCTCAGATCATTGGCTCCCAAAACGTTATTAGTTAACGAGGTCATTAGAGACAGCAATCTTAACGTCATTGGTCTCAGCAAAACCTTGCTAAAACCAGATACATTTTTTCCGCTTAACGAGGCATCTCGAATGCACATATTGCCCGTCCCCTTAAAAGGGGTCCCACTAAGATCAGACGCTTCTTCTTCTCATAGGTTTATAATTTTCTACACACTAATGATGGTGAATAAGCAACTTTGCTTCCAAATAATTTTCTTTATTTTAATTAAAGATGTCCGATAATATTGGCCTGCGTTAAAATGTAATATCAGAAATTATCGGTATCGTTTTTTTTATTATCGGTATCATTTTTTATTTTTTTATTTTTTTATTAAATCAACATAAAAAACACAAGATACACTTACAATTAGTGCACCAACCCAAAAAACCTTCCTCCCCCATTTACACTCATTCACACAAAAGGGTTGTTTCTTTCTGTTATTAATATTCTGGTTCCTACATTATATATCAATATATATCAATACAGTCTGCAAGGGATACAGTCCGTAAGCACACATGATTGTGCGTGCTGCTGGTCCACTAATAGTACTAACCTTTACCAGTTAATTTTACTAATTTTCATTAATTACTAGTTTCTATGTAACTGTTTTTATATTGTTTTAATTTATTTTTTATTATTCTATTTTATTATTTTTTATTCAAGAAAATGTTTTTAATTTATTTATCTTATTTTATTTTATTAATTAAAAATTGTTTTACCTTATCTTCACCATACCTGGTTGTCCAAATTATGCATAATAATGTGTTAATTCAATGACTGCATATATCGGTTGATATCGGTATCGGTAATTAAAGAGTTGGACAATATCGGAATATTGGATATCGGCAAAAAAGGCATTATCGGACATCCCTAATTTTAATCCATTTATTTTAGACTCTAGACTCTACCACAGGCAACGGATGAACTGGCACCGGCTGAGTGGAGATCCAGGGTTTAAATCTGGCGGTTGATTGGAGACAGGTGGGTTCAGATGACTGGCAGCACACCTGAAGCTAATGACAGGGGACACAAGAGGAGAGTGGAGTAGGAAAACAAGACGAAAAAGACAACGTCATGACAACGTGCCACTATTGGATGAATAGTCCAAGTCCACAGGGACAGGGCAAGAAGGAAGTCCATGGGCAAGCGAGAGGTCGGGGGCTGGAGAGAGGTGCCGAGGTCAGTGTCTGAGTGGGGGCCGAGGATCGAGGGAAGCAGTCCAAAGTCCGGAGGAAAGTCCAAGGGAACGAGGCGCACACCGGATACGGCGGTAAAATACAACAGGTGAACTACGCTCCGGCACTGGATCTTCGGGTCCGCTGGTCTTTATGTCGTCTGCTCTCATTAGATCCAGGTGCACTGATTGTTGATTGCCTGCAGCCGTGCAGGCGCGTGGCCGTGATGCGGGAAGAGTTAGCAGGGGCGTTTTTTCGCCGCGCTCATAGTGGAGCTGCCGGCGTCGCTGGCTGCAGATGGCATGAGGGATTGCGCATGCGCCGTGACAGCAATCTGCATATTATTGACATTAAAGGAGTCCTATCATGTAAAAGCAACTTTTCTTACCAATTGGTACCTTCTGTTGTGTATTTTGGGATCTGCATAAGTCCTAAAAATGTCAAATCAAGCCATGGAGTCATTGTGGAGATATTTATAAAACAATAAATAAACAATTGGGGACGCCGTGCCAGCAACCTGAGGGTTCCTGGTTCGATCCCCAGCTTCGACCATCCTAGTCACGTCCGTTGTGTCCTTGAGCAAGACATTTCACCCTTGCTCCTGATGGGTCGTGGTTAGGGCCTTGCATGGCAGCTCCCGCCATCAGTGTGTGAATGTGTGTGTGAATGCGTGAATGTGGAAATAGTGTCAAAGCGCTTTGAGAACCTTGAAGGTAGAAAAGCGCTATACAAGTATAACCCATTCACCATTGATTGATGTAAACAGTACACTTCAAGTGCATAGTAGATTAATAGATAAAAGTATGGGCTTACATTTCCTGAGCAAAAAGGTATAGGCTGAAGCTAAAAGCTTATTATGCAGACCCTTTCCACATTTTTTGTACAAGTCAAATAGAGAAAAAACTAAACAAACCAAAAAAAAAACAAGAAATTGATCTTGAGATAAAAAAAAACACAAGAAAGGACTCTAGAGTATCCGTCAAAACCATAGTACTTCATCACAGGCATTGTTAAGCATGTAAATACATGCATTTACCAATATATATATATATATATATATATATATATATATATATATATATATATATATATATATATATATATACACATGCCACATACGATTTTGCATATGCACAATTGTGCATACAATTTTTTTTTCTTTCTTTTTTCTTTTCCATTTTCCTTCCCTTTCCTCTTTGTCCCTTTTTCCTGCCTTTCCTTTCCATCCCTTTCTTCCCACCTCGTGATCCATGATATAGTCAAGTAAAGAAGTAATGTATACACACATATATATATATATATATATATATATATATATATATATATATATATATATATATATATATATATATATATATATATATATATATATATATATATATATATATATATATATCCATCCATCCATCCATCTATCTTCTTCCGCTTATCCGAGGTCGGGTCGCAGGGGCAGCAGCCTAAGCAGGGAAGCCCAGACTTCCCTCTCCCCAACCACTTCGTCCAGCTCCTCCCGGGGAATCCCGAGGCGTTCCCAGGCCAGCCGGGAGAGATAGACTTTCCAACGTGTCCTGGGTCTTCCCCGAAACACCTCCCGAGGGAGGCGTTCGGGTAGCATCCTGACCAGATGCCCGAACCACCTCATCTGGCTCCTCTCGGTGTGGAGGAGCAGCGGCTTTACTTTCAGCTCCTCCCGGATGACAGAGCTTCTCACCCTATCTCTAAGGGAGAGCCCCGCCACCCGGCGGAGGAAACTCATTTCGGCCGCTTGTACCCGTGATCTTGTCCTTTCGGTCATAACCCCCTCACGTAGATCGACCAGTAAATTGAGAGCTTTGCCTTCCGGCTCAGCTCCTTCTTCACCACGACTGATCGATACAGTGTCCGCATTACTGAAGACGCCGCACCGATCCGCCTGTCGATCTCACGATCCACTCTTCCCTCACTCTTGAACAAGACTCCGAGGTACTTGAACTCCACCACTTGGGGCAAGATCTCCTCCCCAACCCGGAGATGGCACTCCTTTTTCCGGGCGAGAACCATGGACTCGGACTTGGAGGTGCTTATTCCCATCCTAGTCGCTTCACACTCGGCTGCGAACCGATCCAGTGAGAGCTGAAGATCTTGGCCAGATAAAGCCATCAGTACCACATCATCGGCAAATAGCAGAGACCTAATCCTGCACCCACCAAACCAGATACCCTCAACGCCCTGACTGCGCCTACAAATTCTGTCTATAAAAGTTATGAACATTATCGGTGATCAAGGGCAGCCTTGGCGGAGTCCAACCCTCACTGGAAACGTGTCCTACTTACTGCCGGCATTGCGGACCAAGCTCTGACACTGATCGTACAGGGAGCGGACCGCCACAATCAAACAGTCCGTGACCCCATACTCTCTGAGCATTGCCCACAGGACTTCCCGGGGTACACGGTCGAATGCCTTCTCCAAGTCCACAAAGCACATGTAGACTGGTTGGGCAAACTCCCATGCACCCTCAAGGACCCTGCCGAGAGTATAGAGCTGGTCCACAGTTCCACGACCAGGACGAAAACCACACTGTTCCTCCTGAATCCGAGGTTTGACGATCCGGCGTAGCCTCCTCTCCAGTATATACAGGTAAAAGCCAGTAAATTAGAATATTTTGAAAAACTTGATTTATTTCAGTAATTGCATTCAAAAGGTGTAACTTGTACATTATATTTATTCATTGCACACAGACTGATGCATTCAAATGTTTATTTCATTTAATTTTGATGATTTGAAGTGGCAACAAATGAAAATCCAAAATTCCGTGTGTCACAAAATTAGAATATTACTTAAGGCTAATACAAAAAAGGGATTTTTAGAAATGTTGGCCAACTGAAAAGTATGAAAATGAAAAATATGAGCATGTACAATACTCAATACTTGGTTGGAGCTCCTTTTGCCTCAATTACTGCGTTAATGCGGCGTGGCATGGAGTCGATGAGTTTCTGGCACTGCTCAGGTGTTATGAGAGCCCAGGTTGCTCTGATAGTGGCCTTCAACTCTTCTGCGTTTTTGGGTCTGGCATTCTGCATCTTCCTTTTCACAATACCCCACAGATTTTCTATGGGGCTAAGGTCAGGGGAGTTGGCGGGCCAATTTAGAACAGAAATACCATGGTCCGTAAACCAGGCACGGGTAGATTTTGCGCTGTGTGCAGGCGCCAAGTCCTGTTGGAACTTGAAATCTCCATCTCCATAGAGCAGGTCAGCAGCAGGAAGCATGAAGTGCTCTAAAACTTGCTGGTAGACGGCTGCGTTGACCCTGGATCTCAGGAAACAGAGTGGACCGACACCAGCAGATGACATGGCACCCCAAACCATCACCCAACCATGCAAATCTTGCACTTCCTTTGGAAATCGAGGTCCCAGAGTCTGGAGGAAGACAGGACAGGCACAGGATCCACGTTGCCTGAAGTCTAGTGTAAAGTTTCCACCATCAGTGATGGTTTGGGGTGCCATGTCATCTGCTGGTGTCGGTCCACTCTGTTTCCTGAGATCCAGGGTCAACGCAGCCGTCTACCAGCAAGTTTTAGAGCACTTCATGCTTCCTGCTGCTGACCTGCTCTATGGAGATGGAGATTTCAAGTTCCAACAGGACTTGGCGCCTGCACACAGCGCAAAATCTACCCGTGCCTGGTTTACGGACCATGGTATTTCTGTTCTAAATTGGCCCGCCAACTCCCCTGACCTTAGCCCCATAGAAAATCTGTGGGGTATTGTGAAATATAATATATATAAACATGATACTATCATGTTCCACGTCTATGGATGGTACTTATTACTACTCACAGTGTCACGGCTCGGGCGCACCCCAGTGCGCATTCATCTGGCAGCCAGGCGTGCGCCACTCCGGCTGCAGCAGGCGGCTGCA
The DNA here is from genome assembly GCF_033978685.3 of Nerophis lumbriciformis. Classification (NCBI taxonomy): domain Eukaryota; kingdom Metazoa; phylum Chordata; class Actinopteri; order Syngnathiformes; family Syngnathidae; genus Nerophis; species Nerophis lumbriciformis. Next base: position 39,251,161 of record NC_084550.2, on the reverse strand, counting down.
ATCAATCAGCTCAATCAGCAATCCACACACCTGTCGCTGATGAGCTTCCTGCCTTCATAAGCCAGTGCAAACCTGCGTTCCGGGCCAGAACGTAGCGATCTGTTCCAGTACAGTAAGCCGACTCATCAAGCTCTATGCACTATCTCTCTGTTTTCTCCCCTTCCGTGTTAATTAGTCTCATGTTCCCTTGTCGTCTTCCAGCAGCCTTTCTCCGCTTCCGCGTCACGAGCTGTGTGTCTCGTCTCCCCGTATTCCCTCTGGTTCCCTGGCTGCCGCTTGTATCTCGACCTCCCGACTGGATACGGACTTTGACACCTCTCCCCTGCCCTCGACCTCATGCCTGCCCACGGACCTCCGAGCTTGCCTTGCCCCCTCTGGGACTTCCGCACCTTGCTTAACACTACCGGTAACAGTCAACAGATAATCGCCACACATAGTCACACACATACACATTTGGGTTAGTTTCACACTCCATTCTATTGTAATACACACGTAACACACAGCACATCTGTCTACTTATTGATTGTCTTATTTTGAAAAACAATTTTCAACACATGGTTTGTTCACGAGTGAGGGAAGAGTGGATCGTGAGATCGACAGGCGGATCGGTGCGGTGTCTTCAGTAATGCGGACGCTGTATCGATCCGTTGTGGTGAAGAAGGAGCTGAGTCGGAAGGCAAAGCTCTCGATTTACCGGTCAATCTACGTTCCCATTCTCACCTATGGTCATGAGCTTTGGGTCATGACCGAAAGGACAAGATCACGGGTACAAGCGGCCGAAATGAGTTTCCTCCGCCGGGTGGCGGGGCTCTCCCTTAGAGATAGGGTGAGAAGCTCTGTCATCCGGGGGGAGCTCAAAGTAAAGCCGCTGGTCCTCCACATCGAGAGGAGCCAGATGAGGTGGTTCGGGCATCTGGTCAGGATGCCACCCGAACGCCTCCCTAGGGTGGTGTTTCGGGCACGTCCGACCGGTAGGAGGCCACGGGGAAGACCCAGGACACGTTGGGAAGACTATCTCTCCCGGCTGGCCTGGGAACGCCTCGGGATCCCCCGGGAGGAGCTGGACGAAGTGCCTGGGGAGAGGGAAGTCTGGGCTTCCCTGCTTAGGCTGCTGCCCCCGCGACCCAACCTCGGATAAGCGGATGTTGATGGATGGATGGATGGATGGTTTGAACTGCACATCTTAAGTTCCTTTCCGCAGGTTGAGCCCTTTCACAGATACACCATGTTCTCTGGAGGTACTTCTTGCCCAGGTTGTTTGAAACATATCTGCATTTCTGAGTGTCTTTGGTCACAAACATCTTGTGAAGACATTGTGGAAGTAGATTTTTGTGAGCTTTGAACACAACCAGTACAGTTTGAAGATCAACAATGTTAAATAATTTTAGGGTGTAAAGATGTATAAATAGGGCGTTGGTAGGCTCCCGGTATTCCATCCATATCATCTATCCCTCCCCACCGACAGACCCTCTTTCCTATGCGACAATAGGCATGAGGTGCCCATGGGTCCTTGTTCTAAGCAAAGTTCATGCACGCTCAAGTGATTGCAAGGAAACATCTTGCCAGGGTCAGGCAGCTGCTGCTTCCTCTAGCTTTTGTTTTTTAATTTTGCAGCAGCAGCAGCAGGATGCCACGGGAGAGATGAGGCTCGAAGGTAGGATCAGGCATTGTTAAGTAGGATTTCTTTGTCATAGTTTGATTGTACTTTTAGTACCAGTCTCTATATCCTTGTTAAGAAGCAATTGCATGAGCCCCTGACTTTCTTATGGCTTGCAAAGGAATTAGAGGTGGAATTTAGACACCATTTTCACAGCGGATGAGAGAGTTCCTGGAGAGAACAGGGCTTGTTCTGTTATGTTATGTTATTTTCATTTATTATGCGCCCCCCAACCAACTGTTACATCATCTCTTAGAGATAGGCTGAGAAGATCTGTCATTTGGGAGGAGCTCAGAGTGAAGACACTGCTCCTCCATATGGAGAGGAGCCAGAATGAGGTGGTTCGGGCATCTGGTCAGGAGGCCACCCGGACGCCTCTCTGGGGAGGTGTTTGGGCAACGTCCAACCTGTATGACACCACAGGGAAGACCCAGGACACTTTGGGAAGACTATGTTTCCCGGCTGGCTTGGGAACGCCTCGGGATCACCTGGGGGGAGTTGGACCAAGTGGCTGGGGAGAGGGAAGTCTGGGCTTCTCTGCTTAGGCTGCTGCCCCTGCAAAGAAGATGGATGGATGGATGGATGGATGGATGGATGGATGGATGGACGGACACCATAAAACTAACAACTTAATAAAATGGCTTCTCAGTCTAAATAATTGTATCCGGAAAAAAAAACAGTGATACTGTGTTTCCATTTTACAGTATTATGCTGTAAAACCACCATCATCACTCCAGTGCGCATTCATCTGTGCGCTATGCTGAGCACACCTCCAAGCGCGTGCCAGCGCACGCCACTCCGGCTGCAGTAAGCGGCTGCATTCAATCTGCAATCAATCAGCACACTACACACCTGTCGCTGATGAGTTCCCTGGGCTTCTTAAGCCAGTGTAAAAAAACAAAAAAAAAAACAGTGCAAACCTGCGTTTCGGGCCAGAACGTAGCGACCTGTTCCAGTACAGTAAGCCGACAATATCTAGCTCTATGCACACTCTCTCTCTCTGTGTTTCTCCCCCTCCGTGTTCATTTGTCTCGTGTCCCCTTGTCGTCGTCCCGCAGCATTCCTCCGTTCCCGCGTCATGAGCTGTGTGTCTCGTCTCCCCGTATTCCCTCTGGTTCCCTGGCTGCCTCTTTGGATCTCGACCTCCCGCTTGGACACGGACTCTGACGCCTCGCTCCTGCCCTTGATCTCACTCCTACTCACGGACCTCCGAGCTTGCCTTTCCCCCTTGGACTTCCGCACCTCGCTCAATATTACCGGTAACACTGAACAGCTATACACTACACATAGTCGCACACCACACACTTTTGTATTAGTTTCACACTTCATTTCTTATATATATATATATATATATATATATATATACATATATATATACATATATATATACAAACCCCGTTTCCATATGAGTTGGGAAATTGTGTTACATGTAAATATAAACGGAATAAAATGATTTGCAAGTCCTTTTCAACCCATATTCAATTGAATGCACTACAAAGACAAGATATTTGATGTTCAAACTCATAACCTTTATTTTTTTTTTGCAAATAATAATTAACTTAGAATTTCATGGCTGCAACACGTGCCAAAGTAGTTTGGAAAGGGCATGTTCACCACTGTGTTACATCACCTTTTCTTTTAACAACACTGAATAAACGTTTGGGAACTGAGGAAACTAATTGTTGAAGCTTTGAAAGTGGAATTCTTTCCCATTCTTGTTTTATGTAGAGCTTCAGTGGTTCAACAGTCCGGGGTCTCCGCTGTCGTATTTTATGCTTCATAATGCGCCACACATTTTTGATGGGAGACAGGTCTGGACTGCAGGTGGGCCAGGAAAGTACCCGCACTCTTTTTTTACGAAGCCACGCTGTTGTAACACGTGCTGAATGTGGCTTGGTATTGTCTTGCTGAAATAAGCAGGGGCGTCCATGAAAAAAACGGCGCTTAGATGGCAGCATATGTTGTTCCAAAACCTGTATATACCTTTCAGCATTAATGGTACCTTCACAAATGTGTAAGTTACCCATGCCTTGGGCACAAATGCACCCCCATACTATCACAGATGCTGGCTTTTGAACTTTGCGTCGATAACAGTCTGGATGGTTCGCTTCCCCTTTGGTCCGGATGACACGATGTCAAATATTTCCAAAAACAATTTGAAATGTGGACTCGTCAGACCACAGAACACTTGTCTACTTTGCATGAGTCCATCTTAGATGATCTCGGGCCCAGAGAAGCAGGCGGCGTTTCTTTAACTTGCACTTACAGATGTAGCGACAAACTGTATTTAGTGACAGTGGTTTTCTGAAGTGTTCCTGAGCCTATGTGGTGATATCCTTTAGAAATTGATGTCGGTTTTTGATACAGTGCCGTCTGAGGGATCGAAGGTCACGGTCATTCAATGTTGGTTTCCGGCCATGCCGCTTACGTGGAGTGATTTCTCCAGATTCTCTGAACCTTTTGATGATATTATGGACCGTAGATCTTGAAATCCCTACATTTTTTGTAATTACACTTTGAGAAACGTTGTTCTTAAACTGTTTGACTATTTGCTCACGCAAAGGGGTGTACCTCGTCCCATCCTTTCTTGTGAAAGACTAAGCATTTTTGGGAAGCTGTTTTTATACCCAATCATGGCACCCACCTGTTCCCAATTAGCCTGTACACCTGTGGGATGTTCCAAAAAAGTGTTTGATGAGCATTCATCAACTTTATCAGTATTTATTGCCACCTTTCCCAACTTCTTTGTCACGTGTTGCTGGCATCAAATTCTAAAGTTAATGATTATTTGCAAAAAATGTTTATCAGTTTGAACATCAAATATGTTGTCTTTGTAGCATATTCAACTGAATATGGGTTGAAAATGATTTGCAAATCATTGTATTCCGTTTATATTTACATCTAACACAATTTCCCAACTCATATGGAAACAGGGTTTGTATATATATATATATATATATATATATATATATATATATATATATATATATATATATATATATATATACATACAGAGTTGGGTAGTAACGCGCTACATTTACTCCGTTACATCTACTTAAGTAACTTTTGGGATAAATTGTACTTCTAAGAGTAGTTTTAATGCAACATACTTTTACTTTTACTTGAGTATATTTATAGAGAAGAAACGTTACTTTTACTCCGCTCCATTTATCTACATTCAGCTCGCTAATCGCTACTGATTTTTATTGATCTGTTAATGCACGCTTTGTTTGTTTTGGTTTGTCAGACAGACCTTCAAAGTAGGATCTATCGCATGCCTGCGTTTCACCAATCAAATGCAGTCACTGGTGACGTTTGACTCCGTTTCACCAATCAAACAGAGCCAGGCGGTCACATGATTAACAAGCTTAAGCTTACATGAACTCAACGTCAAATTTGAGGAAGCACATGGCGGTAAGTAACCTTAGTAGATATTTTGGCTGTCACTGTAGGCTGATGTTAGCTTCCCTGCTATGAATCACTGTCAAATGTACATCGTGTGGGGACATTTATTAACGTACTGCAGCCTCATAGACACACACACACACACACACACACACACACACACACACACACACACACACACACACACACACACACACACACAGTCGCACGCACACACACACACGCATGCATAGAAACACCAATCAGTGCGTTCCCAGGTGCAGCCTACACCTATCAGTTTATGGTTTGCGTAAAGGCTAACTTGTTATTTTCCTTTGTAATCTCTGCCTACTGAGCCTATGGTGCTGTTAAGTTATTGTGGCTCAATTTGTCTTAATTTTTTTATGTTAATGTATTATTATTTAATATATATTATTGTTTGCTCTTGAACGCATCATAATTATCCCCTCAACTCCCCCTAAAATGGATTAACTCGCTGGAATAAAAAAGACAATATAACATACATCCATAAACACGGATGCATATGAAAAAGTGCAATATATTTATCCATACAATAACCTATTTATTTATTTATATCTGCACCTTATTGCTATTTTATCCTGCACTACCATGAGCTAATGCAACGAAATTGCATTCTTATCCGTACTGTAAAGTTCAAATTTAAATGACAATAAAATGGAAGTCTAAATCTCAGTCTAAGTTTTAGTTGCTTTGAATTCCTGGCTCTGAATATGCTCAATGCTATTTTTATGTTTTTGTGCATTATTTGTTGCCGTCATCATTAAACGAACAGGTTACTGATCAGTTACTCAGTACTTGAGTAGTTTTTTCACAACATACATTTTACTTTTACTCAAGTAAATATTTGGGTGACTACTACTTACTTTTACTTGAGTAATAAATCTCTAAAGAAACAGTACTCTTACTTGAGTACAATTTCTGGCTACTCTACCCACCTCTGCACATATATATATATATATATATATATATATATATATATATATATATATATATATATATATATATATATATATATATATGTACATTTTGGAAAAAAATATGCTGTTAAAACCATTAGAATATTTAAGGTAAAATTCTGGCAACTGAGCTGCCATTTTTTACTTTGAATCTACAGATTTATTTATTTTTTACTGTGTACGTGAAAAAATATAATAATCATATCTAATGATATCATGAGGCAGAAACGTATACATTTACATTCATATATATTCCCTGTTAAAGTGGCCCTCTGAAGGCAGGCATAACTGTGACGTGGCCCTCAACTAAAACTAGTTTGACACCTGCACAGAGGAAAGTAGCGCATTTGTCTTAATGATACGTTTAGAACCTGTTTGTGAAATAAGCAATAACTCAATATCTCATGGTTGTGTCATATATCAGCCTACCTTTCACATGGTTGTGTCTGTCATATATCAGCCTACCTTTCACATGGTTGTGTCTGTCATATATCAGCCTACCTTTCACATGGTTGTCTGTCATATATGAGCCTACCTTTCACATGGTTGTGTCTGTCATATATCAGTCTACCTTTCACATGGTTGTGTCTGTCATATATCAGCCTACCTTTCACATGGTTGTGTCTGTCATATATCAGCCTACCTTTCACATGGTTGTCTGTCATATATGAGCCTACCTTTCACATGGTTGTGTCTGTCATATATCAGCCTACCTTTCACATGGTTGTGTCTGTCATATATGAGACTACCTTTCACATGGTTGTGTCTGTCATATATCAGCCTACCTTTCACATGGTTGTGTCTGTCATATATCAGCCTACCTTTCACATGGTTGGGTCTGTCATGTATGGGTCTACCTTTCACATGGTTGTGTCTGTCATATATGAGCCTACCTTTCACATGGTTGTGTCTGTCATATATGAGCCTACCTTTCACATGGTTGTGTCTGTCATATATCGGCCTACCTTTCACATGGTTGTGTCTGTCATATATGAGACTACCTTTCACATGGTTGTGTCTGTCATATATCAGCCTACCTTTCACATGGTTGTGTCTGTCATATATCAGCCTACCTTTCACATGGTTGGGTCTGTCATATATGAGCCTACCTTTCACATGGTTGTGTCTGTCATGTATGGGTCTACCTTTCACATGGTTGTGTCTGTCATATATGAGCCTACCTTTCACATGGTTGTGTCTGTCATGTATGGGTCTACCTTTCACATGGTTGTGTCTGTCATATATGGGTCTACCTTTCACATGGTTGTGTCTGTCATATATGAGACTACCTTTCACATGGTTGTGTCTGTCATATATCAGCCTACCTTTCACATGGTTGTGTCTGTCATATATGAGTCTACCTTTCACATGGTTGTGTCTGTCATATATAAGTCTACCTTTCACATGGTTGTGTCTGTCATATATCAGCCTACCTTTCACATGGTTGTGTCTGTCATATATCAGCCTACCTTTCACATGGTTGTGTCTGTCATATGTGAGCCTACCTTTCACATGGTTGTGTCTGTCATATATGAGACTACCTTTCACATGGTTGTGTCTGTCATATATCAGCCTACCTTTCACATGGTTGTGTCTGTCATATATCAGCCTACCTTTCACATGGTTGTGTCTGTCATATATAAGTCTACCTTTCACATGGTTGTTTCTGTCATATATCAGTCTACCTTTTACATGATTGTGTTTGTCATATATCAGTCTACCTTTTACATGGTTGTGTCCGTCATATATCAGCCTACCTTTCACATGGTTGTGTCTGTCATATATCAGTCTACCTTTTACATGATTGTGTTTGTCATATATCAGTCTACCTTTTACATGGTTGTGTCCGTCATATATCAGCCTACCTTTCACATGGTTGTGTCTGTCATATATCAGCCTACCTTTCACATGGTTGTGTCTGTCATATATCAGCCTACCTTTCACATGGTTGTGTCTGTCATATATCAGCCTACCTTTCACATGGTTGGGTCTGTCATATATGAGCCTACCTTTCACATGGTTGTGTCTGTCATATATGAGCCTACCTTTCACATGGTTGTGTCTGTCATATATCAGCCTACCTTTCACATGGTTGTGTCTGTCATATATGAGACTACCTTTCACATGGTTGTGTCTGTCATATATCAGCCTACCTTTCACATGGTTGTGTCTGTCATATATCAGCCTACCTTTCACATGGTTGGGTCTGTCATATATGAGCCTACCTTTCACATGGTTGTGTCTGTCATGTATGGGTCTACCTTTCACATGGTTGTGTCTGTCATATATCGGCCTACCTTTCACATGGTTGTGTCTGTCATGTATGGGTCTACCTTTCACATGGTTGTGTCTGTCATATATGGGTCTACCTTTCACATGGTTGTGTCTGTCATATATGAGACTACCTTTCACATGGTTGTGTCTGTCATATATCAGCCTACCTTTCACATGGTTGTGTCTGTCATATATGAGTCTACCTTTCACATGGTTGTGTCTGTCATATATAAGTCTACCTTTCACATGGTTGTGTCTGTCATATATCAGCCTACCTTTCACATGGTTGTGTCTGTCATATATCAGCCTACCTTTCACATGGTTGTGTCTGTCATATGTGAGCCTACCTTTCACATGGTTGTGTCTGTCATATATGAGCCTACCTTTCACATGGTTGTGTCTGTCATATATCAGCCTACCTTTCACATGGTTGTGTCTGTCATATATGAGACTACCTTTCACATGGTTGTGTCTGTCATATATCAGCCTACCTTTCACATGGTTGTGTCTGTCATATATCAGCCTACCTTTCACATGGTTGGGTCTGTCATATATGAGCCTACCTTTCACATGGTTGTGTCTGTCATGTATGGGTCTACCTTTCACATGGTTGTGTCTGTCATATATGAGCCTACCTTTCACATGGTTGTGTCTGTCATGTATGGGTCTACCTTTCACATGGTTGTGTCTGTCATATATGGGTCTACCTTTCACATGGTTGTGTCTGTCATACATGAGACTACCTTTCACATGGTTGTGTCTGTCATATATCAGCCTACCTTTCACATGGTTGTGTCTGTCATATATGAGTCTACCTTTCACATGGTTGTGTCTGTCATATATAAGTCTACCTTTCACATGGTTGTGTCTGTCATATATCAGCCTACCTTTCACATGGTTGTGTCTGTCATATATCAGCCTACCTTTCACATGGTTGTGTCTGTCATATGTGAGCCTACCTTTCACATGGTTGTGTCTGTCATATATGAGACTACCTTTCACATGGTTGTGTCTGTCATATATCAGCCTACCTTTCACATGGTTGTGTCTGTCATATATCAGCCTACCTTTCACATGGTTGTGTCCGTCATATATAAGTCTACCTTTCACATGGTTGTTTCTGTCATATATCAGTCTACCTTTTACATGATTGTGTTTGTCATATATCAGTCTACCTTTTACATGGTTGTGTCTGTCATATATCAGCCTACCTTTCACATGGTTGTGTCCGTCATATATCAGCCTACCTTTCACATGGTTGTGTCTGTCATATATCAGCCTACCTTTCACATGGTTGTGTCTGTCATATATGAGCCTACCTTTCACATGGTTGTGTCTGTCATATATCAGCCTACCTTTCACATGGTTGTGTCTGTCATATATCAGCCTACCTTTCACATGGTTGTGTCCGTCATATATAAGTCTACCTTTCACATGGTTGTTTCTGTCATATATCAGTCTACCTTTTACATGATTGTGTTTGTCATATATCAGTCTACCTTTTACATGGTTGTGTCTGTCATATATCAGCCTACCTTTCACATGGTTGTGTCTGTCATATATCAGCCTACCTTTCACATGGTTGTGTCTGTCATATATCAGCCTACCTTTCACATGGTTGTGTCTGTCATATATGAGCCTACCTTTCACATGGTTGTGTCTGTCATATATCAGCCTACCTTTCACATGGTTGTGTCTGTCATATATCAGCCTACCTTTCACATGGTTGTGTCTGTCATATATCAGCCTACCTTTCACATGGTTGTGTCTGTCATATGTGAGCCTACCTTTCACATGGTTGTGTCTGTCATATATGAGACTACCTTTCACATGGTTGTGTCTGTCATATATCAGCCTACCTTTCACATGGTTGTGTCTGTCATATATCAGCCTACCTTTCACATGGTTGTGTCTGTCATATATAAGTCTACCTTTCACATGGTTGTTTCTGTCATATATCAGTCTACCTTTTACATGATTGTGTTTGTCATATATCAGTCTACCTTTTACATGGTTGTGTCCGTCATATATCAGCCTACCTTTCACATGGTTGTGTCTGTCATACATCAGCCTACCTTTCACATGGTTGTGTCTGTCATATATCAGCCTACCTTTCACATGGTTGTGTCTGTCATATATCAGCCTACCTTTCACATGGTTGGGTCTGTCATATATGAGCCTACCTTTCAAATGGTTGTGTCTGTCATATATGAGCCTACCTTTCACATGGTTGTGTCTGTCATATATGAGCCTACCTTTCACATGGTTGTGTCTGTCATATATGAGACTACCTTTCACATGGTTGTGTCTGTCATATATGAGACTACCTTTCACATGGTTGTGTCTGTCATATATCAGCCTACCTTTCACATGGTTGGGTCTGTCATATATGAGCCTACCTTTCACATGGTTGTGTCTGTCATGTATGGGTCTACCTTTCACATGGTTGTGTCTGTCATATATCGGCCTACCTTTCACATGGTTGTGTCTGTCATGTATGGGTCTACCTTTCACATGGTTGTGTCTGTCATATATGGGTCTACCTTTCACATGGTTGTGTCTGTCATATATGAGACTACCTTTCACATGGTTGTGTCTGTCATATATCAGCCTACCTTTCACATGGTTGTGTCTGTCATATATGAGTCTACCTTTCACATGGTTGTGTCTGTCATATATAAGTCTACCTTTCACATGGTTGTGTCTGTCATATATCAGCCTACCTTTCACATGGTTGTGTCTGTCATATATCAGCCTACCTTTCACATGGTTGTGTCTGTCATATGTGAGCCTACCTTTCACATGGTTGTGTCTGTCATATATGAGCCTACCTTTCACATGGTTGTGTCTGTCATATATCAGCCTACCTTTCACATGGTTGTGTCTGTCATATATGAGACTACCTTTCACATGGTTGTGTCTGTCATATATCAGCCTACCTTTCACATGGTTGTGTCTGTCATATATCAGCCTACCTTTCACATGGTTGGGTCTGTCATATATGAGCCTACCTTTCACATGGTTGTGTCTGTCATGTATGGGTCTACCTTTCACATGGTTGTGTCTGTCATATATGAGCCTACCTTTCACATGGTTGTGTCTGTCATGTATGGGTCTACCTTTCACATGGTTGTGTCTGTCATATATGGGTCTACCTTTCACATGGTTGTGTCTGTCATACATGAGACTACCTTTCACATGGTTGTGTCTGTCATATATCAGCCTACCTTTCACATGGTTGTGTCTGTCATATATGAGTCTACCTTTCACATGGTTGTGTCTGTCATATATAAGTCTACCTTTCACATGGTTGTGTCTGTCATATATCAGCCTACCTTTCACATGGTTGTGTCTGTCATATATCAGCCTACCTTTCACATGGTTGTGTCTGTCATATGTGAGCCTACCTTTCACATGGTTGTGTCTGTCATATATGAGACTACCTTTCACATGGTTGTGTCTGTCATATATCAGCCTACCTTTCACATGGTTGTGTCTGTCATATATCAGCCTACCTTTCACATGGTTGTGTCCGTCATATATAAGTCTACCTTTCACATGGTTGTTTCTGTCATATATCAGTCTACCTTTTACATGATTGTGTTTGTCATATATCAGTCTACCTTTTACATGGTTGTGTCTGTCATATATCAGCCTACCTTTCACATGGTTGTGTCTGTCATATATCAGCCTACCTTTCACATGGTTGTGTCTGTCATATATCAGCCTACCTTTCACATGGTTGTGTCTGTCATATATGAGCCTACCTTTCACATGGTTGTGTCTGTCATATATCAGCCTACCTTTCACATGGTTGTGTCTGTCATATATGGGTCTACCTTTCGCATGGTTGTGTCTGTCATATATCAGCCTACCTTTCACATGGTTGTGTCTGTCATATATCGGCCTACCTTTCACATGGTTGTGTCTGCCATATATCAGCCTACCTTTCACATGGTTGTGTCTGTCATATATGGGTCTACCTTTCACATGGTTGTGTCTGTCATATATCGGCCTACCTTTCACATGGTTGTGTCTGTCATATATCAGCCTACCTTTCACATGGTTGTGTCTGTCATATATCGGCCTACCTTTCACATGGTTGTGTCTGCCATATATCAGCCTACCTTTCACATGGTTGTGTCTGTCATATATGGGTCTACCTTTCACATGGTTGTGTCTGTCATATATCGGCCTACCTTTCACATGGTTGTGTCTGTCATATATCAGCCTACCTTTCACGTGGTTGTGTCTGTCATATATCAGCCTACCTTTCACATGGTTGTGTCTGTCATATATGAGACTACATTTCACATGGTTGTGTCTGTCATATATGAGCCTACCTTTCACATGGTTGTGTCTGTCATATATCAGCCTACCTTTCACATGGTTGTGTCTGTCATATATCAGCCTACCTTTCACATGGTTGTGTCTGTCATATATCAGCCTACCTTTCACATGGTTGGGTCTGTCATATATGAGCCTACCTTTCACATGGTTGTGTCTGTCATGTATGGGTCTACCTTTCACATGGTTGTGTCTGTCATATATGAGCCTACCTTTCACATGGTTGTGTCTGTCATGTATGGGTCTACCTTTCACATGGTTGTGTCTGTCATATATGGGTCTACCTTTCACATGGTTGTGTCTGTCATATATGAGACTACCTTTCACATGGTTGTGTCTGTCATATATCAGCCTACCTTTCACATGGTTGTGTCTGTCATATATGAGTCTACCTTTCACATGGTTGTGTCTGTCATATATAAGTCTACCTTTCACATGGTTGTGTCTGTCATATATCAGCCTACCTTTCACATGGTTGTGTCTGTCATATATCAGCCTACCTTTCACATGGTTGTGTCTGTCATATGTGAGCCTACCTTTCACATGGTTGTGTCTGTCATATATGAGACTACCTTTCACATGGTTGTGTCTGTCATATATCAGCCTACCTTTCACATGGTTGTGTCTGTCATATATCAGCCTACCTTTCACATGGTTGTGTCTGTCATATATAAGTCTACCTTTCACATGGTTGTTTCTGTCATATATCAGTCTACCTTTTACATGATTGTGTTTGTCATATATCAGTCTACCTTTTACATGGTTGTGTCTGTCATATATCAGCCTACCTTTCACATGGTTGTGTCTGTCATATTTTAGCCTACCTTTCACATGGTTGTGTCTGTCATATATCAGCCTACCTTTCACATGGTTGTGTCTGTCATATATGAGCCTACCTTTCACATGGTTGTGTCTGTCATATATCAGCCTACCTTTCACATGGTTGTGTCTGTCATATATGGGTCTACCTTTCGCATGGTTGTGTCTGTCATATATCAGCCTACCTTTCACATGGTTGTGTCTGTCATATATCGGCCTACCTTTCTCATGGTTGTGTCTGCCATATATCAGCCTACCTTTCACATGGTTGTGTCTGTCATATATGGGTCTACCTTTCGCATGGTTGTGTCTGTCATATATCAGCCTACCTTTCACATGGTTGTGTCTGTCATATATCGGCCTACCTTTCACATGGTTGTGTCTGCCATATATCAGCCTACCTTTCACATGGTTGTGTCTGTCATATATGGGTCTACCTTTCACATGGTTGTGTCTGTCATATATCGGCCTACCTTTCACATGGTTGTGTCTGCCATATATCAGCCTACCTTTCACATGGTTGTGTCTGTCATATATGGGTCTACCTTTCACATGGTTGTGTCCGTCATATATCGGCCTACCTTTCACATGGTTGTGTCTGTCATATATCAGCCTACCTTTCACGTGGTTGTGTCTGTCATATATCAGCCTACCTTTCACATGGTTGTGTCTGTCATATATGAGACTACATTTCACATGGTTGTGTCCGTCATATATGAGCCTACCTTTCACATGGTTGTGTCTGTCATATATCAGCCTACCTTTCACATGGTTGTGTCTGTCATACATGGGTCTACCTTTCGCATGGTTGTGTCTGTCATATATCAGCCTACCTTTCACATGGTTGTGTCTGTCATATATCGGCCTACCTTTCACATGGTTGTGTCTGCCATATATCAGCCTACCTTTCACATGGTTGTGTCCGTCATATATGGGTCTACTTTTCACATGGTTGTGTCCGTCATATATCGGCCTACCTTTCACATGGTTGTGTCTGTCATATATCAGCCTACCTTTCACGTGGTTGTGTCTGTCATATATCAGCCTACCTTTCACATGGTTGTGTCTGTCATATATCAGCCTACCTTTCACATGGTTGTGTCCGTCATATATCAGCCTACCTTTCACATGGTTGTGTCTGTCATATATCAGCCTACCTTTCACATGGTTGTGTCTGTCATATATGAGTCTACCTTTTACATGGTTGTGTCTGTCCTATATATAAGCCTACCTTTCACATTCCAACCAATTCCCCAGACTTGAAAATTGATATCAGTACTCAACGGTACCAATTTTTGATACTTTGTTTGTGTTCATGTGGTAATACATCTTAATTTGTTTAATAACATAATGTTTTTTACATTCAACAGTGAGTTGATAATGCCAACTGTGCTGTCTAGTTGTTATTTTTGGTTTTCTTATACGTCCGAGTCTCATTTGCAAGTTTGCATTCATTTCAGTGGGTGTTTTGTTGTATTCAGGAAGTAGTCTTTTCCAGTCATTTAAATGTGCCAGTCTTGCCTTTTTCTCTAGTCCTACACTACTGTAAGTATTTTATTTATTAGGCGCCAGCTGTTCGACGGAACGTGCATAGTTTTCATTACCAAATTTGGAGGTGTTGAAATCTAAAATTGCTAATGTTATTCAGTATCATGTATGTAGCATATAAATGAGCATCAAGTCAAAGTGGAGCTTTTCTTTTGAGTGTTTTCTATCAAACATGCTGGCTTAGTTGGATGATCTTGCCTTTTTTACAATGACCAGTGACGTGCGGTCACTGGAGGCAGGTGAGGCAGGGCCTCACCTGCCATCATGGAAAGAAAAAAAATGTAAAAACAAAAAAAATTAATTAAATTGTTATATGTATTCAGTGATTATACTATAACGTTATTTTCCATTTAACTTCCCCAGTTTTAGATTATTTTTATTCAAAATCGCTGAATTTTCACATTTGCCGTTCAAATACTGAGAAGAGACGGTGCAGTGATCAGCAGCCAGTTGAGGCACGTCACTCAGTTGTGCCTCAACATGGATTGCGGACTCGGCTAACTGCTGGCCTGCTGTGCAGTGAGACCGTATTGCAAAATTAATTATATTATACATTTCCATAGTTTAGTTAGCTGATATATATAATGTACAGTGTATTTTGTCATCAACTGTATGTGTGTAACGTATTTCTTGTGCTGAGCAATCATAAAACTGCTGCGAAGACGCACTGTGTGAGGCTCGCAGTAATCCCGCCTCCTGGTGCTGGTTAATGCACCCCCGCCCTAGAATGCATAACCCCCCCCCCCCCCCCCCCCCCGACGGGAGCGCCACACCAACCAAAGCCCACACCCAAACCCTCCACGTGCAAGACCGAATCCACCCAAAAAAAGTCACTTAACAAGAAGTCAAAAAGTGCAAAAACAACAATGCTCGCGCCGCAGGAGCCGTGAACGACTGCAGGGACACAACATTAGGTACACCTGCAGACTGCAGCACGGATTTCATATTTCATTCATTCACAACTCCTCCAACACGAACACCACTCTTCCCGCACTTATAAGTAAAGGTTAGACCATAATAACGTTTTTTTAATTAAATGTGATTTTTTTGTGTGCTACAGTTTGTATGTGTAAAGTTCAAGTTAAGTTAAAGTACCAATGATTGTCACACACACACTAAGTGTGGTGACATTTGTCCTCTGCATTTGACCCATCCCCTTGATCACCCCCTGGGAGGTGAGGGGAGCAGTGGGCAGCAGCGGCGCCGCGCCCGGGAATAATTTTGGTGATTTAACCCCCAATTCCAACCCTTGATGCTGAGTGCCAAGCAGGGAAGAATGCTGGTATGAGCTTTTAAACATAACCCGTTAACTGCTGCCAATCAAATGGTGAATAAGATACTCTTTAGGGTTCATATGTTTGTAAATCTGACTGTGATGAAGTCAGTGCCTCACCAGCCATCAACCTCACCGCACGTCACTGCCAATGACAATAAGGCTATCAAATATATCATCTAATCTGATTTTATGTGAATCAGTACTATGGACTACTGACAATCTGTGGGATCCCAATTTTGCTTGAAAAGGGCATGTACAACGTCAATTAATGAATAACAAGGTGTTTCATATCTAATTTTACCATAAATGTTGACAATAAACCTTTCCAATTACCTAATTTCTCTATTTGCTTTATCAGTTACACTTCTCTGTATGTTTTTGATTTTTTTTTTTAGTCAGTTTGTTTGATTTTCTTTCTGCTTGTGGTGACGAGGAAAAAAGGTGAGGACTTTAATTCCAGGAACACCATCCATACCGTCGAGCATGGTGGTGGTAGTATTATGCTCTGGGCCTGTTTTGCTGCCATTGGAACTGGTGCTTTACAGAGAGTAAATGGGACAATGAAAAAGGAGGATTACCTCCAAATTCTTCAGGACAACCTAAAATCATCAGCCCAAATTGGGTCTTGGGCACAGTTGGGTGTTCCAACAGGACAATGACCCCAAAAGTGGTAAAGGAATGGCTAAATCAGGCTAGAATGAAGGTTTTAGAATGGCCTTTCCCAAAGCCCTGACTTAAATGTGTGGACAATGCTGAAGAAACAAGTCCATGTGAGAAAACCAACAAATTTAACTGAACTGCACCACATTTGCGGTCCCCTCCAAGGTTTCTCATTGTATCCCATTGGGTTGAGTTTTTCCTTGCCCTGATGTGGGCGCTGAGCCGAGAATGTCGTTGTGTCTTGTGCAGCCCTTTGAGACACTTGTGATTTAGGGCTATATAAATAAACTTTGATTGATATCAAGTAATGACCAATACAAGAATAAAGGAGTACAAATCGACAGTAACAGGTGTGCAGGTTATATGATCTCACATCAAATAATAAACAGGTAGATTCTTTGTAAAGCTGAATCGTAACACACCTTACAGTGCATGAAGTGTACCAAATGAAATGTCATGTGACCTACATGTTGGTTGTGGCATGTTAACAATGTGTACATGCCGTGCACGTGTTAGTGTAGCAGCAGTAGAAAGTGAAAGTGATTTGGGGGAACATCTTCAGTGAGTCACTTGCAGCTGGCGACCAATGTTGCGAAACCTGTTGCACTTGAGGAACTTGTGAAACCTTTTTCTCCCTTTTTTGCTTTGGTGCAGCCTTACACACCTTTTCTTTGTCACACGTTGTTGTCATGCTCAGGGCATGAGGAACATCATTGATAATTTATTGTATCATAGGCGCCGATCTACATTTCTGCCAGTGGGTGCTCGGTGTGTGTGTATTAGTGTTGTCCCCATACCAATATTTTGGTACTTTTTGGTACTTTTCGTTACTATTCTAAATAAAGGGGACCACACAAAATGTAATTATTGGCTTTATTTTAACAAAAAAAAATCTTAAGGAACATTAAACATATGTTTATTATTGCAATTTAGTCCTTAAATAAAATAGTGAACATACAAGACAACTTGTCTTTTAGTAGTAAGTAAACAAACAAAGGCTCCTAATTAGTCTGCTGACGTATGCAGTAACATATTGTGTCATTTATCTACATATTATTTTGTCTACATTATTAAGGACAAGTGGTAGAAAATGAATTATTAATCTACTTGTTCATTTACTGTTAATATCTGCTTATTTTCTGTTTCAACATGTTCTATCTACACTTCTGTTCAAATGTAATAATCACTTATCCTTCTGTTGTTTGATACTTTACATTAGTTTTGGATGATACCACACATTTAGGTATCAATCCGATACCATGGAGTTACAGGATCATACATTGGTCAAATTCAAAGTCCTCATGTGTGCAGGGACATATTTACTGAGTTTATAAACATAATATACATTTTAAAAAAAACAAATAAGATTTTGTGATGTTAAAAAATGTTGATGTAATCATAGTAATATCGACTAGATACACTATTGTACTTGGTATCATTACAGTGGATGTTAGGTGTAGATCCACCAATGGCGTTTGTTTATATTGTAGCGTCCCGGAAGCTGCAAGGAATTCTGGGAATTTGTTCTGTTGTGTTTATGTTGTGTTGCGGTGCAAATATTCTTCCAAAATGTGTTTGTCGTTGTTGTTTATTGTGGTTTCACTATATGGCACATGTTTATGACAGTGTTGTTTAGTGTGGTTTTCACTATATGGCACATGTTTATGACAGTGTTGTTTAGTGTGGTTTCACTATATGGCACATGTTTATGACAGTGTTGTTTAGTGTGGATGCACTATATGGCATATGTTTATGACAGAGTTGTTTAGTGTGGTTTCACTATATGGCATATGTTTATGTCAGTGTTGTTTAGTGTGGTTTCACTAGACGGCACATATTTATGACAGTGTTGTTTAGTGTGGTTTCACTATATGGCACGTGTTAATGACAGTGTTGTTTAGTGTGGTTGCACTATATGGCACGTGTTTATGACAGTGTTGTTTAGTGTGGTTTCACTATATGGCACATGTTTGTGACAGTGTTGTTTAGTGTGGTTGCACTATATGGCACATGTTTATGTCAGTGTTGTTTAGTGTGGTTTCACTATATGGCACATGTTTATGACAGTATTGGCATTGTTCATACTGCCACCCTTAGTGTGACATGTATGGCTGTTGAGTAACTGTCTTTCTTGACCTTTCCGGGTCTATATTGGTTGCTAAATTTGACCAACTTGTCGGATTATGTCCTCATTTTTCTGCTATCAAGGTGAAAGGCAAGAATAAACTTTCACCAGCTTCAAGGTGAGAAATGAGCTCACCAGCTGATGGTGTAGATATATTTAGCCCTATGTGATCACGGCGCAGCGATAATCATTTTTCTTCCATTGACTCCATTGTAAGCAGAGTTGTACAAACCCTGTTTTCATATGAGTTGGGAAATTGTGTTAGATGTAAATATAAACGGAATACAATGATTTGCAAATCATTTTCAACCCATATTCAGTTGAATATGCTACAAAGACAACATATTTGATGTTCAAACTGATAAAAAAAATGTTTTTGCAAATAATCATTAACTTTAGAATTTGATGCCAGCAACACGTGACAAAGAAGTTGGGAAAGGTGGCAATAAATACTGATAAAGTTGAGGAATGCTCATCAAACACTTATTTGGAACATCCCACAGGTGAACAGGCTAATTGGGAACAGGTGGGTGCCATGATTGGGTATAAAAGTAGATTCTATGAAATGCTCAGTCATTCACAAACAAGGATGGGGCGAGGGTCACCACTTTGTCAACAAATGTGTGAGCAAATTGTTGAATAGTTTAAGAAAAACCTTTCTCAACCAGCTATTGCAAGGAATTTAGGGATTTCACCATCTACGGTCCGTAATATCATCAAAGGGTTCAGAGAATCTGGAGAAATCACTGCACGTAAGCAACTAAGCCCATGACCTTCGATCCCTCAGGCTGTACTGCATCAACAAGCGACATCAGTGTGTAAAGGATATCACCACATGGACTCAGGAACACTTCAGAAACCCACTGTCAGTAACTACAGTTGGTCGCTACATCTGTAAGTGCAAGTTGAAACTATCCTATGCAAAGCGAAAACCGTTTATCAACAACACCCAGAAACACCGTGAGCTTCGCTGGGCCTAAACTCATCTAAGATGGACTGATACAAAGTGGAAAAGTGTTCTGTGGTCTGACGAGTCCACATTTCAAATTGTTTTTGGAAACTGTGGACGTCGTGTCCTCCGGACCAAAGAGGAAAAGAATCATCCGGATTGTTATAGGCGCAAAGTTGAAAAGCCAGCATCTGTGATGGTATGGGGGTGTATTAGTGCCCAAGACATGGGTAACTTACACATCTGTGAAGGCGCCATTAATGCTGAAAGGTACATACAGGTTTTGGAGCAACATATGTTGCCATCCAAGCAACGTTACCATGGACGCCCCTGCTTATTTCAGCAAGACAATGCCAAGCCACGTGTTACATCAACGTGGCTCATAGTAAAAGAGTGCGGGTACTAGACTGGCCTGCCTGTAGTCCAGACCTGTTTCCCATTGAAAATGTGTGGCCCCTTAGTTCCAGTAAAAGGACATTTTAAATGCTCCAGGATACCAAAACATTTTGGACAATTCCATGCTCCCAAACTTGTGGGAACAGTTTGGAGGGGGCCCCTTCATCTTCCAACATGACTGTGCACCAGGACACAAAGCAAGGTCCATAAAGACATGGAGGACAGAGTCTGGTGTGAAGCTGGCTGTGGCGCGTTCTTTCTGACGTCACTTCCTATGTGGGGAGCGGTCTTTCTGGCGTCACTTCCTCTCCGAACTCAGTTTGTAAACGTTCGATGAGTCCATACAAAGCTAAGAGCCGGAGATCAATCAATCAATTCCTTTATTGTCATTGTCATAATAACACTTAAGTCATACATGTCAACGAGATTTTGTTTGAGCTTTGTCCAGCGGCATAGAAACTGCATTGAAGTGCAGGTTGACCATAGTTTACAGTTTAGCATTGTTAGGAAGATGGCGATAAGAGGGACGTGGTGGTGGGAACAGTCGGATGTCTGACGGGTGTTACGTTGATGTTGCAGCAATGCAATGTCCAGAGCACAATTATTGAGGTGGTGAAGAGTGAGGTAATAAGATGGTCCGGGGCAGCAAAGGGGCAGGCTGTTCATTTAGCAGTCTCACAGCCTGGGGATACAGACTGTGAGACATTCTGGTGGTCCTGGCGCAAATCGATCTATACCTCCTTCCAGAGGGTAGCAGGTTGAAGAGGCCATGTGCTGGGTGGTATCTGTCCTTCAGGATGTTGTGTACTCGCTTTAGGCAGCGAGTTGTGTACATGGCACTCATCTCTGGGAGTATCGTCCTTGTAATTTTCCCCGCCGCTTTAACCACTCGCTGGAGGGCCTGTTGGTTCGCTTTAGTGCGGCTAGCAAACCACACTAAAAAGCCGGAAGTGAGGACACTGCTGATGGCACAGTTGTAAAAGATTCAAGAAATACACGGCGCACTTACCCGTGTAAAAAAAATATTCGAGGAGGGGGACCTCAAACGATGGTTTAGTGTGGCTGAAACGGGGCTTAAACTAAATAATTATTCGTTTAAGGGGTTATTCGGCTTGGTGTGGACCAGTGACGTGCAGTCACTAGAGGCAGGTGAGGCGGGGCCTCACCTGCCATCATGGAAAGAAAAAAATTGTAAAAAAAAAAATATATGTATTAAATTGCTAAATGTTTCCAGTGATTATACTATAAAGTTATTTTCCATTTAACTTCACCAATTTTAGATTATTTTTATTCAAAATCGCTGAATTTTCACATTTGCCATTCAAATACTGAGAAGAGACGGTGCGGTGAACAGCAGCCAGTTGAGGCACGTCACTCAGTGCCTCAACATGGATTCCGGACTCGGCTAACTGCTGGCCTGCTGTGCACTGAGACCGTATTGCTATATGAACTATATTGTACATTTCCATAGTTTAGTTAGCTGAGGTATATAATGTACAGTGTATTTTGTCAACAACTGTATGTGTGTAACGTATTTCTTGTGCTGAGCGATCATAAAACGGCTGCAAAAGACGCACTGGCTGAGGCTCCAGTAATCCGCCTCCTGCACCCCCGCCGTAGAATTGTTATATCAACTAAAGCCCACACTTAAACTTTCCACGTGCAAGATTGAATCTATTTTAAAAAGTTATTTCATAAGAAGCCAAAAAGTGCAAAAACAATAATGTTCGTGTTGGAGGAGTTGTGAATGACTGCAGGGCTACAACATTAGGTACACCTGCAGACTGCAGGTGTATCTAATTCACAACTCCTCCAACACGAACATTATTGTTTTTGCACTTTTTGGCTTGAGCTCTTATTTTGAAGGCGCTAAGAGCGGAAGTGATGACACGGAGTGGAGCGGAGGTTTTTGAAAGAAGGTAAATAAAGTGGTCCTCGTGTAAACTGGAGCCTCCGTGTTTGTTATTTTGTAGTTTCATACAGTATAGGCGACATTTATAAACCCTCGGTTACACTTTTTTAAATAGATTCAATCTTGCACGTGGAAAGTTGAAGTGAGGGCTGTAGTTGCGGCGCATGGACTTAATGTATAAGTAAAGGTAAGACCATAATAAAGTTTTTTTTATTAAATGTGCTTTTTTGTGTGCTACAGTTTGTATGTGTAAAGTTAAAGTTAAGTTAAAGTACCAATGATTGTCACGCACACACTAGGTGTAATGAAATTTGTCGTCTGCATTTGACCCATCCCCTTGTTCACCCCCTGGGAGGTGAGGGGAGCAGTGGGCAGCAGCGGCGACGCGCCCGGGAATCATTTTTGGTGATTTAACCCCCAATTCCAACCCTTGATGCTGAGTGCCAAGCAGGGAAGAATGCTGGTATGAGCTTTTAAACATAACCCGTTAACTGCTGCCAATCAAATGGTGAATAAGATACTCTTTAGGGTTCATATGTTTGTAAATCTGACTGTGATGAAGTCAGTGCCTCACCAGCCATCAACCTCACCGCACGTCACTGGTGTGGACATAGCCTAAAATGTTGTGAAATTCAGTGGATGTAGATGACTGACTGAGATACCTTTTAGTCAAAAGCATATAAGTAAAACTAAATTTAAAACCACTTTCTGAATGAATTAGTAGAAACATTTAAGTCCCATCTTAAAACTAATTTGTATACTCTAGCCTTTAAATAGACCCCCCTTTTAGACCAGTTGATCTGCCGTTTCTTTTCTTTTCTCCTCTGCCCCCCTCCCCCTTGTGGCCATGGATGAAGTGCTGGCTGTCCAGAGTCGGGACCCGGGGTGGACCGCTTGCCTGTGCATCGGTTGGGGACATCTCTGCGCTGCTGACCCGTCTCCGCTCGGGATGGTTTCCTGCTGGCCCCACTATGGACTGGACTCTCACTATTGTGTTAGATCCACTATGGACTGGACTTTCACAATATTATGCTAGACCCACTCAGCGTCCATTGCATCCGGTCTCCCCTAGAGTGGGCGGGGGGTCACCCACATCTGTGGTCCTCTCCAAGGTTTCTCATAGCCATTCACATTGACATCCCACTGTGTTGTGAGTTTTTCCTTGCCCTTATGTGGGCTCTGAACCGAGGATGTCGTTGTGGCTTGTGCAGCCCTTTGAGACACTCGTGATTCAGGGCTATATAAGTAAACATTGATTGATTGATTGCTATCTACACACATATACAAAAACATACTTCGTTCTCAGGCTGTAAAAAGTGAAGGTAAAAAACACGAATGACAAGTCAAAAATCCAGAGCCATTCAGGCAGCGAGGGGCGTGTCACTTTCAGGGAGGGTGAGAATGACGTGTTTTCCCACTCGAGGCGTCGCCCCTCCCTGGTCCGACCTGTGAGCCCAACACAGCTTTTCTCGTATCGGAGAGATCCGTAATCCTGCTGGCAGGCTCCGGCTCTTTCCCTGGATTCCTTTTAACGCTGCGCTGACCATGGGAGGCAGAGAGGTGATGGTGACCAGGCTCCTCCAGAGTGAAACACAGTTTGTACACAGACGCCTCAACAATGTCAGAAGGCCTCAATCACAGAACCTGATGAGGATCAGACAGAGCTCCGTGCTCAAGCAGGAACCCAGGTAGGGAGCGCAAAGCACTTGCATGAACTCCGTCCTTTTTCTGACTTGAAAATCAACTGTTTTCCAACAATGGGTCAATAGAAATGACCATTTTGTAGTCTCAGTGCATTGCTGATTTTAGCCTACCATGTTTGTTTCCATTTTAAAGTAAGAAAAGTGTGGATAAGTGAAAGCTGGGTCTGGGTTACTTTTTGCCTCATCCCTCACTTAAAGTGTGAGTGAAGAATGCAGTGCCGGCCTGATAGGTCCGAAAGAGATGATACAGAATGATCTGCTCACAGACGCTACCTGGTGGTTGTTTGAGCGCACTGCGGCGATTCCTGGATAGCCTCACTCCTTAATGCTTCAGTCACATGCAGGGTTCTCTCAGGTATGGGACAAAAACTACAAACGTACCTCCTCTATAAAGACTTTAAATGCATACAGATCTACGAAACCCAAAAGCAGTGAAGTTGTCACGTTGTGTAAATGGTAAATAAAAACAGATCCTTTTCAACTTATATTCAATTGAATAGACTGCAAAGACAAGAAATGTAATGTTCCCACTGAGAAACTTATTTTTTTGTTGTTGGAAATAATCATTAACTTAGAAGTTAATGGCAGCAACACACTGCAAAAAAAGTTGTCACAGGGGCATTTTTATCACTGTGTTACATGGCCTTTCCTTTTATCAACACTCAGTAAAGGTTTGGGAACTGAGGAGACACATTTTTGAAGTGGCATTCTTTCCCATTCTTGCTTGATGTACATCTTAAGTTGTTCAACAGTCTCACTTCTGCTTTAGGCTTCAACATTTTCAATGGGAGACAATTCCGGACTACAGGCAGGCTAGTCTAGTACCCGCACTCTTTTACTATGAAGCCACGCTGTTGTAACGCGTGGCTTGGCATTGTTTTGCTGAAATAAGCAGGGGCGTCCATGATAACGTTGCCCGGATGGCAACATATGTTGCTCTAAAGCCTACATGTACCTTTCAGCATTATTGGTGCCTTCACAGATGTGTAAGTTACCCATGCCTTGGGCACTAATACACCCCCATACCATCACACACGCTGCCTTTTCAACTTTGCACCTAGAACAATCCGGATGGTTCTTTTCCTCTTTGGTCCGAAGGACACGACGTCCACAGTTTCCAAAAACAATTTGAAATGTGGACTCGTCAGACCACAGAACACTTTTCCACTTTGTATCAGTTCATCTTAGATGAGCTCAAGCCCAGTAAAGCCGACGGCGTTTCTGGGTGTTGTTGATAATTGGCTTTGGCTATGCATAGTAGAGTTTTAACTTGCACTTACAGATCTAGCAACCAACTGTAGTTACTGACAGTGGTTTTCTGAAGTGTTACTGAGCCCATGTGGTGATATCCTTCACACACCGATGTCGCTTTTTGATGCAGTACCACCTCAGGGATCGAAGGTCACAGGCATTAAATGTTGGTTTTCAGCCTTGCCGCTTACGTGCAGTGATTTCTCCAGATTCTCTGAACCTTTTGATGATATTAAGGACCGTAGATGGTAAAACCCCTAAGCTTGTTGAGAAATTTTGTTCTTTAACTGTTGGACAATTTGCTCAGGCATTTGTTGACAAAATGGTGACCCTCACCCCATCCTTGTTTGTGAACGACTGAGCATTTCATGGAAGCTACTTTTATACCCAATCATGGCACCCACCTGTTCCCAATTAGCCTGTTCACCTGTGGGATGTTCCAAATAAGTGTTTGATGAGCATTCCTCAACTTTCTCAGTCTTTTTTGCCACTTGTGCCAACTTTTTTGAAACACGTTGCAGGCATCAAATTCCGAATGAGATAATATTTGCAAAAAATAACACAGTTTCTCAGTTGGAACATTAAATATCTTGTCTTTGCAGTCTATTCAATTAAATATTGAATTTTGGGACTCTAATTCTCCCGTCCAAAAGCAGAACCTAGTAACTCACTTCTAGCTGATTTTGATAAAACAAACGGTTTTTCTGTTGTATCTACGCAGTTATGTGGTAGTTGCTAGGTCCTGCCATGCGCGTAACAGCTTACTTACGGAACAAATTACAATATCGCATACACTAATGTAAAGCATATCACCTAGTAACTCCAAAATTATTATCAGCTCAGTTTTGACCAAAATTGAGTTACTGGGTTTTGCCTTTGGACGGGAGAATTGGGCTGCATACATTTTTATTTGGTCAGCAAAATATTATAGGGATGTGCACATAAAGGTCTGCGTACCATGTGTTATTTTCCTGTTTAAAGTTAAAGAGTTAAAGTTAAAGTTAAAGTACCAATGATTTTCACACACACACTAGATGTGGTGAAAGTTGTCCTCTGCATTTGACCCATCCCCTTTTTCAGCCCCTAGGAGGTGAGGGGAGCAGTGGGTAGCAGCGGTGGCCGCGCCCGGGAATCGTTTTTGGTGATTTAAAATCCTGCTTGTTACTGAAGCATCAAGGCAGGGGTCCCCAAACTATGGGCCATATATATATATTAAGTATATATATATTTCATATCATAGCAATTTTAACCTATTTCCTTTTTGTAACAGAACAGTAAATAAATAAATAATAAATAAATAATATACCATAGTAAGTAAACAAATATTAAATACATAAATAATCTTTGTCTTTGTGTTGTTTCCCATATTTCTGCACAATAACTCAGATATGGTAACACTAGTGAGCAGTAGAGAATATGAAGTGATTTTTGGTCTAGAACATGTTTTGTTTTATTCATTATTGACGTGTTTCTTGCTACTTTATGTTGTATATTTTTTACATGAGATTTCCAGTTCAATTTATCATCTATTATCACACCCAAAAATGTGTTTTCTTTTACCCTTTCAATATTTACTCCGTCTATTTGTATTTGTGTTTGACTTTCTCTTCTACTGTTACCAAATAGCATTATTTTACTTTTACTGAGATTCAAAGATTGTCTGTTTTTGTCAAACCATCTTTTTAATTTGTTCATTTCTTCTGTTATTTTGTGTATTACCGTCTGTCTGTTCTCTCCTGAACAAAACACAGTTGTGTCATCTGCAAATAATACTAACTTTAAGTCCTTTGTAACTTTGCAAATGTTTATATAAAGAACAAGGACCATACTGTTGCGATGCGTGAGTTCATTTATTATTTGTGTGAGACCACAGCTATCAATTATAGTCTGGAGCGCCACGCACGGAGGGTATGACAGGGTATTCAATGGCTATTAAAATCCCCATTATAATTATAGTATCTGCGTGTGTTTGACTCCAAGGGCTCTTGGCTCTGGCCCAATGGCTAGTGTGGGGCCAAGCCACCCCCAGCCAGTTCCTAGGTGCCAGTCGTATATAAATGTCCTGTAAGGCATTCCATAGGCTTTTCAGTCGCTCTTGCTGGGTGGTATCCAGTCCTGGACTGCTTCGCTCTAGCAGCTCTGTAATAGCCTGTTGGGTCTCCATAGTAGGCGGCCTATTAGTAGAAGAGTAGGTTGGGACTTCCAGTCTGCATTTATTATGTGTGTATACCAGTCAGTATTTATTATGTGTGTATATCAGTCAGTATGTATTATGTGTGTATGTCAGTCAGTGATTATCATGCGTGTATACCAGTCAGTATGTTTTATGTCTGTATACCAGTCAGTATTTATTATGTGTGTATACCAGTCAGTATGTATTATGCGTGTATACCCGTCAGTATGTCTTATGTGTGTATACCAGTAAGTATGTATTGTGTGTGTATACCAGTCAGTATGTATTATGTGTGTAAACCAGTCAGTATTTATTATGTGTGTATACCAGTCAGTATGTATTATATGTATACCAGACAGTATGTATTATGTGTATACCAGTCAGTATTTACTATATGTGTATACCAGTCAGTATGTATTATGTGTGTATACCAGTCAGTTTGTATTATGTGTGTATACCAGTCAGTATGTATTATGTGTGTATACCAGTCAGTATTTATTATATGTGTATACCAGTCGGTATGTATTATGTGTGTGTACCAGTCAGTATGTATTATGTGTGTATACCAGTCAGTATGTATTATGTGTGTGTACCAGTCAGTATTTATTATGTGTGTATACCAGTCAGTATGTATTATGTGTGTATACCAGTCTGTATTTATTATGTGTGTATACCAGTCAGTATGTATTATGTGTGTATACCAGTCTGTATTTATTATGTGTGTATACCAGTCAGTATGTATTATGTGTGTATACCAGTCAGTATTTATTATGTGTGTATACCAGTCAGTATGTATTATATGTATACCAGACAGTATGTATTATGTGTATACCAGTCAGTATTTACTATATGTGTATACCAGTCAGTATGTATTATGTGTGTATACCAGTCAGTATGTATTATGTGTGTATACCAGTCAGTATTTATTATGTGTGTATACCAGTCGGTATGTATTATGTGTGTGTACCAGTCAGTATGTATTATGTGTGTATACCAGTCAGTATGTATTATGTGTGTGTACCAGTCAGTATTTATTATGTGTGTATACCAGTCAGTATGTATTATGTGTGTATACCAGTCTGTATTTATTATGTGTGTATACCAGTCAGTATGTATTATGTGTGTATACCAGTCTGTATTTATTATGTGTGTATACCAGTCAGTATGTATTATGTGTGTATACCAGTCAGTATGTATTATGTGTGTATACCAGTCAGTATGAGTTGGACTATCAACATCTATCCATTTTTGTAATATTACAGTTTTTGTCATGATGCATACTGAAAGAAAGGTATGGTAGTCCGTGTACTTTTCGTTCATTATATTCCCAATTCTGAAATGCAATTCAAAAAACAAAATTATTGCCGTTTTTCGATTTTTATTATGTATGGCAGATTTTAAAACAAACAAAAAAGGGTTGACTTTCAATCAAATATTGCCATAAAATTGGATTTTGTGCTGATTTTTATTTTTCCAGAAAAACCCCAAAATCCATTTTATGTTTATCCAAAATGCAAAAATGCATGTTTATCTGCGTGATGACAAATTGAACCGGAAGCAGAATTCTAGCCTTTCCTTCGCGTTTAGCATGTTTTTAACATCACAGTAATTAGGGATGTCCGATAATATCGGACTGCCAATAAATCCTTTAAAATGTAATATCGGCAATTATCTGTATCGGTTTCAAAATAATCGGTATCGGTTTCAAAAAGTAAAATGTATGACTTTTTAAAACGCCGCTGTGTACACGGACGTAGGGAGAAGTACAGAGCGCCAATAAACCTTAAAGGCACTTCCTTTGCGTGCCGGCCCAATCACATAATATCTACGGCTTTTCACACACACAAGTGAATGCAATGCATACTTGGTCAACAGCCATACAGGTCACACTGAGGGTGGCCGTATAAACAACTTTAACACTGTTACAAATATGCGCCACACTGTGATCCCACACCAAACAAGAATGACAAACACATTTCGGGAGAACATCCGCACCGTAACACAACATAAACACAACAGAACAAATACACAGAACCCCTTGCAGCACTAACTCTTCCAGGACGCTACAAAATACACCCCCCCGTAACCCTCCACCTCAAGTTTTAGTTTTAGTACTAAAACTATTTCGATACTTTTTGGTACTTTTCTAAATAAAGGGGACCACCAAAAATTGCATTATTGGCTTTATTTTAACAAAAAATCTTAGGGTACATTAAATATACATTTCTTATTGCAGTTAAGTCCTTAAATAAAATAGTGAACATACAAGACAACTTGTCTTTTAGTAGTAAGTAAACAAACAAAGACTCCTAATTCGTCTGCTGACGTATGCAGTAACATATTGTGTCATTTATCTACCTATTATTTTGTCAACATTATTAAGGACAAGTGGTAGAAAACTAAATATCAATTTACTTGTTCATTTACTGTTAATATCTGTTTACTTTTTTTTTATCATGTTCTATCTACACTTCTGTTAAAATGTAGTAATCACTTATTCTGGGGGGTGCGGGACGGGTACGTTTAAAAGGGTATAGTACCGAAAATGATTCATTAGTATCGCGGTACTATACTAATACCGGTATACCGTACAACCCTACATCATACAAAACCTGTATATACAATCATTTTGAGGCCGAAACTGTCATGTCTGTGATCATGTTTTGTTTAAGTTATGTCCTGTTTGGTTTTTGGACTCTTTTTAGTTCCTGTTTGGTCACCATAGCAACCCATTAGTTTCACCTGTTTCACGTTTGGACTCACACACCTGTGTTAATCATAATCACTACTATTTAAGCCTGTCACTTTCAGTTAGTCTGTCTGGCAACATTGACTTCTGCTACCTTTGTCATTATCATGCCCTGTTAATGCTTCATGCCATGCCACGTAAGTGTTTGTTTTTTCACGTCACAGTAAGTGTTTTCGTTTTCATGTCCATAGCTTTTGCCCAAGTTCTAGTTCATTGTTTTGTTCATAGCCAAGTTTTATCTCCGCCTTGTGCGCGCCTTTAGTTTGTACCTTTTGTTAGTGTTAAAATAAAATTATGTATTTACCTTTACGCCACGTCCGCTCCAATTCCTTTGCATTCCGGGAAAAAAAGCCATCCCATAGTCCACGTCCGGACAGAAACAAGAGGTTGAAGGATTACATTAAATCTGGTAATTAAGCACAATGCATGTTGTTGTCAGGTATACTTGAGTCCATTTTTCAAATATTTTTTTAACATTGACAAAAAGGCCAATTTTACAGTGAATGAACAGTAACATTGCAGAACGGTACATGGCTTTATTGGCTCTTGTCTCCAGTGTGGTGTCAGTAAACCATTTTGTTTGGACACACTAACCCTTTTCATCATATTTTTACAGTGGCGGGCCGTGCCTTTCCCACCTAGGCCTTCAGTAATGTCCGACTTCAATGATTACCTCTCGAAATACCATCATTGATGTCACCACATGACCATTGCTGAAGAAATACTATACAGGAACACATTTACGCCCTACTTGTTATTGAAGAACCTCAACAGTGTACAAAACTGGTAATTTTCTGGCGCATTTAAAGGCCTACTGAAATGCGATTTTCTTATTTAAACGGGGTTAGCAGGTCCATTCTATGTGTCATATTTGATCATTTCGCGATATTGCCATATTTTTGCTGAAAGGATTCAGTAGAGAACATCGACGATAAAGTTCGCAACTTTTGGTTTGCTGATAAAAAAGCCTTGCCTGTACCGGAAGTAGCAGACGAGTAGCGTGACGTCACAGGTTGTGGAGCTCCTCACATCCGCACATTGTTTACAATCATGGCCACCAGCAGCGAGAGCGATTCGGACCGAGAAAGCGACGATTTCCCCATTAATTTGAGCAAGGATGAAAGATTTGTGGATGAGGAAAGTGAGAGTGAAGGACTAGAGGGCAGTGGAAGCGATTCAGATAGGGAAGATGCTGTGAGAGGCTGGTGGGACCTGATAATCAGCTGGGAATGACTAAAACAGTAAATAAACCAAAATATAAAACAAGACATATATATACTCTATTAGCCACAACACAACCAGGCTTATATTTAATATGCCACAAATTAATCCCGCATAACAAACACCTACCCTCTCCCGTCCATATAACCCGCCAATACAACTCAAACACCTGCACAACACACTCAATCCCACAGCCCAAAGTACCGTTCACCTCTCCAAAGTTCATACAGCACATATATTTCCCCAAAGTCCCCAAAGTTACGTACGTGACATGCACATAGCGGCACGCACGTACGGGCAAGCGATCAAATGTTTGGAAGCCGCAGCTGCATGCGTACTCACGGTACCGCGTCTGCGCATCCAACTCAAAGTCCTCCTGGTAAGAGTCTCTGTTGTCCCAGTTCTCCACAGGCCAATGGTAAAGCTTGACTGTCATCTTTCGGGAATGTAAACAATGAAACACCGGCTGTGTTATCCGGCACAACAGTCAGGGGGTGCATTCTACGGCGGGGGTGCGTTACTATCAGACTGCGCTGTCGGTAGTAGTAGGTTTCAGTAGGCCTTTAAAAATCAATAAACCCGCATCAGCAATTAAAACATATCTTATGTGGTACTGTCAAAATTAAAATGTCAAAAAACATTTTAAACGTGAAAAAAATTAAGAAATAAAATATCTGAACTCACATCGCCGGGACAGCTGAGCTCGCTCCCGGGGTTGGCAGAGATGGTCTCACAAGATGTAGTTTCTCTTTAAATATCCTTCTTCAAAATGGCCTCGCAAATATATGTGTTGTCTTGTCCAATCATAAAAGATGCAAACGAGGCGTGTTGGCTGACTTCTTAAAGTTTACTCCACAGCGTGCTCATCAAAAACATGCCAACCTAAACGGGGCCTTTGCGCATGTTATTCACTACTGTGGCATTCTGGGTAATGGAGTTCTTATGTTACCTAGCTCTTAACATCACTATATATGCATTGCTGAATCTGGAGGCTCTAGGCCAGGGGTGTCCAAACTGTTCCCACTGAGGGCCGCACACTGAAAAATCAAAGCAAGAGGGGCCCATTTTGATATTTTTTATTTTAAAAACCAATACAATAAATGTATTCAGGCTTGATCCCGGTGACCCCAAAGGGTTTTGGTCAAAAAGATATAAAAAATGTGTCATTATTTAGTATTATCATTATTATTATTATTCAAAATTTAAATGTCTAGATCAACATTAGGTCTATCTCTCAATATAATGTTTTTACACATTTAAGTTGTATGCCTTTTTTGTCAAAGAAAACCCATTTTTTTATGGAAAAAACACCAAATATGCAATATTTTCCCCAAATGAAATTTCAAAGTGGAATATTTGAGATTATAAAATAATTGGAGCCTTAACAAGGTCAATAACTCATAACAACATTGTTAATTCATTCATTAATTGTTAATTCATTATTATTTATTGAGCAATGACACACAAAAAGAATCCCACTAAAATGAAAATAAATTAAACTTTTTTTTTTACTGTTTACTTTTAACACAATAATCTCGAGATCAACTTCAGTTATATCCGTCAATAATCAGTTGTATTGTTTTTTATGTTTTTTGTTTGTTCGTTTTAGGCCCTTCTTTAAAAAAAAAAAAAAAAAAACAGCTCAGTTTTTTTATATGGCAAACACAAAATATGCAACATTTTCCCCCAAAAAATATCCCAAAGGGGAATATTTAATGTGAAGTAATTGGAGCCTTGAATAGGTCAATTATGCATAATAACATTGATTTTGAGTCATTATTATTTTTTAAAGAAAGAAACAGCCTGCATGACAGCTTTGTGTTTATTGGAGTCAACATTGCAACATTTTCTTGTTATATTTCACCTGTTTGCTCTTTTATACCACTTTTTGCATGTTTTGATTTTTTTTTTTTTATCGTATTTTTAGAATGTGCCGTGGGGCTGTTAAAAAAATGACCTGCGGGGCCGCAAATGGCCCCCGCGCCGCACTTTGGACACCACTGCTCTCGGCAGATTTGGTACAGTATGGCAACATAAGCTAGCTGAATTCTGATTGGATGAAAAAACTCTATAACCTAAAAACAACAGCACTGGAAGGAGCATAATATGACATGAATGGAATGTGAATACTTTTTGATTTTTAGGGAAAGTACATTAAAAATTACTTACTATTAGTACTTACTTATTTATGGTTATGTTTGGCCAGCAGAGAAGGCCACTGTATTGTTTACTTTATATGCGTCCTCAATTCTGCAGGTGTCATAATGAACAAGACAAGCGATTCGTTTTCCCTCAGCGACCGATGGGGGAAAAAGTGGCGCACTTGCATGAGAAATAAGCGAGAGAAGCCAGAAGAAGAAGGGATTTTTGCAGCGACCAATCAAACGGGCTCCGGGGAGCGCGGGGCGTGGTCATCCCAGAGTAGAGGCAGTTGTTTAGTTTACAGTGACATCTAGTGGTCGGGCAAGGTACGACGTCTCCAGGCCAAACAATAGAGCCTCCATCTCCTCCCTCCAGTCAGCTCCTTTGTCTCTCCATCTCTGCCCTCCGCAGTCTTCACCCTGACTTTGTGTGCGTTCTCCCCTCCGCCCGAGCCTTTTGTTCGCATGCACGCCTGTGGTTTCTTGACGTGTGTGTGTATTGTTTGTGCCAGATACCCCAGCCCCGGCGAGATGAGTGTGGAGCCCAGTGCCGGCCAGCAGCTCCAGGCCACCGCCGAGCACCGTGAGAGCACCCCGCCCTCGCCGCCCTTCCAGGACCTCCAGGAGCAGCATCCCGACCAGGTCTGCGTGGACTACTACTTCACCGAGCTGAAAACCATTCAGCTGGGGAGCGGCTACGAAGAACTGGACAGCGCTAGGAGGGATTCTAGACAATCAGAAGGTAAAATAATGAGTATATGGTGTCCATTCTGCCCTTTAGTGTATGTTATGTTGGATTAGATTAGATTAAATTTGATTAGATTAGATTATTTCAAAGGGGACAATACAGTTTCATTAAAAACACATGACTACACATGGTTAAAAGAGCCAGAATTAGCCAGAAAGCTAGTTTTCATCTGTAGTCCCCTGGCCATGATGTAAACAAGGCAGTATTTTAATTTTAAAGTGAGAGAGAGAAAAAGGGGGGGGGAAACAAAATATATATACAATATGATAAAAAATAAAATACAACATCACATTTATCTTAGCATCAAAACAGGCTCATATCTTATCTACCTTCCTACATACCTACCTATCAATCAATCAATCAATGTTTATTGATATAGCCCTAAATCACGAGTGTCTCAAAGGGCTGCACAAGCCACAACGACATCCTCGGTTCTACCTACCTATCTACCTACCTACTTACCTTCCTACCTACCTACCTACCTACCTACCTACCTACCTATCAATCAATCAACCAATCAATGTTTATTGATATAGCCCTAAATCACAAGTGTCTCAAAGGGCTGCACAAGCCACAACGACATCCTCGGTTCTACCTACCTATCTACCTACCTACTTCCCTACCTACCTATCTATCAATCAATCAATCAATCAACCAATCAATGTTTATTGATATAGCCCTAAATCACAAGTGTCTCAAAGGGCTGCACAAGCCACGACGACATCCTCGGTTCTACCTACCTATCTACCTACCTACCTACCTTCCTATCTACCTACCTACCTACATATCTACCTACCTATCTACCTACCTACCTACCTACCTACCTACCTATCTATCTATCTATCAATCAATCAACCATTTAATGTTTATTGATATAGCCCTAAATCACAAGTGTCTCAAAGGGCTGCACAAGCCACAATGACATCCTCGGTTCTACCTACCTATCTACCTACCTACCTACATATCTACCTACCTATCTATCTATCTATCTACCTACCTACCTACCTACCTACCTATCAATCAATCAATCAATGTTTATTGATATAGCCCTAAATCACAAGTGTCTCAAAGGGCTGCACAAGCCACAACGACATCCTCGGTTCTACCTACCTATCGACCTACCTACCTTTCTATCTACTTACATACCTACATATCTACCTACCTATCTACCTACCTACCTACCTTCCTATCTACCTACCTACATATCTACCTACCTATCTACCTACCTACCTATCTACCTACCTATCTACCTTCCTACCTACCTACTGTTGCGTTTTGGACCAGTTGTTCCTCCCAGGGAATTCAAGTCACAAGTTGCTCCCAAGCTCTTTACGACACTTAAAGCTGAGTTGAAAAACCACCAGAGACAGAATAGGTATTTTGTAATATATTTGCAAAGCTTTTCATATACATTGAGACCAGTCCAGCATAGAACATTCAATCGTGCCGCCAAGATGGTCTGCCCCCCCCCCCCCGACAAAACCCTCTCCCCTCTTAAGTCTCTCTTCCTCCCACCCTGGCAGTCATGTCTCTCCAGCCAAAACACATGCCCATTATCTCTCTTTCTAACATTCCTCACTCAAGGTTAAGCACACAGTTTTGCAGACAACCAAAAGACCACAATTGGAAGAAAAACACTAGCTGTTTTGTAATATGATTATGAAATAAAAGAAGTAACACTTTAAATTCGGATATATGTAAATATCTGCCTCCGACACTACCTATCTACCTACCTATCTACCTATCTATCTATCTATTAGATTAGATTAGATTAGATTAGATTGTACTGCAAAGTTCAAATTTGAATGACAATAAAAGGAAGTCTTAGACTTAGACTCTAAGTCTAAGTCTAATTAGTTTATTTCAAAGGGGACAATGCAATTTCATTAAAAACACATGACTACACATGTTTAAAAGAGACATAATTATCCAGAAGGCTAGTTTTCATCTGTAGTCCCCTGGCCATGATGTAAAAACAAAACAAAAAAAAACAGTACAATTACAATTTAAAAGAAAGAGAGAGAAAAATAAAACAAAAAGCACACAATACATATACAATATGATCAAAAATTAAATACAACATAACATTTATCTTAGCATCAAAACAGGCTCATCTCTTATCTACCTTCCTACCTACCTACCTATCTATCTATTGGATTAGATTAGTTTATTTCAAAGGGGACAATGCAAGTTTATTAAAAACACATGACTACACATGGTTAAAAGAGCAAGAATTATCCAGAAGGCTGGTTTCCATCTGTAGTCCCCTGGCCATGATGTAAAAAAAACCAAAAAAACCTACAATTTAAATTTAAAAGAAAGAGAGAGAAAAATAAAACAAAAAGCACACAATACATATACAATATGCTAAAAAATTAAATACAACATAACATTTATCTTAGCATCAAAACAGGCTCATCTCTTATCTACCCATCTATCTATCTATCTATCTATCTATCTCTCTATCTATCTATCTATCTGATTAGATTAGTTTATTTCAAAGGGGACAATGCAGTTTCATTAAAAACACATAACTACACATGGTTAAAAGAGCCAGAATTATCCAGAAGGCTAGTTTTCATCTGTAGTCCCCTGGCCATGATGTAAAAAAGGCAGTATTTTAATTTTAAAGTAAGAGAGAGAAAAGGGGAAAAAAGCACAAAATACATATACAATATGATAAAAAATAAAATACAACATCACATTTATCTTAGCATCAAAACAGGCTCATATCTTATCTACCTTCCTACCTACCTACCTACCTACCTATCAATCAATCAATCAATCGATCAATCAATGTTTATTGATATAGCCCTAAATCACAAGTCTCTCAAAGGGCTGCACAAGCCACAACGACATCCTCTGTTCTACCTCCCTATCTACCTACCTTCCTATCTACCTACCTACCTACATATCTACCTACCTACCTACCTACCTACCTACCTACCTATCTATCAATCAATCAACCAATCAATGTTTATTGATATAGCCCTAAATCACAAGTGTCTCAAAGGGCTGCACAAGCCACAACGACATCCTCGGTTCTACCTACCTATCTACCTACCTACCTACCTTCCTATCTACCTACCTACCTACATATCTACCTACCTATCTACCTACCTACCTACCTTCCTACCTACCTACCTACCTACCTACCTAACAGTCAATCAATCAATCAATGTTTATTGATATAGCCCTATATCACAAGTGTCTCAAAGAGCTGCACAAGCCACAACGACATCCTCGGTTCTACCTACCTATCTACCTACCTACCTACCTACCTTCCTATCTACCTACCTACCTACATATCTACCTACCTACCTACCTACATATCTACCTACCTACCTAAATATCTACCTACCTACCTACCTATCTACCTACCTACCTACCTATCTATCTATCTACCAACCTATCTATCTATCTATCTATCTATTAGATTAGATTGTACTGCAAAGTTCAAATTTGAATGACAATAAAAGGAAGTCTTAGACTTAGACTCTAAGTCTAAGTCTAATTAGTTTATTTCAAAGGGGACAATGCAATTTCATTAAAAACACATGACTCCACATGGTTAAAAGAGCCAGAATTATCCAGAAGGCTAGTTTCCATCTGTAGTCCCCTGGCCATGATGTAAAAAAAAAACAAACAAAAAAACGTACAATTACAATTTAAAAGAAAGAGAGAGAGAGAGAGAAAAAAAAAAGCACACAATACATATACAATATGATACAAAATTAAATACAACATAACATGTATCTTAGCATCAAAACCTGCTCATCTCGTATCTACCTACCTACCTACCTACCTATCCATCTATTAGATTAGATTAGTTTATTCCAAAGGGGGCAATGCAATTTCATTAATAACACATGACTACACATGGTTAAAAGAGCCAGAATTATCCAGAAGGCTAGTTTTCATCTGTAGTCCCCTGGCCATGATGTAAAAAAACCCAGAAAAAACAGTACAATTACAATTTAAAAGAAAGAGAGAGAAAAATAAAACAAAAAGCACACAATACATATACAATATGCTAAAAAATAAAATACAACATCACAACATAACATTTATCTTAGCATCAAAACAGGCTCATCTCTTATCTACCCATCTATCTACCCATCTATCTATCTATCTATCTATCTATCTATCTATCTATCTATCTATCTATCCATCTATCTATCTATCTATCTATCTATCTATCTATCTATCTATCCATCTACCCATCTATCTATCTATCTATCTATCTATCTATCTATCTGATTAGATTAGTTTATTTCAAAGGGGACAATGCAATTTCATTAAAAACACATGACTACACATGGTTAAAAGAGCCACAATTAGCCAGAAAGCTAGTTTTCATCTGTAGTCCCCTGGCCATGATGTAAACAAGGCAGTATTTTAATTTTAAAGTAAGAGAGAGAAAAAGGAGGGAAAAAAGCACAAAATACATATACAATATGATAAAAAATAAAATACAACATCACATTTATCTCAGCATCAAATCAGGCTCATATCTTATCTATCTACCTACCTATCAATCAATCAATCGATCAATCAATCAATCAATGTTTATTGATATAGCCCTAAATCACAAGTGTCTCAAAGGGCTGCACAAGCCACAACGACATCCTCGGTTCTACCTACCTATCTACCTACCTACCTACCTTCCTATCTACCTACCTATCTACATATCTACCTACGTACCTACCTACCTACTTACTTACCTACCTACCTACCTACCTACCTACCTACCTATCTATCTATCTATCTATCTATTAGATTAGATTAGATTAGATTGTACTGCAAAATTCAAATTTGAATGTCAATAAAAGGAAGTTTTAGACTTAGACTCTAAGTCTAAGTCTAATTAGTTTATTTCAAAGGGGACAATGCAATTTCATTAAAAACACATGACTACACATGGTTAAAAGAGCCAGAATTATCCAGAAGGCTAGTTTCCATCTGTAGTCCCCTGGCCTTGATGTAAAAAAAAAAAAAA
The DNA here is from genome assembly GCF_033978685.3 of Nerophis lumbriciformis. Lineage (NCBI taxonomy): Eukaryota > Metazoa > Chordata > Actinopteri > Syngnathiformes > Syngnathidae > Nerophis > Nerophis lumbriciformis. The sequence goes on along the minus strand of NC_084550.2, from coordinate 39,211,831 downwards.
AAACAGTACAATTACAATTTAAAAGAAAGAGAGAGAAAAATAAAACAAAAAACACACAATACATATACAATATGCTAAAAAATTAAATACAACATCACAACATAACATTTATCTTAGCATCAAAACAGGCTCATCTCTTATCTACCCATCATCTATCTATCATCTATCTATCTATCTATCTATCTATCTATCTATCTATCTATCTATCTATCTATCTGATTAGATTAGTTTATTTCAAAGAGGACAATGCAAGTTCATTAAAAACACATGACTACACATGGTTAAAAGCCACAATTAGCCAGAAGGCTAGTTTTCATCTGTAGTTCCCTGGCCATGATGTAAAAACGGCAGTGCAATTACAATTTAATTATTAATTGATTTAAGTATCAAAACAGGCTCATCTTTTAGTGCTGGCAGCTGTAGGCGTTGATAAGCCACGTTTTCAATTTTCTTGTGAAGGCCTTGTAAGTGGTGAGCAGTTTAACGTCCTCAGGTACTGAGTTCCACACATTTGCGCTCCTTACTGACCAGGCCCACTTACTGAAAGTGCCCCTGCGCAGAGGAATGTAACAGTCACCTCTGACAGAGCCTCCAGCGACACGCTGACGGCTGTTTCTTTGGCTGATGACCTCTGCCAGAGGATCTGGAGCCAATCCATGCAGTACTTTAAAGGTCACTTTTAAGTCTGCAAATGTGTGAAGACTGTCCCAGTTTAAAATACTGTATTTTTTTAGAATGGTACAGTGATGATAGTGCCTAGTTTTTATCCATAACCTTAATTGCTTGTTCGTATAAGATTTCCTATGTTTTTATTTAGCTCTGACCAGCCTGAGACCAGCTGGTAAGGCAATAGCTGAAGTGGCTGAAAATCATCGAATGCAAATACAATTTTGCAGCTTCGGTTGACATTTCATTTCGAATTGCACGGAAATTTGCGAGATTAAACTTGATTATTTTACACAATTTGCCAATATGGAATTTAAAGGAAAGCTCTGAATCTATTATTAACCCAATATATAAACAAAAAAATATTGTTTTGACATTTAGGGCAGACAATAGATGTATGATGTATGCAAATATGATGTAATGGATGAGAATGTCTGATCCTGGACGTCAATACAAAACTAAATTACAAAAAAAAAAAAGTAGTTGTCTGCGTTAGAGCTTACAATAACAATATCGCTAATATTTGGTTATTATTCAGGTCACGAGATATAAATGATGTCTTGTTGGCTGCATTATTTTTATTGCCACCTCGTACTTGCCGTATTTTATGACAAAGAAATAAATAAATAAATCAAATGTGTTCTTGTCTTACATAGGGATTGTGTATGATAGGCAAAATTACAAATGTACGCATGACTTGCTCGACTGTAAAGACTTTTAACCACCTTTCATATTTCGTATCACATTTAGGCTGCTCTGACCTGGACCATTGATTGATTGATAGAGACTTTTATTAGTAGATTGCACAGTGAAGTACATATTCCGTACAATTGACCACTAAATGGTAACACCCCAATACGTTTTTTAACTCGTTTAAGTCGGGGTGCACTTAAATTGATTCATGATACAGATATATAATATCATAGATACTATCATCATAATACAGTCATCACAGAAGATAATCATCAGGGTGTATACATTGAATTATTTACATTATTTACAATTCGGGGTGTGGAGGGGGGAGGGTCAGGTTTGGTTGTTATCAGTCATCAACAATTGAGAACAGAGAAATGGATATTGAAACAGTGTAGGTCTGACTTGGTAGCATATGTACAGCAAGTAGTGGACATAGAGAGAGAGAGAGAGAGAGAGAGAGAGAGATCAGAAGGCATAAGAAAAGTATCTACATTTGATTGTTTACATTTGATTGTTAAAGGGGAACATTATCACAATTTCAGAAGGGTTAAAAACATTAAAAATCAGTTCCCAGTGGCTTATTATATTTTTCGAAGTTGTTTTCAAAATTTTACCCATCACGCAATATCCCTAAAAAAAGCTTCAATGTGCCTGATTTTAACCATCGTTATAAACACCTGTCCATTTTCCTGTGACGTCACATAGTGATGCCAACACAAACAAACATGGCGGAAAGAACAGCAAACTATAGCGACATTAGCTCGGATTCAGACTCGGATTTCAGCGGTTTAAGCGACAGATTACGAATGTATTGAAACGGATGGTTGTAGTGTGGAGGCAGGTAGCGAAAACGAAATTGAAGAAGAAACTGAATCTATTGAGCCAAATCGGTTTGAACCGTATGCAAGCGAAACCGACGAAAACAACACAACAGCCAGCGACACGGGAGAAAGCGAGGACGAATTCGGCGATCGCCTTCTAACCAACGATTGGTATGTGTTTGTTTGGCATTAAAGGAAACTAACAACTATGAACTAGGTTTACAGCATATGAAATACATTTGGCAACAACATGCACTTTGAGAGTGCAGACAGCCCAATTTTCATCAATTAATATATTCTGTAGACATACCCTCATGTCAGCAGGCCAGGGAAGCTAGGGTCGATATTCTTCTCTTGATTATCTTCAGGACGGTGTGAGCCAAGACATCCAGGGGGGTTTAGCTCGCTCGTCTGCGGGAACAAACTGCCGCCAATGCTTGCCGTGCTATCGAGGTTCTTTGTCCCTGAATTGCTCACACACTCCGGCAGATTCAATGGGGGTCTGGCGGCAGATTTCTTTGACTTTATCGTTGGAAATGCATCTGCTTTGAGTGTCGCAGGATATCCACACATTCTTGCCATCTCTGTCGTAGCATAGCTTTCGTCGGTAAAGTGTGCGGAACAAACGTCCAATTTCTTGCCACTTTCGCATCTTTGGGCCACTGGTGCAACTTGAATCCGTCCCTGTTCGTGTTGTTACACCCTCCGACAACACACAGACGAGGCATGATGTCTCTAAGGTACGGAAAACAGTCGAAAAAACGGAAAATAACAGAGCTGATTTGACTCGGTGTTTGAGAAAATGGCGGATTGCTTCCTGATGTGACGTCACAACGTGACGTCATCGCTCCGAGAGCGAATATTAGAAAGGCGTTTAATTCGCCAAAATTCACCCATTTAGAGTTCGGAAATCGGTTAAAAAAATATATGGTCTTTTTTCTGCAACATCAAGGTATATATTGACGCTTACATAGGTCTGGTGATAATGTTCCCGTTTAACAATCCGGGGAGGGTGTTAGTTTAGGGTTGAAGTTGAGGTGTACTTTTATTGCGGTTTTGAAGGAGGATAGAGATGCCCTTTCTTTTATACCTGTTGGGAGCGCATTCCACATTGATGTGGCATAGAAAGAGAATGAGTTAAGACCTTTGTTAGATCGGAATCTGGGTTTAACGTGGTTACTGGAGCTCCCCCTGGTGTTGTGGTTATGGCGGTCATTTACGTTAAGGAAGTAGTTTGACATGTACTTCGGTATCAGGGAGGTGTAGCGGATTTTATAGACTAAGCTCAGTGCAAGTTGTTTGACTCTGTCCTCCACCCTGAGCCGGCCCACTTTGAAGAAGTGGGTAGGAGTGAGGTGGGATCTGGGGTGGAGGTCTAGAAGTAATCTGACTAGCTTGTTCTGGGATGTTTGGAGTATAGATTTGAGGGTTTTGGAGGTGCTAGGGTACCAGGAGGTGCATGCGTAATTGAAAAAGGGTTGAACGAGAGTTCCCGCTAGAATCCTCATGGTGCTTTTGTTGACCAGAGAGGAGATTTTATCGAGAAATCTCGTTCGTTGGTTGACCTTTTTGATTACCTTGGTTGCCATTTTATCACAGGAAAGATTAGCCTCTAGAATGGAACCTAGGTAGGTGACCTCATCCTTCCTGGTGATAACAATGTCACCCACTTTTATAGTGAAGTCATTGACTTTCTTAAGGTTGATGTGGGACCCAAACAGGATGGATTCCGTTTTACCCAAGTGTATGGATAGCTTGTTGTCAGCGAGCCAGGTGCAAGTTCTACAGAGTTCAGCACTGAGGATTTTCTCCACCTGTGACTTGTCCTTGTCTGATACCAGCAGGGCCGAGTCATCCGCAAACAAGAACAATTCAGTCGCATGCCGATGACAAGTCGTTTATGTACCGTATTTTTCGGACTATAAGTCGCAGTTTTTTTCATAGTTTATGAAAGTTGCCTAATGTTTTTTCCTTCTTTATTATGCATTTTCGGCAGGTGCAACTTATACTCCGGTGCGACTTATACTCCGAAAAATACGGTATACTAGGAACAGTAAAGGCCCCAATATACTGCCTTGGGGGACTCCACAGCTCACTGAGAGGGGGAGGGGGGGGGGACACGGTGCCGTTCACCTCTACCAAAACTATACCTAGTGTGGTTTTCCAGCATTTATTTTTAAAATGGGATCAAAGTAAAGAAAAAAAAGATTTAAAATAAAGAAAAAGTAAAGAACATAAGTGTCAAGTAAAGATTTGGTCCGTATTGGTGACCTATTACTTGGTGACATATTACTTCACACAACTCAAATATTCCATAACCAAATTGGTTGCATTGGTTATTATAATATTCTGTTATATTCACAATGTTGTATTTTACAAAATTATAGTTCTACAAAGTGCAGTTGTCTTGCAGAGGACAAGAACAGCTTTTTCAGCCGATTTTCTCTTCCAAATTTGCTAATTCTGCACGAGATATCCCCCCCGTGACCCCGAAAGGGACAAGCGGTAGAAAATAGACGGATGGATATCGGTCTTGGGCCATTTGTTTGGTGAGCAACCAGATTCCCATGATTGCGTTCACATTTGACCGAACAAACCACACCAGCAGACCAAACCCGACAAGACATTAGGGGTGGAAATCTTTGGACATCTAACGATTTAATCCCTTTCCAATTCCAGGGATGACAATGTTAATTCAACACGATTCTCTATGCAAACCGATTCTGGCAATGTATTTTGTATTAATCATGATGACATTTTTTTTAAAAACAAGTTTTGGATTCGAAAGGCTCAAGATGGCGAAAAAATACAAATAATATATCTAAAGTACAGGCCAAAAGTTTGGACACGCCTTCTCATTTAATGTGTTTTCATGACTATTTATATTGTAGATCAGGGGTGCTCACACTTTTTCTGCAGGCGAGCTACTTTTCAATTGATCAAGTCTTGGGGATCTACCTCATTCATATATATAATTTATATTTACTTATTTTTTAAATATATGTTTTTGTTAATAAGTTAAAGGTGTTTAATGATAATGCAAGCTTGTTTAACACATATAGTTAATATTGTTAATAAATTAAAGGTGTTTAATGATAATGCAATCATGTTTAACACATAGTTAATATTGTTAATAAATTAAAGGTGTTTAATGATAATACAAGTATGTTTAATACATATAGTTAATATTGTTAACAAGTTAAAGGTGTTTAAAGATAATGCAAGCATGTTTAATACATATAGTTAATATTGTTAACAAGTTAAAGGTGTTTAATGATAATACAAGCATGTTTAATACATATAGTTAGTATTATTAATAAGTTAAATGTGTTTAAAGATAATACAAGCATGTTTAACACATATAGTTAATATTGTTAACAAGTTAAAGGTGTTTAATGATAATACAAGCATGTTTAACACATATAGTTAATATTGTTAATAAGTTAAAGGTGTTTAAAGATAATGCAAGCATGTTTAACACATATAGTTAATATTGTTAACAAGTTAAGGTGTTTAAAGATAATACAGGCATGTTTAACACATATAGTTAATATTGTTAATAAGTTAAAAGTGTTTAAAGATAATACAGGCATGTTTAACACATATAGATTCCTTTCTTTCATGAAGACAAGAATATAAGTTGGTGTATTACCTGATTCTGATGACTTGCATTGATTGGAATCAGACAGTGGGGCTAAAAACGTCCGCATTTTCGAATAGAGGAGAAAAAAGTCCTCCTTTCTGTCCAATACCACATGAAAGTGGTTGGTTTTTGGCATCTTTTTTGTCCAGCTTCCGTACTCCTTTGTATACACTTTACAAGAAATACATTGTCGGCAAACTCCGTAGCTTGCTAGCTTGTGCACGCCAGCTTTCTGAGACTCGTTTTGTTAGCGCAACTGTGCAACTGTGCAGTCGGTCTTTGGAGTTTTGACGACAGGTACGGCGCCAGTCTGTTGGCAGTCTGTTGGTAATTTTAATGAGCTGGCAGCAGCCAGCGTCATCTCAGAAGACCCTCGGGTGCCGTGAATGTCAATCAAGTGACGAAAATGACGTCATAGTGAAGATTTATGATCGCTCATTTTTAGGACTATTTTTTTAATGCCTGGCTGGTGATCGACTGACACACCCTCCGAGATCGACCGGTAGATCGCGATCGACGTAATGAGCACCCCTGTTGTAGATTGTCACATCAAAACTATGAATGAACACATGTGGAGTTATGTACTTAACAAAAAAAGGTGAAATAACTGAAAACATGTTTTATATTTGAGTTTCTTCAAAATAGCCACCCTTTGTTCTGATTACTGCTTTGCACACTCTGGGCATTCTCTCCATGAGCTTCAAGAGGTAGTCACCTGACATGGTTTTCTCTTCACAGTGTCAATCTACGATGTAAATAGTCATGAAAATAAAGAAAACGCATTGAAATGAGAAGGTGTGTCCAAACTTTTGGGCTGTACTGTATATATATATATATTTTTGTATATATATATTTTATTGAAATGTATGAATGGATTTAGAACGTAGATGACCAAGAAATTGCTATTCGAATGTGAATCAATTTTTTTGTCCACGCCTACAAGACATACCCACAGTCATTTGATTTGATTTTGTCTCCTTCCTATAAACATTGCCCATACTGTATTTTTCAATGTTTTTATGCACACACCGTAGCACGTCTTATAATAACACATGTATGTGCTTGTTTGCGGACCAGACGGAGAGCAAGAAGAACAGTGGCTAGTCGACGTTGGTCTGTCCGACCTAATCAACGAGGAGAGCGAAGGTATGGACAACATGGTGCTGATGTCCACGCTAACCCACACTCAGGCACAGGCTGTCCAGCGCAGACTGATTTCCTACACATTGCGCAAGAAGAACAAGACTTCGCTTCCACACATTCGGGACTTCTTCGGTCAGGTGAGCCAATGGCAAGGTTTGGCGGTTGTTCCACTTTCTATTTTGGTGTTCTTATGCTGATGACCTAACCTGCCACAATAAAACAGATCACATGGAAAGGTCACGCTTTATCCTCACTGCCTAAAGCAGTGTTTTTCAACCACTGTGCGTGAGATACAGTCTGGTGTGCCGTGGGAGATGATCTAATTTCACCTATTTGGGTTAAAAATATTTTTTGCAAGCCAGTAATTATAGTCTGCAAATGATGTGTTGTTGTTGAGTGTCGGTGCTGTCTAGAGCTCGGCAGAGTAACCGTGTAATACTCTTCCATATCAGTAGGTGGCCGCCGGTTGCTAATTGCTTTGTAGATGTCGGAAACATCTACAAACCTTACCGGTAAGGTCTATTCAGGTGTACAGGAGAGGAGGCTACGCCGGATAGTAGAACCTCGGATTCAGGAGGAACAGTGTGGTTTTTGTCCTGGTCGTGGAACTGTGGACCAGCTCTATACTCTCGGCAGGGTCCTTGAGGGTGCATGGGAGTTTGTCCAACCAGTCTACATGTGCTTTGTGTACTTGGAGAAGGCATTTGACCGTGTCCCTCGGGAGGTCCTGTGGGGAGTGCTCAGAGAGTATGGGGTATCGGACTGTCTGAATGTGGCTGTCCGCTCCCTGTGCGATCAGTGTCAGAGCTTGGTCCGCATTGCCGGCAGTAAGTCGGACACGTTTCCAGTGAGGGTTGGACTCCGCCAAGGCTGCCCTTTGTCACCGATAATGTTAATAACTTTTATGGACAGAATTTCTAGGCGCAGTCAAGGCGTTGAGGGGATCCGGTTTGGTGGCTGCAGGATTAGGTCTCTGCTTTTTGCAGATGATGTGGTCCTGATGGCTTCATCTGGCCAGGATCTTCAGCTCTCACTGGATCGGTTCGCAGCCGAGTGTGAAGCGACTGGGATGAGAATCAGCACCTCCAAGTCCGAGTCCATGGTTCTCGCCCGGGTGGAGTGCCATCTCCGGGTTGGGGAGGAGACCCTGCCCCAAGTGGAGGAGTTCAAGTACCTTGGAGTCTTGTTCACGAGTGAGGGAAAAGTGGATCGTGACATCGACAGGCGGATCGGTGCGGTATCTTCAGTAATGCGGACGCTGTATCGATCCGTTGTGGTGAAGAAGGAGCTGAGCCGGGAGGGAAAGCTCTCAATTTACTGGTCGATCTACGTTCCCATCCTCACCTATGGTCTTAAGCTTTGGGTTATGACCGAAAGGACAAGGTCACGGGTACAGGCGACCGAAATTAGTTTGCTCCGCCGGGTGGCGGGGCTCTCCCTTAGAGAGGGTGAGAAGCTCTGCCATCTGGGGGGAGCTCAAAGTAAAGCCACTGCTCCTCCACATCGAGAGGAGCCAGATGAGGTGGTTCGGGCATCTGGTCAGGATGCCACCCGAACGCCTCCCTCGGGAGGTGTTTAGGGCACGTCCAACCGGTAGGAGGCCACGGGGAAGACCCAGGACACGTTGGGAAGACTATGTCTCCCGGCTGGCCTGGGAACGCCTCGGGATCCCCCGGGAGGAGCTGGACGAAGTGGCTGGGGATAGGAAGGTCTGGGCTTCCCTGCTTAGGCTGCTGCCCCCGCGACCCGACCTAGGATAAGCAGAGGAAGATAGATGGATGGATGGATGGATGGATGTCGGAAACAGCGGGAGGCAGAGTGCAGGTAAAAAGGTGTTTAATGCTTAAACCAAAAATAAACAAAAGGTGAGTGCCCCTTAGAAAAGGCATTGAAGCTTAGGGAAGGCTCTGCAGAACAAAACTAAAACTGAACTGGCTGCAAAGTAAACAAAAACAGAATGCTCAACAATGTCCCCACAAAGACGGATAGAAACAACTGAAATATCCTTGATTGCTAAAACAAAGTAGATGCGGGAAATATCGCTCAAAGGAAGAAATGAAACTGCTACAGGAAAATACCAAAAAAAGGGAAAAAGCCACCAAAATAGGAGCGCAAGACAAGAACTAAAACACTACACACAGGAAAACGCCAAAAAAAACTCCAAATAAGTCATGGCGTGATGTGACAGGTGGTGACAGTACACCTACTTTGAGACAAGAGCTATAGTGATGCATGGTTGGTTATGGTTTAAATACATATCCAACAATTGCGACAGCGACGTTTCACTGTCAACTGAGTTTCGTTTTTTAATGATTTCTGCTGGTGGTGTGCCTCCGGATTTTTTCAACGCAAAAAAATGTGCCTTGGCTCAAAAAAGGTTGAAAAACACTGGCCTAGAGGAACAACACTGACATTCTTAGGAAGCTTGTCTGCATAGAATTGTTTGCCCAATTAATACAATCCTGTGGTGGAGGTGAAGTGACAGGACGACATGATATGAAGGGCATGTTTAATCCCAATGGGTCATTTCTTTCAGGAGAACCAGAGCCAGTCTGACTCTCAGCCTTGTGAAGAGTTGGCCCAAAACAACCTGGCATCAGTCTCCCAAGACCCTCAATCAGGTGAGCCAAAGTAAATGTTAAAAGGGAACTGCACTTTTTTAAAATGTTGTGTATAACCTATGTTATGTTATATCATATGTATTCTAAAATGTAAATAAAAGCTAGCAAAAGTCAGCTAACAATGGAGCCAAAGGTAATCATCACTCTGTGTTGGCGCTAGGAATTTTCAATATGGCTTTGATTACTTCACATCAAATATTCCACTTTGAAAAATATTTTTTTGTGGAAGATTTTGCATATTTTGTGTGTTTGCCATAAAAAACATAGTTTTCTTTGACAAAAAGGGCAGAAAACAAACAAAAAAAAACAACATTAAAAAAAACCTCCAACAACTTAGAATTGACGGATAGATCTGAAGTTGACTCTAGAGATTTAAGTGTTAAATAAATAATGTATGTATGCCCTGGCACACCATTATCATCATTTTATGACCCAAGCAAAACACTTTTTACACTTTTATATTGAAATAAATACACCAACAACTTATTAAATACAAATATAGGAAAAACTACCGGCAGCGGTAAAGTTTAGATCCATGAAGGAAAGAAGAAAGTGAATGAATGTTTATAACTGAATACATTTACATATGCATAAAAATGTGTTTTCTTTTGTATAATTTATTTAATGAATGAAGTAACGTTTATGACAATCTTTTTACCAAAACACAATATAGAATGTGAGATACAACAGGATAATGCATACATTTATCATTTGTTTTCAAAACGATTACAAAAAAGTGGGACCCCAAAAATTTACTGTTGGGCCCCATTCTTATGACTTAATGGGGTCCCTGGGACTCCATTTAGAAAATTCCTAGCGCCAACACTGCTAATACTTGGTTAATATTGAGGTCGCGAGATGTAAATGGAGTATTGATGTCACGGCCCGGGCGCATGCCAATGCGCATTCATCAATAAGCCCGGCGGAGCGCACCTCCTGCACGCGTCACTCCGGCGGCGGCCGGCGGCGGCAATCTATCAGCAATCAGCACACCTGGAGCTGATGATCAGACCTGCCTTTATAAGCCTGCTCAACCTGCTATCCCGCACCATAACGTAACCATCTGTTCGCGTACAACCTCCGTTCCCGCGTTGACGAGATGTGTGTCTCGTCATTCCTTGTTGCCCTGCCCCCTTTTGGACTTGCCTCTTGCTCAACATTTACGGTAACACTCAGCAGTGAATTCATGCGCATAGTCGCACACACCATACACTCTCTTGGATTTAGTCACACTTCATACTATCCATCCATCCATTTTTTACCGCTTGTCCCATTCGGGGTCACGGGGGGTGCTGGAGCCTATCTCAGCTGCATTCGGGCGGAAGGCGGGGTACACCCTGGACAAGTCGCCACCTCATCACAGGGCCAACACAGATAGACAGTCAACATTCACACTCACATTCACACACTAGGGACCATTTAGTGTTGCCAATCAACCTATCCCCAAGTGCATGTTTTTGGAGGTGGGAGGAAGCCGCAGTACCCGGAGGGAACCCACGCAGTCACGGGGAGAACATGAAAACTCCACACAGAAAGATCCCGAGGGCAGGATCGTACCCATGACATTCGTATTGTGAGGCAGATGCACTAACCCCTCTTCCACCGTGCTGCCCTTCATACACTTCATACAATTGTTTATTGTTATTATTTTTTGTTATTATATATATATAGTATATATAAATATATAATAAATCATAGAGCCAAACTATGCCCCTTGTTGTCTGTGCCGTCTACTCCCCTCGTTCATAACAATTGTTGCCAGTTTGTTGATGTTTTTTAGAGGGTTTTATGGCCCTAATAGAGTACTCCCACTAGCTGCATTGTTAGCCACCTCGTACTTGCCATATTTAAACATGTGTTCTTGTCTTACATAAGGATTGTGAATGAGAGGCAAAATTCCAAAAAGCGTGCATTTTCCCTTTAAGCAAGGTAGTTTCTAGCAGTAAACGTAATTAATCAAGTACAGTGGAACCCCGCTTAAGTCGTCCCACCTTTGTCGCCTAGTTATGCCGAACAACTATCAGGTCAATTGTGTTGTTGTTATTAGACAACACCGACTTGCATGTTCTCCCACAGTGTGCATGCAGGTTTTATCCAGGTACTCCAGCTCCCTTCCACAATCCAAAAATATTCACGTTAGGTTACCTGTAGACTCTAAATACTGTACATATAAATGTTAGTGTGAATAGTTGTTTGTCTTAATGGTAAACTCGTGTAGCGCTTTTCTACCTTCAAGGCTTTGACACTATCTCCACATTTACACACACATTCACACACTGATGGCGAGAGCTGCCCTGCAAGGCCCTAACCACCACCCATCAGGCGCAACTGTCTTGCTCAAGGACACAACGGACAGGACTAGGATGGCGGAAGCCGGGCATAGAACCAGGAACCCTTAGGTTGCTGGCACGGCTCCACCAACCTCGCCACGCTGTCCCCCCGTCTTAATGTTGGGATAGGCTCCATCTTACCTGGGACCCTAATATGGACAAGTGGTATTGTAAAAGGAAGAGTTGATAATGACATAGAGCAGTGTTTTTTAACCAGTGTGCCGTGAGAAAAAGTCTGGTGTGCCGTGGGAGATTATGTAATTTAACCTATTTTGGTTAAAAATATTGTATGCAAACCAATATGGAACTCGGTAGAGTAACCGTGTAATACGTTTCCATATCAGTAGGTGGCAGCAGGTAGCTAATTGCTTTGTATACGTCGTATCTAATGCTTAAACCAAAAATAAACAAAAGGTGAGTGCCCCTAAGAAAAGGCATTGAAGCTTAGGGGCGGCTATGCAAAATGAAACTAAAACTGAACTGGCTGCAAAGTAAACAAAAACAGAATGCTGGACGACAGCAAAGACTTACGGCGAGTGGAGCAGACAGCGTCCACAAAGTACATCCGTACATGACATGACAATCAACAACGTCCACACAAAGAAGGATAGCAACAACTGAAATAGTCTTGATTGCTACAACAAAGCAGGTGCTGGGAGTAGCGTTCAAGCAAGATATGAAACTGCTACAGGAAAATACCAACAAAACAGGAAAAGCCCCCAAAATAGGAGCGCAAGACACTACACACAGGAAAACAGCAGAAAACTCAGAATAAGTCACGGTGTGATGTGACAGGTCGTGACAGTACTTTGAGACAAGAGCTATATAGATGGTTATGGTTTAAAGTCATATCCAACAATTGCCAGAACTACTTTTTATTGTCAATATCGACTGCTGAGTTTCATTTTTTAATGTTTTCTGCTGGTGGTCTACCTCTGCATTTTTTCAATGAAAAAAATGGCTCCAAAAAGGTTGAAAAATACCTAATGGGGTCATTTCTATGAAAATTATTTGGATTATGTCCGCATGTGGTATAATATTGTCATTTCCCTCATTCTCACAAAGCAGCTTGAAACGACAGCACAACTACTACAACTAAAAGTGCACACAGTGACTTCCTGTTCATTGCAAACTAAGCTTCAAAATAAAAGCACTGCAGTAAAAGTGTTACGTGTACAGAGGGGGAGGAAGACGGCACAGACAGCAGGGACGTCGTTTTAGCTCTATATATATATAAAATGAAGTGTGTAGCTAATCCAAAATATGTGTGGTGTGCGACTATGTGTAGAGATTAACTGACGAGTGTTACCCAGAGTGTTAAGCGAGGTGCAGAAGTCCAAGAGGGGCAAGGCAGGCTCGAAGGTCTGTGGGCAGGCTTGAGCTCAAGGGCAGGGGCGAGGCGTCAAAAGTCAGTGTCCAGGCGGGAGGTCGAGAGCCAAAAGGAGCAGCCAGGGAACCAGAGGGGATACGGGGAGACGAGACACACAGCTCGTCACGCAGGTACGGAGGAAATGCTGCTGGAACGACAAGGGATACGAGACAAATGAACACGGAGGGGGAGAAACACAGAGAGAGTGTGCATAGAGCTAGGGGTTGTCGGCTTACTGTACGGGAACAGGTCGCTACGTTCTGGCCCGGAACGCAGGTTCGCACTGACTTAAGAAGCCTCTGAAGCTCATTAGCGACAGCTGCAGCCGGAGTGGCGCGCAGGAACTCCCTTGGAGGTGCCGTGACAAAAAGTACAGTAAAAGGCTGGTAAATGTTTGCCCATGAGCATTTCTTGTACTGAAGTTTGTTTTTTAACCCAGATGAAAAACCGGGACGCCGGCGAAACCCTGCAAAAGAGGAGGAGTTTAAAACCGACGTGGCTTACTGTGAACAAGCCAGACTGGCCAAACATGATAACGCCCAGCGGAAGAGAGAGGACGGCACCCTGCCGGTAAGCATTTCACACATCGCTGCCGTAGTTGTTTTTTGTTGCCTGGGTGACGTTTGTTTATGCTGGATTAAATAAAAACTTGTCATAGACATCTCTACTTTTTCTCAAACATTAGTGTTTATATATCTTGTAATTACACAAATACAATGACCTCATGTCTATTTTTTGCAGACAATTATAAAGGTGTCGCCTGCTGTAGACTTTGAAAATGTGCAATTCTTATTATGTGATTTTATTTTACCAGGCGGTTTGCAGTTGACTATTTCAGGGCCCCGTCTCTAAAATTGTGCATTGAATTCTGACTCTCTTTATGTCAGAAACCTCTACCCCTAAAAATTAAAGCATGCGAGACCATTTTGTATTTTTAATTTTCAAAAATAGTACAATATTTCTTGTATCCACGAGGGCTTACCTCAATTTTGGTGAGGACCCAAAAGGGTCTCAGTCGTTAGAGTAAGGCTTACTTTTAACACTTTATCTTAATATTTTTTACATTTAATGCTTAAAAAGGAACTGCACTTTTTTTTAAATGTTGCCTATCGTTCACAATCATTATGACGACGGATGGAATTTTTTTTAATGCATTCTAAATATTAAATAAAATCGATCAAAAATCTGTTTACACTGGAGCCTACAGGAGCTGTTCAATTTTGCCTAAGTAGCCCCTAAAAACATCCAAAGACCTCCAATAGGGTTTTATATACATGTAAGATAGATGTAATGTAGTAACATTTCTATTAACATGTAATATATACATGATGTAAGTATATATGTAATGTAGTAACATTCATAATAACATGTATTATATACATGATGTAAGTATATATGTCATGTAGTAACATTCATAAGAACATGTATTATATACATGATGTAAGTATATATGTCATGTAGTAACATTCATAATAACATGTAATATATACATGATGTAAGTATATATGTAATGTAGTAACATTCATAATAACATGTATTATATACATGATGTAAGTACCGTATTTTTCAGACTATAAGTCAGTTTTTTTAATAGTTTGGCCGGGTTCCAGTGCGACTTATATATGTTTTTTTTCCTTTTTTATTATGCATTTTCGGCAGGTGCGACTTATATTCCGGTGCGACTTATACTCCGAAAAATGCGGTATATATGTAATGTAGTAACATTCATAATAACGTGTAATATATACATGATGTAAGTATGTATGTCATGTAGTAACATTCATAATAACATGTAATATATACATGATGTAAGTATATATGTCATGTAGTAACATTCATAATAACATGTAATATATACATGATGTAAATATGTATGTCATGTAGTAACATTCATAATAACGTGTAATGTTTACATGATGTAAGTATATATGTAACGTTGTAACATTTATAATAATTATTATACGTATTTTAATCATATTAAGCATACGCGGCCCGTTAATTTGAAAAACGCATCACAACGTTTGCTCTTATTTTCTTCACTGATTTCTGCTCACTGCAGACATTATGAGAGCCGACAAACATAATAAAACATCACTTACTGTACAAGGTCTGCTGTCATTAAGATGCTGACAGCTTGGATGTTCATATATTCCCATATAGATGAAGAATGTCTCATAATCCTCGTGAAGAAACAGGGTGGGGTCGGGGAGGAACATGCGCTTTTCGTGTTGTTCTCGCCATTTGTCCCAAAGTAGTCTTTGTTGGCACTCATGCATGATAGTAGGCAAGGCAAGACAAGGCAAGGCATGTTTATTTATAGAGCACAATTCGTACACAAGGCAATTCAAAGTGCTGCACAGAAAATTACAAAAAGCCAACATTTAAAAAATATAATAATCGTAAAAATAACCATAACTCAAATAAAAAATATACAATAAAATCATCATAAAACTATCGTAATTCAAATAAAATATAAACTGTTTAAATAAAACACTCAAATACACAATTAAAAAAAAAGTGTTTTCAGCCTGGATTTGAACATTGCCAATGTTGAGGCCTGTCTCACATCTTCAGGAAGATTATTCCAGATTTTAGGAGCATAAAACTGAAGAGCAGCCTCACCATATTTTGTTCTGACTCTAGGCACTAGCAGGATGCCAATTACCAAAGCTCTCAGAGCTTGAGGTGGTTCATATAGTTTTAACATGTCAGATGTACTTTGGCACAAGGTCACTAAAAGACTGTTTTAAAGTTAATTATATGAGCAACAGGAAGCCAGTGCAGTGACCTCTGCACCGGACTAATATGGTCATATTTCCTGGTTCTAGTCAGGACTCAAGCAGCAGCATTTTGGATCTACTGCAGCTGCTTTACAGCTCGTTTAGAGAGCTCAGTGAGAAGGCCATTACAGTAGTTAACCTGCTCGACACAAAAGCATGGATTAGTCTTTCCAAGTCTTATTTAGAGATTGTTCCTCTGATTTTGGCAAAGTTTTGAGGTGGTAAAAAGCTGCTGATGTTATTAACTTATTGTGGCCTTTAAAGTTCAAGTCTGAGTCTATTATTACCCCTAAATTCCTAACATTATTATTAGATTTCAGGGAGAGTCTCGAGGTGACTAGTAATAGTTCTTCTGTGGGCCAAAGACAATGATTTCAGTTTTTTCTGAGTTTAGCTGAATACAATTATTTTGCATACACACGCTGATCTGTTTAATGCAGCGACAAAGTGAATTAACAGGCCGACGATGATGCCACCAGTGACATGTAGATCTGAGTTTTGTTGTTGTTGAAGGGAAAAGCGATTGTGTGATTCGTATGTGAAATTAATCCGACACCGTACGCTTAAAATAATAATAATACATTTTACTTATGCCCCCCGAAAGCCTGCACGTTGGAGTTCAACCCAGTGGACGAGAGTGTAGTTTCCCTCCACCTTCAGGTGGGGGGACGGGTCCTGACTGTTGTTTGTGCTTACGCACTAAACAGCAGCTCAGAGGCAGCTCAAAAGTCCAAAGCTTGGACTTTTGTGCTCGTCACAGATTGTTCATAACGAACACCATGTTCAAACATAAGGGTGTCCATATGTGCACTTGGCACCAGGACACCCTAGGCCGCAGTTCCATGAACGACTTTGTAGTTGTGTCAACGGATTTGCGGTCTCATGTTTTGGACACTCGAGTGAAGAGAGGGACGGAGCTTTCTAGCGATCACCACCTGGTGGTGAGTTGGCTGCGATGGTGGGGGAGGATGCCGGACAGACCTGGCAGGCCCAAACGCATTGTGAGGGTCTGCTGGGAACGTCTTGCAGAGTCTCCTGTCAGAGAGAGTTTCAATTCCCACCTCTGGAAGAACTTTGAACATGTCACGAGGGAGGTGCTGGATATTGAGTCCGAGTGGACCATGTTCCGTACCTCTATTGTCGAGGCGGCCGATTGGAGCTGTGGCCGCAAGGTGGTTGGTGCTTGCCGTGGTGGTAATCCTAGAACCTGCTGATGGACACCAGCAGTGAGGAATGCCGTCAAGCTGAAGAAAGAGTCCTATCGGGTCCTTTTGGCTCATGGGACTCCGGAGGCAGCGGACAGGGACCGACAGGCCAAGCGGTGTGCGGCTTCAGCGGTCGTGGAGGCAAAAACTCGGACATGGGAAGAGTTCAGGGAGGCCATGGAAAACGACTTCCGGACGGCTTCAAAAGGTTACTGGACCACCATCCGCCGCCTCAGGAAGGGGAAGCAGTGCACTGTATGGTGGGGAAGATGTTCTGCTGACCTCGACTGCGGATGTTGTGGATGGGTAGACGGAATATATAATATGTAAATTACATATATGTTGTATTTTTTATTGCTACTATGGTAAATTTTTTGTCTACTTTATACCTGTAATATCCTTTCCATTCTTACACTTTCCATCTTTTGTAACTGAACTAGTGTGTGGAACAATTTCCCTTGTGGATCAATAAAGTTTGTCTAAATCTAAATCTAATCCCACCAACACGTCTTCCTATGAGGAATCAGTGTCTGGGCAATCTTTGGTGGGCTCTCCTATTTCTGGAGCTGAGGTTGCCGAGATAGTTAAAAAGCTCCTCGGTGGCAAGGCTGCTCTTTGTCACCGATTCTGTTCATAACTTTTATGGACAGAATTTCAAGGCGCAGTCAAATGGGATGCAGGATTAGGTTTCTGATTTTTGCAGATGATGTGGTCCTGAGGCCAGGATCTTCAGCTCTCGCTGGATCGGTTCACAGCCAAGTGTGAAGCGACTGGGATGAGAATCAGCACCTCCAAGTCGGAAAAGGGTGGACTGCCATCTCCAGGTTGGGGAAGAGATTGTGCCCCAAGTGGAGGAGTTTGAGTACCTCGGAGTCTTGCTAACGAGTGAGGCAAGAGTGGATCGTGAGATCGACAGGCGGACCTGTGCGGCGTCTTCAGTAATGCGGACACTGTAATGATCCATTGTGGTGAAGAAGGAGCTGAGCCGCAAGGCAAAACTCACAATTTACTGGTCGATCTATGTTCCCATCCTCACCTATGGTCATGATCTTTGGGTTATGACCGAAAGGACAAGATCACTGGTACAGGCGGTCAAAATGATTTCCCTCCGCCGGTTGGCAGGGCTCTCCCTTAGAGATACGGTGAGAAGCTCTGTCATCAGGGAGGAGCTCAAAGTACAGCCACTGCTCCTCCACATTGAGAGGAGCCAGATGAGGTGGTTTGAGCATCTGGTCAGGATGCCACCCGAACGCCTCCCTAAGAAGGTGTTTAGGGCACGTCCGACTGGTAGGAGGCCACGGGGAAGACCCAGGACACGTTGGGAAGACTATGTCTCCCGGCTGGCCTGGGAACGTCTCGGGAAATGGATGGATGGATGGATGACATTTTAGTTTTAAGGCGCCTTTCTCGGCACTTGACACCATACGAAAACATAACAATAAAATCAATTGGATAAAAACAACAACAACAACAAAGATAGATACAATTTACAGTGAATAATCAAGACTCAAAACACACCGATTCCTGGTCAGGAATCGGTGTGTTTTGAGTCTTGATTTGAAGAGGGAAATTGCAAAGGTCTTGTGGTAAGATATGACGGGCCAAGGTTATAGATAGGTTTGGTAAGTGAGGAGAATTATTTTAAATTGGATACAGTGTTTGATGGGTAGCCAGTGGAGTTGCTGCAGAAAAAGGGTGATGTGCTGGAGAATGTGAGGTTTGTATAGTAACTTGTGAGGGAGACCAAACAGGAGAGAGTGGCAGTCGCCCAGGCGAGTGGTGACAAGGCTATGAACCAATAGGGCAGCACTATGTGGGGTAAGGGATGGGCAAAGGTGATTAATACTGCGTGGGGGCGGCATGGCGTAGTGGGTAGAGCAACCGTGCCAGAAACCTGAGGGTTACAGGTTCGCTCCCCGCCTCTTACCATCCAAAAATCACTGCCGTTGTGTCCTTGGGCGGGACACTTCACCCTTTGCCCCCGGTGCCACTCACACCGGTGAACTGAATGATGAATGATAGGTGGTGGTCGGAGGGGCCGTTGGCGCAAATTGCAGCCACGCTTCCGTCAGTCTACCCCAGGGCAGCTGTGGCTACGAAAGTAGCTTACCACCACCAGGTGTGAATGAATGATGGGTTCTACATGTAAAGCGACTTTGGGTACTTAGAAAAGCGCTATATAAATCCCAGTTATTATTATTATTATTATTAGATGAAAGTAAGCAGACCGGGTAACGTTGTTTATGTAGGCTTGAAAAGAGAGTGTACTGTCGTGGATGACACCCAGTCTCTTAACTTGGGAAGAGGGCGAGACGGAGGAATTGCCGACAGTAATGGACAAGCTATTGATTTTGGCTTGAATGGAGTAAGTAAGACTTCGGTTTTATTACTGTTGAGTTGGAGAAAATTGGATGAGAACCACGGCTTGAGTTCATGGAGGCAGAGCTGGTAGAGAGGTAGAGCTGGGTGTCATCCGCATAACAGTGAAAATGTATTTTAAATTTATGGAAAATATTTCCAAGAAGTCAAATTTAGATGATGAAAAGCAGGGGACCCAGGACAGAGCCTTGGGGAACACCAGAGGAAATGGGAGACAGAGGGCATCTGGATGAACGGAGTAGATATGATGTAAACTAGTGAAGAGGTGTGTTTGTGATGCCAATACTGTGCAATCTATTGAGGAGGACAGTGTGTGAAATGGCATTAAAGGCTGTAGTGAGATATAAAAGAATACGGACAGTGAAAAGACCAGAATTAGCTGTCACGAGGAGATCGTTTGTAAATGTTACAAGTGCTGTTTCAGTGCTGTGAAGGGGGTGGAGATCAATCAATCAATCAATCTTTATTTATATAGCCCTAAATCACAAGTGTCTCAAAGGGCTGCACAAGCCACAACGACATCCTCGGTACAAAGCCCACATACGGGCAAGGAAAAACTCACCCCAGTGGGACGTCGATGTGAATGACTATGAGAAACCTTGGAGAGGACCGCATATGTGGGTAACCCCCCCCCTCTAGGGGAGACCGAAAGCAATGGATGTCGAGTGGGTCTGACATAATATTGTGAGAGTCCAGTCCATAGTGGATCCAACATAATAGTAAGAGTCCAGTCCATAGTGGGGCCAGCAGGACACCATCCCGAGCGGAGACGGGTCAGCAGCGTAGAGATGTTCCCAGCCGATGCACAGGCGAGCGGTCCACCCCGGGTCCCGACTCTGGACAGCCAGCACTTCATCCATGGCCACCGGACCTGTGCCCCCCCCCCTCAAGGAAAAGGGGAGCAGAGGAGAAAAGAAAAGAAACGGCAGATCAACTGGTCTAACAGGGGGGCTATTTAAAGGCTAGAGTATACAAATGAGTTTTAAGATGGGACTTAAATGCTTCTACTGAGGTAGCATCTCTAATTGTTACCGGGAGGGCATTCCATAGTACTGGAGCCCGAATAGAAAACGCTCTATAGCCCGCAGACTTTTTTTGGGCTCTGGGAATCACTAATAAGCCGGAGTTCTTTGAACGCAGATTTCTTGCCGGGACATATGGTACAATGCAATCGACAAGATAGGACGGAGCTAGACCGTGTAGTATTTTATACGTAAGTAGTAAAACCTTAAAGTCACTTCTTAAGTGCACAGGAAGCCAGTGCAGGTGAGCCAGTATAGGCGTAATATGATCAAACTTTCTTGTTCTTGTCAAAAGTCTAGCAGCCGCATTTTGTACCAACTGTAATTTTTTAATGCTAGACATAGGGAGACCCGAAAATAATACGTTACAGTAGTCGAGACGAGACGTAACGAACGCATGTATAATAGAAAATAGAACGAATTTTAGCGATATTACGGAGATGAAAGAAGGCCGTTTTAGTAACACTCTTAATGTGTGATTCAAACGAGAGAGTTGGGTCGAAGATAATACCCAGATTCTTTACTGATTCGCCTTGTGTAATTGTTTGGTTGTCAAATGTTAAGGTGGTATTATTAAATAAATGTCGGTGTTTAGCAGGACCGATAATCAGCATTTCCGTTTTCTTGGCGTTGAGTTGCAAGAAGTTAGCGGACATCCATTGTTTAATTTCATTAAGACACGCCTCCAGCTGACTACAATCCGGCGTGTTGGTCAGCTTTAGGGGCATGTAGAGTTGGGTGTCATCAGCATAGCAATGAAAGCTAACACCGTATTTGCGTATGATGTTGCCTAGCGGCAGCATGTAAATACTAACGAGTGCAGGGCCAAGAACCGAACCCTGAGGAACTCCGCACGTTACCTTAACATAGTCCGAGGTCACATTATTATGGGAGACGCATTGCATCCTGTCAGTAAGATAAGAGTTAAACCACGACAAAGCTAAGTCTGACATACCAATACGTGTTTTGATACGCTCTAATAAAATATTATGATCGACGGTATCGAAAGCAGCGCTAAGATCAAGAAGCAGCAACATAGATGACGCATCAGAATCCATCGTTAGCAGTAGATCATTAGTCATTTTTGCGAGGGCTGTCTCCGTAGAGTGATTTGCCCTGAAACCGGATTGAAAAGGTTCACAGAGATTGTTAGACACTAAGTGTTCATTTAGCTGCTGTGCGACAATTTTTTCGAGGATTTTCGAAATAAAGGGAAGGTGGGACACCGGTCGGTAGTTTACCATGAGGTCAGGATCAAGGTTAGGTCTTTTGAGCAGAGGATGAATAACCGCTTTCTTGAATGCTAGGGGAACAGTGCCAGAGGAAAGTGATAAGTTTATAATATTTAGCACTGATGGACCTAATAATACAAAAAGCTCCTTGATAAGTTTCCCAGGAAGTGGGTCAAGTAAACATGTTGTTTGTTTTATCCCACTTACACGCTGTAATAGTTCCTCTAATGTTATTTCATCAAAAAGAGAGAGACTATTTTGTATTGCAGTATCCGTCGTAGATACAGTTGTATCTGTGTTCATAGAACCCAGTTGTAGCTGGGATGCGTTGTCTTTAATCTCCTTTCTAATGAGTTCAATTTTCTTATTAAAGAAATTCATAAAGTCATCTGCCGAGTGGGTGGAGCTATTGGGAGGAGTCCCTTGTTGGGTTAGCGATGCTACTGTACTAAACAAAAATTTAGGGTCGTTTTTGTTGAGGCGGATGAGATTTGAGTAATATTTAGCTTTAGCTAAGGTAAGCATGCGTTTATACGATATTAAACTATCACTCCATGCTTGATGGAAAACCTCAAGCTTGGTCGCGCGCCATTTGCGTTCCAACTTTCTACATGATAATTTATGAGCTCTGGTTTCCTCTGTAAACCATGGGGTGCGCCTTTTAGGGGCCCTTTTTTGTTTTAGCGGTGCTATACTATCAATGGTTTTGCGCAGGGCATTGTCAAAGTTGTTAGTGAGGTTATCAATAGAGCCGACATAATTTGGGAATGGTGCCATTACCGAAGGCAGTAGGTCAGCAAGAGTCATTGTTGTGGCGGCATTAATGTTGCGGCTGCTATAGCAGTTATTATTATTATTAGTTTGTTGACAATGAGTCAGAACTTCGAATTTTATAAGGTAATGATCGGACATTACTTTAGTATACGGGAGTACCATAACTTTGGAGGTGGCGGTAGATAACAGCCATATCGAGAGGCAGCGGTGCGACAGACCTCATAGTAAGCACCTCAAACGATTTGTATTTATTATTTAGGTTAGGGGTAAGGTTAAAGTTTTCATTGTATATTAGTGCGACCCCCCCACCCCTTTTAAGGGGACGGGCAATATGCGCATTCGTATAGTTAGGAGGAGATGCCTCATTTAGCGCAAAAAATTCGTCTGGTTTGAGCCAGGTTTCGCTAAGACCAATGGCGTTAAGATTGTTGTCTCTAATGACCTCATTAACTAATAACGTTTTGGGAGACAATGATCTTATGTTTAAAAAGCCCATATTATAAGTATTGGGCTGTTTTGACGAGTTTTTGTTTAAATTATCCGTAGTAGAAATATTAATAATGTTGCGTTTATTATCAGACTGAAAATGAGCAAAATACGTATATATTGCATGTTATAATTAATGTGCGTGTTACTACATTACATATATGCTTATAGAATGTATTTAAAACGTTGACTGAGGTTTTTGGATGTTTTTTAGAGCAATTTTTACGCGGAATAGAGCGACTCCCATTGGCTCCATTGTTATCTGACGTTTGCTTACAAGTATTAACGGGTTAGAAAGCATTAAAAAGAGAATAACATATGTGTTCTTGTCTTACATAAAAATGGCTAAGTTTCCCTTTAAAAACTCCACAAACATTTTTCATTCACAATTTTCATTAGTTAAGCCAAAGTTTCATACACACCAATGTCAGTAAACCAGTTTGATCCTGACGTATAATCAAAATGCTTCAACAGGGAGGAAAACATGACTCATGTTCCTTCTGTGCCTTTTTGTTCATTTGATAAATGACAGCAGGTTGTGTTTTCCTTTTTCCTCTACGCTGCCAATCCTCATTGTCTCTGTGGGCTTTTACCCACCTCCAACGCTCACCTCACCAGCGGGTGATCTGCCCCAAGTGCAGCTTAGGGGTCACTCAAATTCAAGATCTGTCCCACAGCGACATGAAGAAGGTGCGGCAGTTGGCTCTTATCGACATGACGGCGCTGTGCGATCTCCTTGAGCTGGGGGTCAAGCGGCACAAGAAGACCAAAAGGAAAATCCCAGGTATGACAACTGATGACAAACAACATCTACTCCGTAGTTCCCTAATTGTTAACCCACCAATCAAACCATTGCAAAATAATTGGTGTAAACTCTATACCTTACAGTTGTTTTGACATGTATCATTATGATGTCCCATAAACATTAACATAGACATACACTCATGTGTAATTGTGTACATGTTGCATTACTATGCAAAAAAATATGTTTCTCATGTCCTTTACCAGGGGTCTAGTATCTAGAGAGTTATTCGCAAGATCTTAGCTGTTCTGTATACATAAATAGCGCTCTCAGGGCCACATGAATTTGCAATTGAATTGTTGGGGCTTGGTAGACATTCTTGTTGGATAAGGGCTTTGTGAAATCGAGCAACACACTGGATTAAAATAGATTGTACAAATTTTTTTTTGTAATTTTCTAAATCAGATTTTTTCCAGCTGACTGTCTTACAGGATTTCTGTGGCACATTGTAGTAAAGTAAGTCAAATTTGATCTTTATCTGACTCGAGGATGAACGCGCACAGGTCTCAATGTGTAGTGATGTGCGATAGATACCATTGATTTTATTTCCAATCCGGTACCAAGTAAAAATCAGGGGACTCCCCCCAGTAGATCCACCAACTCGGCAGATGACTTTTTGAATTAGTTTAATAAGAAAATTTAACTCATTAGAAAGGAGATTAAAGACAACGCATCCCAGCTACAACTGGGTTCTATAAACACAGATACGAATGTATATACGACGGATATTGCCCTCCAAAATAATCTCTCTCTTTTTGAAGAAATAACAGGAATTCCTGCAACTTGTAACTGGGACAAAAAAAAACAACATGTTTACTTGACCCACTTCCTGGAAAACTTATCAAGGAACTGTTTGTAATATTAGGACCATCAGTGCTTAATATTATAAACGTATCACTTTCCTCTGGCACTGTTCTCCTAGCATTCAAAAAAGTAGTTATTCATCCTCTGCTCGAAAGACCTAACCTCGATCCTGACCTCATGGTAAACTATCGGCCGGTGTCCCATCTTCCCTTTATCTTGAAAATCCTCCAAAAATTGTTGCACAGCAGCTAAATGAACACAATCTCTGTGAACCCTTTCAGTCCGGTTTCAGGGCAAATCACTCTACTGAGACAGCCCTCGCAAAAATGACTAATGATCTATTGCTAACTATGGATGCTGATGTGTCATCCATGTTGCTGCTTCATGATCTTAGCGCTGCTTTCGATACCGTCGATCATAACATTTTATTAGAACGTATCGAAACACGTATTGGTATGTCAGACTTAGCCTTGTCTTGGTTTAACTCCTATCTTACTGACAGGATGCAGTGCGTTTTCCATAACCTCCGTGACCTCGGAGTATGTTAAGGTAATGTGTCGAGTTCCACAGGGTTCGGTTCTTGACCCTGCACTCTTACACAACCACATGCTGCCGCTAGGTGACATCATACGCAAATACGGTGTTAGCTTTCATTGTTATGTTGATGACACCCAACTCTACATGCCCCTAAGGCCTCCATGGATGACGCGCTACCTGTTTAAAGTCGGGAGCCAGGATGGACCACTCATCTTTGCATCAATTGGTAACGTCTCTGCTGGTCTTCCAATGGACTGGAGTCTCGCATGAAGTTGGTAAACTTGGTCACTTATGCATCAGCGGTCACTTATGTCACTGATGCATAAGTGACCACTCCTTATGCATCAGTCGGTGATGTCTCTGAGACAGAGATGTTAGATGTTGTTCTTGGTATCTTCCTAGTGATAAGTCAACCAGAGCTGGGACTCCTTTTTTGTTAGCCCACTGCACGATTGACCGATTTTCATTTTTGGGGGCAGATACTGATTATTATTAGTCAAGGAGGCCGATAAACTGATATTTGGAGTAAATTGCAATAAAAGTTATTTAAACATTAATCGTATTTGTCAATTAACAGCTGGGCAAGGCATTAAAAAAATGGAAACGTTGGATCAGTAGCAAAATAATGTTTTATCTAGAGCTTAGTTTATGTTGTTGTTAATTTAAGGTATTTCACTACCACCTTGTATTAAATGTGTGTAATGCTGCGGGTCAGAAGATCATCAACATTTTAATTTCAAAATATGGAAAACTGCCTGGGAAATAATGGTAAAAATATAGGATTTCTCTACATCAATCAATCATCAATGAAAGTTTACTTATACAGCCCTTAATCACAAATGTCTCAAAGGGCTGCACAAGCCACAACAATATCCTCAGCTCAGATCCCACATCAGGGCTAGGAAAAACTCAACCCAACGAGAAACCTTGGAAGGGACCGCAGATGTGGGGATCCCTCCATGGGTGACCGGTGCGATGGATGTCGAGTGGATCTACTTGATAATATGAACGTCCAGTCCATAGTGGGGCCAGCAGGGGATAATCTTGCATGTAGACACGTCAGGGAGCAGAGACATCACCGACTGATGCATAAGGAGTGGTCACTTATGCATCAGTGACATAAGTGACCGCTGATGCATAAGTGACCAAGTTTACCAACTTCATGCGAGACTCCAGTCCATTGGAAGACCAGCAGAGACGTTACCAATTGATGCAAAGATGAGTGGTCCATCCTGGCTCCCGACTTTAAACAGGTAGCGCGTCATCCATGGAGGCCTTAGGGGCATGTAGAGTTGGGTGTCATCAACATAACAATGAAAGCTAACACCGTATTTGCGTATGATGTCACCTAGCGGCAGCATGTGGTTGTGTAAGAGTGCAGGGTCAAGAACCGAACCCTGTGGAACTCGACACATTACCTTAACATACTCCGAGGTCACGGAGGTTATGGAAAACGCACTGCATCCTGTCAGTAAGATAGGAGTTAAACCAAGACAAGGCTAAGTCTGACATACCAATACGTGTTTCGATACGTTCTAATAAAATGTTATGATCGACGGTATCGAAAGCAGCGCTAAGATCATGAAGCAGCAACATGGATGACACATCAGCATCCATAGTTAGCAATAGATCATTAGTCATTTTTGCGAGGGCTGTCTCAGTAGAGTGATTTGCCCTGAAACCGGACTGAAAGGGTTCACAGAGATTGTGTTCATTTAGCTGCTGTGCAACAATTTTTGGAGGATTTGCAAGATAAAGGGAAGATGGGACACCGGCCGATAGTTTACCATGAGGTCAGGATCGAGGTTAGGTCTTTCGAGCAGAGGATGAATAACTACTTTTTTGAATGCTAGGAGAACAGTGCCAGAGGAAAGTGATACGTTTATAATATTAAGCACTGATGGTCCTAATATTACAAACAGTTCCTTGATAAGTTTTCCAGGAAGTGGGCAAGTAAACATGTTGGTTTTTTTTGTCCCAGTTACAAGTTGCAGGAATTCCTGTTATTTCTTCAAAAAGAGAGAGATTATTTTGGAGGGCAATATCCGTCGTATATACATTCGTATCTGTGTTTATAGAACCCAGTTGTAGCTGGGATGCGTTGTCTTTAATCTCCTTTCTAATGAGTTAAATTTTCTTATTAAACTAATTCAAAAAGTCATCTGCCGAGTTGGTGGATCTACTGGGGGGAGTCCCCTGATTTTTACTTGGTACCGGATTGGAAATAAAATCAATGGTATCTATCGCACATCACTACACACTGAGACCTGTGCGCGTTCATCCTCGAGTCAGATAAAGATCAAATTTGACTTACTTTACTACAATGTGCCACAGAAATCCTGTAAGACAGTCAGCTGGAAAAAATCTGATTTAGAAAATTACAAAAAAAAATTTGTACAATCTATTTTAATCCAGTGTGTTGCTCGATTTCACAAAGCCCTTATCCAACAAGAATGTCTACCAAGCCCCAACAATTCAATTGCAAATTCATGTGGCCCTGAGAGCGCTATTTATATATATTCAGGATGAGAAAAACTACAGCCGATGATATTTGTTTGTCAGAGAGGCCATTGTTTGGTGTGCCGCTGGCCACAATGCTGGAGAACGACCAGAAAGTTGAGCCCAACGCCACTACTCCCCGCTTTCTCCAAGAGGTAAAAGCCCCTATCCTATCTTGTGTTCAAAGCACAATGCTCTAATGTACTAGTGGACTGCCACTCATATCACTTGTTAGAAGTAAACTATGCACTTTTTTGAGTCAGATACACATCATAGCATGCATGACCATACATTTGGCAATGAGTGTAATGGATTGTATGAGACATCCTATAAAAGTGATTATGCACTTAGAATTGTTCAACAATACTCACACTACTGACCTACGACTGCACTGCTGAACAAGTACCTTTGTAAAGTGTGTATGTATGTACTGTATGTATATTTTACGGAGGGTCAAGTGAAAATGTCTAAATAGGTTATGGTCATCGACACAGACTCTTCCTAGAGCTGGCCAGCTGTCTGAACTCATCAATCAATCAATCAAAGTTTATTTATGTAGCCCTAAATCACGAGTGTCTCAAAGGGCTGCACAAGCCACGACGACATCCTCGGCTCAGATCCCACATCAGGGCAAGGAAAAACTCAACCCAATGGGCTACAATGAGAAACCTTGGAGGGGACCGCAGATGTGGGGACCCCTCCCCTGGGCGACCGGTGCAATGGACGTCGAGTGGATCTAGTTAGTAGTGTGAAAGTCCAGTCCATAGTGGGGCCAGCAAGAGATCATCTTGAGTGGAGACAGGTCAGCAGCGCAGAGACATCCCCAACTGATGCACAGATGAGTGGTCCACCCCGGGTCCCGACTTTGAACAGCTAGCGTTTCATCTGTGGTCACCTAGTCTGTGCCCCCCCCCCTCCACGAAGGAGAGCAGAAAAGAGACGGCAGATCAACTGGTCTAAAAGGCGGGTCTATTTAAAGGCTAGAGTATACAAATGAGTTTTAAGATGGGACTGAAATGCTTCTACTGAGATAGCATCTCTAGCTGTTACCGGGAGGGAATTTCAGAGTACTGGAGCCTGAATAGAAAACGCTCTATAGCCCGCAGACTTTTTTTGGGCTCTGGGAATCACTAATAAGCCGGAGTTCTTTGAACGCGGATTTCTTGCCGGGACAACTCAGCAATCACATGGTGGTGACAAAGGACCCTATTGTCACTTTGACAGAGCTCAAGCATTACTCTGTGGAGATAGCAGAATTGGGAGGTTGGTATATATTGCTACAGAGCACAACTAGAGTTCAGTGATCTAACATCTCCTGGTAAAGAAGCTGTTGCTCAGCCTGATGGTCTTACTTTGACTGCTTAAAGAGAGAGTGTGCAGGGTGCGTGTGATGCAGTGAGCATTCTTTCTGCATCTGCTGATGAAGATGTCAGTGGTGGTGGGAAGGCTTCTTTACCATTTGCAGGGCTTTCCTCCTTTCAGCCGTGCAGCTGCTGTGCCACACCGCTATGCTGGTGCTGAGGTTTTTCTCCATTATACAGCTGTAGAAGCTCCTAAGGATGGAGCTCCCTGATAAGATGCGATACCTAGACACCACTTGCACATCTGCTCCTTCGATATGTACGGGGAAAGGTGGGTGTCTGACTTTAATGAGATTCACCACTGTCTCCTTGGTCTTTTTGACATTGATGCAGAGGTTGTTGACTTTGCACCAATCCACTCAGACTCATTGTTGTCTGTGATACATTCCACTACTGCTGTGTCATCCACAAACTTCACAATTTGACAAGTGAGGTGTTTAGCAGTGCAGTCGTAGGTCAGTAGTGTGACAAGGTAGTGGCTCAGCACACAGTACAAGGCACAGAGACATCCTGTATGACAAGCCCCCTCAGACTGGGTTGACCGTTCATCTTTCAGCAAGCCCACAGCCAAGATATGGAAGGAGTGGTTTGGGAATGTCCTTGAGTGACTGAGCCACAGCCTACACTTGAATTCCATTGGAGATACAGTATGTGACAATGGCTATACAGCGACATTACCGTCCAACCAGATGAATCTTGAGGAGTGGGGCAAGGGAGAATGTGTGGAACTGCCCAAAGAAAGATAGGTGTGCCAAGCCTGCGCATAGTATTAAAGACTGTACTTGTTGCCAATCAACAAATTACTGAGCAAAGATGGTGTGATTTATGTGGTTATTTATTTCTAAAATACATTTCAAAATACATTTTGTTCACGTATCAAATGGGTTGTTGTAGAATAAGTCCATACTCCCTTTATGGTGGCACAAGTCTTGTGTTTTGAAAAGTGTCTTGTTTTATGCTAAGCTTTTCCTTTGCGCTCCTCTGCAGCTTTTGACTTTTTTGGAGAATGAGGGAGTGCATTCAGAGGGGATCCTGCGGATTCCAGGGTCTCAGTCAAGAATCAAGGTAAAGGCATGCAAACAAATTATTTTATTGAATTGTTTGCAAAGTTATGTCAGATGTTTTTGCCAAATTTAGAAACTCCAGCCTCAAGTTGCTTAAGTTACACGGGACCTATCATGCAAAACCAGCTTTTGTTCCATTTTGTTTGACGATTTATTTTGTGTGTTATGGATCTGCATAGGTTTGGAGTCAAACCATGAAGGCATGTTAGAGATATTCATAAAAACAATCTTGCCTTCCTCCATACTTCCTTTAAACGAGCCTTTTGGAATTTGCCCCATTTGCGATGTTTTTCCCATTGGTGACATCAGCAAATATTTCCATATATCGTCAAATTTAATCCGAAGTGCTTTTGCATGAGTCCGTCATTGTAGTCTGATAATATAGTCAATAAGTTCCTTGTTTTTCTTTATCCTCTTGTTGTGGAGCCGACTGGCTTGTACAAACCCTGTTTCCATATGAGTTGGGAAATTGTGTTAGATGTA
This sequence comes from Nerophis lumbriciformis, assembly GCF_033978685.3. Lineage (NCBI taxonomy): Eukaryota > Metazoa > Chordata > Actinopteri > Syngnathiformes > Syngnathidae > Nerophis > Nerophis lumbriciformis. The sequence goes on along the minus strand of NC_084550.2, from coordinate 39,181,114 downwards.
AATATAAACGGAATACAATGATTTGCAAATCATTTTCAACCCATATTCAGTTGAATATACTACAAAGACAACATATTTGATGTTCAAACTGATAAAGATTTTTTTTTTTTGCAAATAATCATTAACTTTAGAATTTGATGCCAGCAACACGTGACAAAGAAGTTGGGAAAGGTGGCAATAAATACTGATAAAGTTGAGGAATGCTCATCAAACAATTATTTGGAACATCCCACAGGTGAACAGGCTAATTGGGAACAGATGGGTGCCATGATTGGGTATAAAAGTAGATTCCATGAAATGCTCAGTCATTCACAAACAAGGATGGGGCGAGGGTCACCACTTTGTCAACAAATGCGTGAGCAAATTGTTGAACAGTTTAAGAAAAACCTTTCTCAACCAGCTATTGCAAGGAATTTAGGGATTTCACCATCTACGGTCCGTAATATCATCAAAGGGTTCAGAGAATCTGGAGAAATTACTGCACATAAGCAGCTAAGCCCGTGACCTTCGATCCCTCAGGCTGTACTGCATCAACAAGCGTCATCAGTGTTTAAAGGATATCACCACATGGGCTCAGGAACACTTCAGAAACCCACTGTCAGTAACTACAGTTGGTCACTACATCTGTAAGTGCAAGTTAAAATTCTCCTATGCAAGGCGAAAACCGTTGATCAACAACACCCAGAAACGCCGTCGGCTTCGCTGGGCCTGAGCTCATCTAAGATGGACTGATACAAAGTGGAAAAGTGTTCTGTGGTCTGACAAGTCCACATTTCAATTTTTTTTTGGAAACTGTGGACGTCGTGTCCTCCGGACCAAAGAGGAAAAGAACCATCCGGATTGTTATAGGCGCAACGTTGAAAAGCCAGCATCTATGATGGTATGAGGGTGTATTAGTGCCCAAGACATGGGTAACTTACACATCTGTGAAGGCGCCATTAATGCTGAAAGGTGCATACAGGTATTGGAGCAACATATGTTGCCATCCAAGCAACGTTACCATTGACGCCCCTGCTTATTTCAGCAAGACAATGCCAAGCCACGTGTTACATCAACGTGGCTTCATAGTAAAAGAGTGCGGGTACTAGACTGGCCTGCCTGTAGTCCAGACCTGTCTCCCATTGAAAATGTGTGGCGCATTATGAAGCCTAAAATACCACAACGGAGACCCCCGGACTGTTGAACAACTTAAGCTGTACATCAAGCAAGAATGGGAAAGAATTCCACCTGAGAAGCTTAAAAAATGTGTCTCCTCAGTTCCCAAACGTTTACTGAGTGTTGTTAAAAGGAAAGGCCATGTAACACAGTGGTGAACATGCCCTTTCCCAACTACTTTGGCACGTGTTGCAGCCATGAAATTCTAAGTTAATGATTATTTGCAAAATAAAAATAAAGTTTATGAGTTTGAACATCAAATATGTTGTCTTTGTAGTGCATTCAACTGATTATGGGTTGAAAAGGATTTGCAAATCATTGTATTCCGTTTATATTTACATCTAACACAATTTCCCAACTCATATGGAAACAGGGTTTGTACGTCTTCTGCTGTTGCCATTTGTGATACAAAGTAGCGTATAGCTCTAACTTCTAACTGTCAGTGGACTTGCTATGAAAACGTTAATAACTACGACATGACTGGCGGGTGGGGAGAAGACGAGGCACGTAAATAAGACCTCCCACAAAACAGCGCATCCTGAAGGGATGGTCAGAAAGGTCTGTAAAACCTAATCTGTGCAATATTTTGACCAAAGAACTACCATTACATGTTATGTACATCACAATGATTTTTTTTTAAATGTAAAAAAAACTAATCATAATATGACACCTTTAAGTTGACTGGCAACACTAAATGGGCCCAAGTGTGTGAATGTGAGTGAGAAAGTTGTCTGTCTGTCTGTGTTGTTGTGTGAGGAGGTGGACACTTGTCCAGGGTGTACCCCGCCTTCCGCTCGAGTGCAGCTGGGATAAGGGACAAGCGGTAGAAAATGGATGGATGGCTGGATAGAAGTTAAAATGAAACGGCAACTTAATTTAATGGAGAAAAAGGTGGTTATGGTTACTCCATCACAGGTGACATTAAGTACAGCTGCCAGCAGGTGGCGCCATTTGGCAAGTACATTTGTCAAGGATCATGGCTTTATTATCCAATGTTTAGAAATGACTTTGTTAATCAAGCAAACTATAGACAAAAGTGTTTATAGTAATAACAATAATAATAATAAGAAGAAGAACAATAATAATAACAATATATTATACTTAATTTATGACTTATAATTATATATTTAAAACAATTCATTTTGGTCTACATAACATGTAATGATGGTTATTTGGTCAAAACCTTGCATTGATTTAGTATAGAAATTGTTTTTTGTTTTTTTAGGAAACCATTCTTTATATTCCTGGAAGTCGGTGATGCTGTAAATTAGAAGGTTAAGCCACAAGCTGCACTACAAATGGAGTTAACATTGCTCATGTATCATTCAAACATTGACAATCTACTGTTAGTACTTTCCCTTTCATTGTTTCCTCCATTGCTCTACAGTAGGCACAAAGTCCGCCATTAAAAGTAGCTATTGGAAAAATTCTATCTTTGTATTGCCGCAGGTTTGTGAAGCAGGATTCTTTTGAAGTGGTTGGAACACACAAAGAGATACTTCTTGCCAGTTGAAGGCACATTGCCGGGAAACGACAAAGTTAGTCAGGTATAGAGGTTAATTTGTGTCTCTATTTCTAAAGTTTTTTTTTGACACTCAATTTATGTAACTGAATTTTTTGCGTTTGAATTTTGTGAATTTAATTTAAAAAAAATCTAATTATGCTGACAATTTCAGTGAAAATAAATTCAGTGTTTTAAAATTCAGTGTATAAAAAGTCAATGTACAAAAATAAATGTATACAAATTCAGTGTAAGTAAAATCAGTGTAAAAAAAAATATTGTAAAAAAACAGTGTATAAAAATTCTGTGTAAAAAAGTAAAAATTCAGTGTAAAAAATTTTTAAAAAATTCAGTGTAAAAAAAAGTGCTGCTTTAAAATGCAAGACTCACTTCCGTAAATTAAGACAGAAGCAATCGATCCTTTCTCAGAAGCAGCCAATGAGGTGTCAAGTTTAAAGTCACGTGACACAGAGCCGAAATAGTGCGCTGCTAACTGCCAAAGGTAAACAAACACAGGTCGGTTGAAACCCTGGATGACATCACACGCCTCTAGGCCCAGATTCTTAAATGTATATGACAGTTTTTTTTTTTTTTAAGTAACATAAATTACTTTCCCTAGTAATTAATTACATTTGTTAAAGAGTGATTCTGTTAATAATATAGTTAGTAACTTTTTGGTAAAGTAACAAGTAACGATAATGACTTTTTGATATGATATGAAGCATACAAATCTTTTGGAATGAGCACAGTGGGGCAGAGTGGGCGGGGCTTGTTTACAGAGCAAAAAAGCCAAAGCGAGTGTCAGACGGAGGCAGAATTCTACAGCAAAGTTCTGCAGAACAGTGATATTATGTCGAATATGTGAATGATTTTTACCTTTTGCATTTATGTTTTGCCGGGTTTGTTGCTCTTGCTCGATAATAAATAAGATGTCGATCATATGGTCAACGCATATTCTCAATATCCGGTGTTTTATTGTTCATAGTTTATATTGTAAATCCCAAATTCTATTTTTGTATGTACATTCTGACAGTCGCATAATTCAATAAAATAACTAGAGTTTTTTACGGAAAAAGACACTCGAATGTACATGAACATACGAATGTGGGATTTACAATATTAACTATAAACAATAAAACACTGAATATTTAAAATACATGAAATTTGCTCCTCTAATGCAGACCAATTTCTTGAGCGACATCTTTTATAATCAAGCAAGAGCGACAGAAATGCAACGAACATGGCAACAATTTTTTTTTTAAACATCCACTTATTCGATCACTGATCCTATTGTCACCGTAGTGTGTTGTTCATCTATTAGCAGAGGTGGGACCAAGTCATTGTTTTGCAAGTCACAAGTAAGTCTCAAGTCTTTGCCCTCAAGTCCGAGTCAAGTCCCGAGTCAAGACAGGCAAGCCCTGAGTCAAGTCCAAAGTCAAGACTGGAAAGTCTCAAGTCAAGTCCTAAGTCCTGCATTTTGAGTTTCGAGTCCTTTCAAGTCCTTTTAACCACAGACTAATATATTAACACAGATTGTGTATGCTTTTCAAACGCTGTATTTATTTATTAAAACAAGTGCATTTTAAATTGCAGGAAAGAAAATTGTGCTGACATTGCACTTTATAATAGCACTATTAACCAGTCATTTTAAACATTAACTCATTCCTTTACAGAACAAACACATTGAAAAATAAAGTGCAAATGTACTTATTTGTACAAAAGTGTTAACATTGAAAAAACATGACATATACGTGAACATAACAAAAAAGTTGTACTTTTTATATGTCAGGGCCCTATGCTGCATTGCATTTGCAAAAGACCAAATTAGCCAAGAGTCTGTCAGTCATTTGTGCACGATGGGGGCGTAGTATGATGCCACCATGGCTGAAAACTCGCTCCACTGGAGCACTGGAGGCAGGCACTGCCAAGACTCTCATGGCCACTCGGAACAGTGAAGGAAGAGTCTTCATGTTCAATGCCCAGAACAAAAGGGGGGAGAGAGTTGTTTTGGGTTGGTGCATACTTGTAAGTGTATCTTGTGTTTTTTATGTTGATTTAATTAAAAAAAGAAAGAAAAAAAAAAATTATTTCTTGTGCGGCCCGATACCAATCGATCCACGGACCAGTACCGGGCCGCGGCCCGGTGGTTGGGGACCACTGAGGTAAACAACCAACAGTATGTCAGAAAGCTAGCTAAAACGGTACACATATTCATAATATAGTATACATTTTAACTGACCTTTATTTTACTATTTTTGTCTTTTTTTAGGTGGCTAAAATACGCGGTGCTGCTGACCGCCGTCTAACGTTACGTGTGATATATTGACTAACATAACCCTGCTTAAAAAAAATCACTGAACAAAAAGTATGAATAAGGTAGTGAACTGCAACAGATTCCCGTGTTTGCAATAACGTTATAACGTTAGCAGTGAGTTTACAGCCTCACTGATTTAACTACACAGCAAATAAAAGTCACGTTACTTAGCCAATAAACGTTATCTTACATTCAAAACTTACCGTTCTTTGTGCAACTTCAAATGCCGGACGAAGTTGGAAGTTGTTGCCTCTCCATCAGTAATTTTCGAACCGCATGTGTTGCATACTGCAAACCGTTTTGTGTTGACCACCTCGTAATTTTTATACCCAAACAAAATTATTTTAGGTATCATTTTTTGTTCACTGGCGTGTGGTTTGGACATGTCTTCTTCGTTGGTTGTCCTGCAATTTGATTGGATGAATGCTGTGTGATGAAAACAAAGTAGATCTAATTTGATTGGCTGTTGTACTGAGACCACACCAGCTGACACACGCAACGCTGATAGACAAGTACACAATGAAAAATACGGAGCGCTCCCGAATAACTTTTTCATCTTTGGGTTTTGGGGAAAGTAGCAAGTCATGTCAAGTCATGTCAATTCAAAAGGCTCAAGTCCAAGTGAAGTCACAAGTCATTGATGTTAAAGTCTAAGTCGAGTTGCAAGTCTTTTTACATTTTGTCAAGTCGAGTCTAAAGTCATCAAATTCATGACTCGAGTCTGACTCGAGTCCAAGTCATGTGACTCGAGTCCACACCTCTGTCTATTAGTGACCAAACTTTGTCTTGTGAACAACCAGCTTATGCTCAAACATTTATTCCTCCCTCCATGAATGCATCCGAACATCTATAGGCCATGTTTTCTTCTTACGTTTACCTGAACATCGTTATCCAGCACCATCTGCTGGTCACATTGTGTATCACAGACAGTTCAGCTGCATATCATGACACCTAGAAACTGTATGTCACTTAAAAGTGCAGATTCTAACCATTGGAATTACTTCTATAGTTTGAAAACATCCAGTGAGCTGCATTGAAACTTTAATTAATTATTATTATGCACAGGTAGCCCAGTTAACTGCTTTTTTTAATGCTATTTTGCAAGACCCGTGTCACGTGACTTTAAACTTGACACCTCATTGGCTGCTTCTGAGACAGGATTGAAGCAGCAAATTTTTCAGCACTGAATTTTCATACACTGAATTTTTAACAATTATTTTTTTACACCGAATGTTATACACTGAATTGTATTACACTGAATTTTAAAATACTGAATTTTTACGCACTGAATTTTAAAACACTAAATTTCCTTTCAATGAAATTGCCTGCTTTATTTGATGTAAAAATTAAAGTGCAAAACATTCAGTTACATCTATTCAGTTAAAAAAAAAAAAAGCTTTTGTACAAACCCCGTTTCCATATGAGTTGGGAAATTGTGTTAGATGTAAATATAAACATAATACAATGATTTGCAAATCTTTTTCAACCCATATTCAGTTGAATATGCGACAAAGACAACATATTTGATGTTCAAAGTGATAAACTTTTTTTTTTTTTGCAAATAATCATTAACTTTAGAATTTGATGCCAGCAACATGTGACAAAGAAGTTGGGAAAGGTGGCAATAAATACTGATAAAGTTGAGGAATGCTCATCAAACACTTATTTGGAACATCCCACAGGTGAGCAGGCAAATTGGGAACAGGTGGGTGCCATGATTCGGTATAAAAGTAGATTCCATGAAATGCTCAGTCATTCACAAACAAGGATGGGGCGAGGGTCACCACTTTGTCAACAAATGCGTGAGCCAATTGTTGAACAGTTTAAGAAGAACCTTTCTCAACCAGCTATTGCAAGGAATTTAGTGATTTCACCATCTATGGTCCGTAATATCATCAAAGGGTTCAGAGAATCTGGAGAAATCACTGCACGTAAGCAGCTAAGCCCGTGACCTTCGATCCCTCAGGCTGTACTGCATCAACAAGCGACATCAGTGTGTAAAGGATATCACCACATGGACTCAGGAACACTTCAGAAACCCACTGTCAATGACTACAGTTGGTCGCTACATCTGTAAGTGCAAGTTAAAACTCTCCTATGCAAGGCGAAAACCGTTGATCAACAACACCCAGAAACGCCGTCGGCTTCGCTGGGCCTGAGCTCATCTAAGATGGACTGATACAAAGTGGAAAAGTGTTCTGTGGTCTGACGAGTCCACATTTCAAATTGTTTTTGGAAACTGTGGATGTCGTGTCCTCCGGACCAAAGAGGAAAGGAACCATCCGGATTGTTCTAGGCGCAAAGTGTAAAAGGCAGCATGTGTGATGGTATGGGGGTGTATTAGTGCCCAAGACATGGGTAACTTACACATCTGTGAAGGCGCCATTAATGCTGAAAGGTCCATACAGGTTTTGGAGCAACATATGTTGCCATCCAAGCAACGTTACCATGGACGCCCCTGCTTATTTCAGCAAGACAATGCCAAGCCACATGCTACATCAACGTGGCTTCATAGTAAAAGAGTGCGGGTACTAGACTGGCCTGCCTGTAGTCCAGACCTGTCTCCCATTGAAAATGTGTGGTGCATTATGAAGCCTAAAATACCACAACGGAGACCACCGGACTGTTGAACAACTTAAGCTGTACATCAAGCAAGAATGGGAAATAATTCCACCTGAGAAGCTTAAAAAATGTGTCTCCTCAGTTCCCAAACGTTTACTGAGTGTTGTTAAAAGGAAAGGCCATGTAACACAGTGGTGAACATGCCCTTTCCCAACTACTTTGGCACGTGTTGCAGCCATGAAATTCTAAGTTAATTATTATTTGAAAAAAAAAAAAAAAGTTTATGAGTTTGAACATCAAATATGTTGTCTTTGTAGTGCATTCAACTGAATATGGATTGAAAAGGATTTGCAAATCATTGTATTCCGTTTATATTTACATCTAACACAATTTCCCAACTCATATGGAAACGGGGTTTGTAATAAAGACAAAAATTAACCTCCATCGTCAGGCACTTTTAGTACTTCAGATGAGATTGGAGGTGTGTGTTGTGACCTGTGTTAGTTAAAACCAACAATAACAGCATTTTCATTCTTCGGGTCAAACTTCGGGCATATAAATAAATAATAAAAAATTTTAAAAAATGACAATTTCTACCATATATGGATCATCTGCTGACGCCACCGTTGAGGTGAACATCACAAATTGAGAAAATTCTAAACGGCTGGTTTGTCGGAAGTAGGAAGGAAGGCAAGATTATTTTGTCAATATCTCCGCAATACCTTTATGGTTTAATTTCAATATTTTAGGACTTATGCAGATCCCAAATACACAAAAGCAGGCACCGGGTAGGTAAAAAAACTTTTTTTTTCCATTATAGGGCCCTTTTTAATACCGCTTTTCTAGATACTCAAAGTGCTTTACAGTGAGAAACCATCATTCATTTACTCCACATTCACACTGTTACAGTGGTAAAATACAAATAATAAAGATAATAATATACATATGATGGTGGTAAGCTACATTTGCAGCCACAGCTGCCCTGGGGGTAGACTGACAGAACCATGGTTGCCCATTTGTGCCGTTCATACATTCACATTCACAGTGGCACTGGAAGCAAGGTAGGTCAAGTGTCTTGCCCAATAACATAACAGAAGTGACTAGGATGGCGGGAGCTGGAACCGTACCAAGTTTCTGGACGGCTGCTCTACGCCAGTGTTTTTCAACCACTGTGCCGCGCTGTGCCGTGGAAGATTATCTAATTTCACCTATTTGGGTTAAAAATATTTTTAGCAAACCAGTAATTATAGTATGCAAATTATGTGTTGTTGTTGAGTGTCGGTACTGTTTAGAGCTTAGCAGAGTAACCGTATCATATCAGTAGGTGGCAGCTGGTAGCTAATTGCTTTGTAGATGTTGGAAACAGCGGGAGGCAGGGTGCAGGTAAAAAGGTGTCTAATGCTTGAACTAAAAATAAACAAAAGGTGAGTGCACCTAAGAAAAGGCATTGTAGCTTAGGGAAGGCTATGCAGAACGCAACTAAGACTGAACTGGCTACAAAGTAAACAAAAACCGAATGCTGGACGACAGCAAAGACTTACTGTGGAGCAAAGACGGCGTACACAATGTACATCCGAACATGACATGACAATCAACAATGTCCCCACAAAGAAGGATAAAAACAACTGAAACATTCTTGATTGCTAAAACAAAGTAGATGCGGGAAATATCGCTCAAAGGAAGACATGAAACTGCTACAGGAAAATACCAAAAAAAAGAGAAAAAGCCACCAAAATAGGAGCGCAAGACAAGAACTAAAACACTACACACAGGAAAACAGCAAAAAAGTCAAAATAAGTCACGGCGTGATGTGACAGGTGGTGACAGTACACCTACTTTGAGACAAGAGCTATATTGATGCATAGTTGGTTATGGTTTAAAGTCATATCCAACATTTGCGACAACGACTTTATACTGTCAACTGAGTTTCGTTTTTTAATGATTTCTGTTTGTGGTGTGCCTCCGGATTTTTTCAATGCAAAAAATTTGCCTTGGTTCAAAAAAGGTGGAAAAACACTGTTTTACGCCACCTTATAAGCATTAAGTTAGATTTTTTTTTTATTTATAGTCAGGATTCCTCAAAAGCTGGACATTTTAGGACCTGATGAGACATACTGTAAGACATGTAACAAAAATGTTCCCTCACCCTCAGCTGCTGCAGAAGAATCTGGAGGCCAACTTCTACTCAGGTCAGTTCCGATGGGACGAAGTGAGCCCAAACGATGCGGCCGCACTTCTCAAAAAATTCATCCGAGAACTTCCTGCTCCCCTGCTCACCACCGAGTACCTCAACATCTTCAACGCCATCAGAGGTCAGTTTTTGGGTCTTGACTACAGACAAAAAGTCTTCCTTAATGACTAAACTAAATCACCAAAATGATTCCCGAGCGCGGCCACCGCTGCTGCTCACTGCTCCCCTCACCTCCCAGGGGGTGGAACATGGGGATGGGTCAAATGCAGAGGGTAATTTCACCACACCTAGCGTGTGTGTGACTATCATTGGTACTTTAACTTTAACTTTAAACCTGGGGTTGGATTGATATGAACTAGGGATGTCCGATAATGGCTTTTTCCCGATGTCCAACTCTTAATTACCGATACCGATATCAACCGATACCGATATCAACCGATACTGATATATACAGTCGTGGAATTAACACATTATTATGCCTAATTTGGACAACCAGGTATGGTGCAAATGAGGTCCTTTTTTTGAAAGTTAATAAAATAAAATAAGATAAATCAATTAAAAACATTTTCTTGAATAAAAAAGAAAGGAAAAACAATATAAAAACAGTTACATAGAAACTAGTAATTAATGAAAATGAGTAAAATTAACTGTTAAAGGTTAGTACTTTCTACCGATCACCACCTGGTGGTGAGTTGGCTGCGATGGTGGGGGAGGATGCCGGACAGACCTGGCAGGCCCAAACGCATTGTGAGGGTTTGCTGGGAACGTCTGGCAGCATCTCCTGTCAGAGGAGAGTTTCAATTCCCACCTCCGGAAGAACTTTGAACATGTCACGAGGGAGGTGCTGAACATTGAGTCCGAGTGGACCATGTTCCGCACCTCTATTGTCGAGGCGGCTGATTGGAGCTGTGGCCGCAAGGTAGTTGGTGCCTGTCGTGGCGGTAATCCTAGAACCCGTTGGTGGACACCGGCGGTGAGGGATGCCGTCAAGCTGAAGAAGGAGTCTTATCGGGTTCTTTTGGCTCATGGGACTCCTGAGGCAGCGGACAGGTACCGACAGGCCAAGCGGTGTGCGGCTTCAGCGGTCGCGGAGGCAAAAACTCGGACATGGGAGGAGTTCGGGGAAGCCATGGAAAACGACTTCCGGACGGCTTCGAAGCGATTCTGGACCACCATCTGCCGCCTCAGGAAGGGGGAGCAGTGCACTATCAACCCCGTGTATGGTGAGGATGGTGTTCTGCTGACCTCGGCTGCAGAAGTTATGGATCGGTGGAAGGAATACTTCGAAGACCTCCTCAATCCCACCAACACGTCTTCCTATGAGGAAGCAGTGCCTGGGGAATCTGTGGTGGGCTCTCCTATTTCTGGGGCTGAGGTTGCTGAGGTAGTTAAAAAGCTCCTCGGTGGCAAGGCCCCGGGGGTGGATGAGATCCGCCCGGAGTTCCTTAAGGCTCTGGATGCTGTGGGGCTGTCTTGGTTGACAAGACTATGCAGCATCGCGTGGACATCGGGGGCGGTACCTCTGGATTGGCAGACCGGGGTGGTGGTTCCTCTCTTTAAAAAGGGGAACCAGAGGGTGTGTTCTAACTATCGTGGGATCACACTCCTCAGCCTTCCCGGTAAGGTCTATTCAGGTGTACTGGAGAGGAGGCTACGCCGGATAGTCGTGGTTTTCATCCTGGTCGTGGAACTGTGGACCAGCTCTATACTCTCGGCAGGGTCCTTGAGGGTGCATGGGAGTTTGCCTAACCAGTCTACATGTGCTTTGTGGACTTGGAGAAGGCATTCGACCGTGTCCCTCGGGAAGTCCTGTGGGGAGTGCTCAGAGAGTATGGGGTTTCGGACTGTCTGCTTGTGGCGGTCCGCTCCCTGTATGATCAGTGTCAGAGCTTGGTTCGCATTGCCGGCAGTAAGTCGGACACGTTTCCAGTGAGGGTTGGACTCCGCCAAGGCTGCCCTTTGTCACCTATTCTGTTCATAACTTTTATGGACAGAATTTCTATGCGCAGTCAAGGCGTTGAGGGGATCTGGTTTGGTGGCTGCAGGATTAGGTCTCTGCTTTTTGAAGATGATGTGGTCCTGATGGCTTCATCTGGCCAGGATCTTCAGCTCTCACTGGATCGGTTCGCAGCTGAGTGTGAAGCGACTGGGATGAGAATCAGCACCTCCAAGTCCGAGTCCATGGTTCTCGCCCGGAAAAGGGTGGAGTGCCATCTCCGAGTTGGGGAGGAGATCTTGACCCAAGTGGAGGAGTTCAAGTACCTCGGAGTCTTGTTCATGAGTGAGGGAAGAGTGGATCGTGAGATCGACAGGCGGATCGGTGCGGCGTCTTCAGTAATGCGGACGCTGTATCGATCCGTTGTGGTGAAGAAGGAGCTGAGCCGGAAGGCAAAGCTCTCAATTTACCCGTCGATCTACGTTCCCATCCTCACCTATGGTCATGAGCTTTGGGTTATGACCGAAAGGACAAGATCAAGGGTACAAGCGTCCGAAATGAGTTTCCTCCGCCGGGTGGCGGGGCTCTCCCTTAGAGATAGGGTGAGAAGCTCTGTCATCCGGGGGGAACTCAAAGTAAAGCCGCTGCTCCTCCACATGGAGAGGAGCCAGATGAGGTGGTTTGGGCATCTGGTCAGGATGCCACCCGAGCGCCTCCCTAGGGAGGTGTTTAGGGCACGTCCGACCGGTAGGAGGCCACGGGGAAGACCCAGGACACGTTGGGAAGACTATGTCTCCCGGCTGGCCTGGGAACGCCTCGGGATCCCCCGGGAGGAGCTGGACGAAGTGGCTGGGGAGAGGGAAGTCTGGGCTTCCCTGCTTAGGCTGCTCCCCCCGCGACCCGACCTCGGATAAGCGAAAGAAGATGGATGGATGGATGGATGGAAGGTTAGTACTATTAGTGGACCAGCAGCACGCACAATCATGTGTGCTTACGGACTGTATCCCTTGCAGACTGTATTGATATATATTGATATATAATGTAGGAACCAGAATATTAATAGCAGAAAGAAACTACCCTTTTGTGTGAATGAGTGTAAATGGGGAGGGAGGTTTTTTGGGTTGGTGTACTAATAGTAAGTGTATCTTGTGGTTTTTATGTTGATTTAATAAATAAAAAAAATAAAAATAAAAAAACGATACCGATTATAATAAAAAAAACGATACCGATAATTTTCGATATTATATTTTAAAGCATTTATCGGCCGATAATATCGGCCAGCCGATATTATCGGCCGACATCTCTAATATGAACTATATAAACTATATATATACACAAACAAGAAAACAGAGAAGCTCTTATATTTACTTCCATTTTAGACGGGTGGAAAGTGTATTTGATTTCATGGTGTTTTCCCACTTTAATAAAACATGGATCAATATTAGTATGAGATTAATGCTTTGCTGATGTATAGTTGGTGAGGAATGTGATAAACAACGACAAAAGCTTAATGACGTCCTGTCACAACACTATCCATCTTTGGACATCTCATTATTTTTCTATGAACACGGCAGGAAATGAATGTGTGTGTGTGTGTGTGTGTGTGTGTGTGTGTGTGTGTGTGTGTGTGTGTGTGTGTGTGTGTGTGTGTGTGTGTGTGTGTGTGTGTGTGTGTGTGTGTGTGCGTGTGTCTCACCTTTTTGCCCTTCGATTCTCGTGTAGACATCCCCGAGCTGAAGCAGAAACTTCACATGTTGAACCTGCTCATCCTGCTGCTGCCCGAGTCCAACAGGAACACCCTGAAGGTACATGAAGAATAGCAATAGCATTCGTAATAACAATAACATTACATGCAACAGACATACACACATTCATTACAGAAGTACTTGTATTAGATGCTGTGGGGAAAGTATTAGGGCTGTGAATTTTTGGGCACCTAACTATTTGATCCGATTCTTGGGGTGTACGTTTACGCCTTAGAAACATATTAACGTTCCTGAATGTTTATGGTGGGGAACCGCGAAAGAAAGAATGTGAAGACAACGTATCAATAAAGGTTATGAATGAATTTTTTATTTTATTGAGGGTATATGTATTTGATCTCCTACCACCGACGCGTATTCTGACCTCCACAGACCAGTCATGTGCCTATGAAGCACACAAATTAGAAAAGTACACCTAAAAAATAATTGAAAAATAAAATAAATAAATAAAATATATACAGACATATATACAGTACTGTTTGGACACATCTTCTGGGACGGCGTGGCGCAGTGGAAGAATGGCCGTGCGCGACCCGAGGGTCCCTGGTTCAATCCCCACCTAGTACCAACCTCGTCATGTCCGTTGTGTCCTGAGCAAGACACTTCACCCTTGCTCCTGATGGGTGCTGGTAGCGCCTTGCATGGCAGCTCCCTCCATCAGTGTGTGAATGTGTGTGTGAATGGGTAAATGTGGAGGTAGTGTCAAAGCGCTTTGAGTACCTTGAAGGTAGAAAAGCGCTATACAAGTACAACCCATTCATTCATTCATTCCATTCATTCATTCTCATTCAATGTGTTTTCTTTATTTTCATGACTATTTACATTGTCGATTGTCACATCAAAAATATGAATGAACACATGTGGAGTTATGTACTTAACAAAAAAAGATTACCGTATTTTTCGGACTATAAGTCGCAGTTTTTTTCATTGTTTGGCCGGGGGTGCGACTTATACTCAGGAGCGACTTATGTGTGAAATTATTAACACATTAGCGTAAAATATCAAATAATATTATTTAGCTCATTCACGTAAGAGACTAGACGTATAAGATTTCATGGGATTTAGCAATTAGGAGTGACAGATTGTTTGGTAAACGTATAGCATGTTCTATATGTTATAGTTATTTGAATGACTCTTACCATAATATGTTACGTTAACATACCAGGCACGTTCTCAGTTGGTTATTTATGCCTCATATAACGCAGTGGTTCTCAACCTTTTTTCTGTGATGTACCCCCTGTGAACATTTTTTTAATTCAAGTACCCCCGAATCAGAGCAAAGCATTTTTGGTTGAAAAAAAGAGATAAAGAAGTAAAATACAGCACTATGTCATCAGTTTCTGATTTATTAAATTGTATAACAGTGCAAAACATTGCTCATTTGTAGTGGTCTTTCCTGAACTATTTGGAAAAAAAGATTAAAAAAATAACTAAAAAGGTGTTGAAAAATAAACAAGTGATTCAATTATAAATAAAGATTTCTACACATAGAAGTAATCATCAACTTAAAGTGCCCTCTTTGGGGATTGTAATAGAGATCCATCTGGATTCATGAACTTAATTCTAAACATTTCTTCACAAAAAAGAAATCTTTAACATCAATATTTATGGAACATGTCCACAAAAAATCTCGCTGTCAACACTGAATATTGCATTGTTGCATTGTAATGAATGGAATAGCCTACTTGATTTGATGTTCAGTTTATGAACTTGCATTCATATTTTATTGAAGTATTATTCAATAAATATATTTATAAAGGATTTTTGAATAGTTTCTATTTTTAGAATATTTAAAAAAGATCTCACGTACCCCTTGGCATACCTTCAAGTACCCCCAGGGGTACGCGTACCCCCATTTGAGAACCGCTGATATAACGTACACTTATTAAGCCTGTTGTTCACTATTCTTTATTTATTTTAAATTGCCTTTCAAATGTTTATTCTTGGTGTTGGCTTTTATCAAATAAATTTCCCCAAAAAATGCGACTTATACTCCAGTGCGACTTATATATGTTTTTTTCCTTCTTTATTATGCATTTATGGCTGGTGCGACTTATACTCCGGTGCGACTTATACTCCGAAAATACGGTAAATAACTGAGAACATGTGTTATATTCTAGTTTCTTAAAAATAGCCACCCTTTGCTCTGATTACTGCTTTGCACACTCTTAGCATTCTCTCCATGAGCTTCAAGAGGTAGTCACCTGAAATGGTTTTCACTGTAGAGGCATTTGATGTTGGACTTTGGGATTTCCAGGGCATGGCTTGGTAACCCTCCGGGTGATACGACCTGAGATGTGGGCTGGGGGTAACAGTGCTTTAATATCCGCAGAACAGCTAGGGGTGTGCATTTTATAAAGGCAGTTGTTGCTGCAACTGCTCGTCGATGACACAGCTTTCTGATGGCGAACTGCTTTTTTGCATCCTTTTTTGGATGATGTTGAGCTGCCTGAGAGTGGTCTGAACGGCATTCATCAAGGCTAGGCAGGAGTGCTCCATATTGCTCCTCACCTGGTTCTTGTAGATGTTGGCTCTGCATTTAGGGTCAAGCTTGTTGGCCAGCTTACGTAGCGACATTGACCAGCACGTTTGCAGATGTTGGACAAACAAAGACCATACAAAGACCAAGAACCTCTATCTGCTCACAGAGCCCGATTTTAGTGGCCCCGAAGAAGAGATCTGGGCGGGATGGATTCCTCTTCCTGGGCAGGATTGTAGCCTTGCACTTGTTGGGCTCAAAAATGACCTTCCAGGTGTCGGCCCACTTTCAGATGTTTTCCAGGTCTTTGTTTAGAGATGCAGCTACCTCCAGTCCATTTAATGTTGTTGTAGGTGCAAAGATGATGGAGTCGTCCGCATACAGGACCATGGTATTCTCACACTGTTTCACAACATCATCTATGAAGATGGAGAATAGTAATGGTCTGAGAATTCATCCCTGGGGTACAGATGCGTTGATGGGAAATGGAAATGAAGATCGACCGCAGAGCACAACCTTGATGGTTCTTCCTTGAAGATAGTTTTGTAGCCAGACATGCAGTCTTCCAGTTACGCCCTTTGAGGTGAGCTTAGCACAAAGGCCATTGTGCCAAACCTGGTCAAATGCACCCTTAATGTCCAGTGCAACAGCGTACACTCGCCACCTTTGTCGAGGATGTTCCATGTCTGTGACAAAACTGTAAGGAGGTCTGCTGTGTGGTGGTTTGGTCTGAAACCATATTGTGTATTAGAAATAAGTTCATGGCGGAGGCAATATCTCTGTAGCTGTTTGTGTACAGAGGATTCCATCACTTTACTGATGATGCTGACGCTACTTGGATGGATCTGCTTTAGAGTCCTTTTTGTGAATTGGGATCACTCCTGCAGTTTTCCATTGGTCAGGAAACACGCCACGAGAGAAGAGGAGTTAAAAGAGACGGCTGAGGGGACGAACCAGTTCTGCAGCGCACTCTTTGAGGACTCTCGTAGGGATTTCATCCGGTCCTGAGGCCTTATCTGGGTCTAGGTTGCGTAAGATGTTCCTCACCTTTTTGGGTTTGAAGTTGACATCACCAAAGTGAGAGGATGGTGATGGGGTCTGAAGCTGAGGTTGTGCTGATGCCCCAGGCAATGTACACATGTCCGCAAAGCTTTGGCAGAAGATGACCTTTGCACTTGCTGAGATATGGAGGATACCCTGATGTTCGGTGACAGGTATGTCCGTAAAGCCACTTCTCCCGGAGAGTGAATTTGCAATGCCCCACCATTTCTTCGAGCTGAGTGCTTTATTCGATAGATCTTTTTTCAGCTTGTTGTTGTATTGTCTCTTTGCGCGTTTCTCAGTTTGATTGAACACTGCCCTTGTTCCAGAAACTTTTGCTGTGATGCCAGGTCGTTGGATCTACTGCATCTTGCGGTAGAGCCGTTGCTTTTTCTTTGGCTGCTCATCTTGTCAAACCAAGCGTTCTGGTTATGATCTTGCTTGGTATGAATGCAAACATAGCGTCTTGCAATTAGTGAGAGTGGCGCAGATTGTTTCAGGATGTTCTTCCTTGAAGACACTGGACCAGTTCATGGAAGTTAGGTACCCTCTCATTTTCCAGAACTGAGCTTTGTCAAATTCCAGACTTTGCGCTTGTATGGCTTATCTATGAAGACTGATAGTTTTAGCTGTATATGGACAGGGTTATGGTTCGAGGAGCCAACATTTGCCAGCGTCTTTGTAGTTGCTGGATCTAGGATGTTGTTGCATCTAGTTGGTTCAGTGACAATCCAGTCTGATCTCTATGACAGTTGAGTGAGTAACCAAGAATCTTTATCTCATCTGCCCCATCTGGAATGGTCCAGGAATGTCTCTACCAAGATGACAATTGATGGCTTCTTCTCTGAGCAGAGGTTGGAGAGGTCCCCAAGTGTGGTGCGTGATCCTCGGATGTTCACTTCAAGGATTCCAGTTTATTTTCGCTAAGTCGTAGTCGAGGTCTGTGCATAGGTCGGCGATGGGTTGTCTGTCCGTTTCAAGGCTTTCTTTTTAGTTTCCTAGCATGGGGTTGTCGACAACAGGGGGAGCTGGCCCTTGCGCCCTTGAAACAAACCTGAGGAGTGTGGCAGAGATCAGTGCATACATGACCTAATCTGAAAGGACCTTGCATGTGCAGAGGACTCATAACGGATCGGGTTTCAGAAGAAACCACTTGGCCAATGACGGGGTGATCGCACTATTAATGATCTCTACTACACCATACCCCATTGATCACACAGTGATCAATCAATCATCAATCAAAGTTGACTTACGTAGCCCTTAATCACAAGTGTCTCAAAGGGCTGCACAAGCCACAGCGATATCCTCGGCTCAGATCCGCGATAAAAAACTCAACCCAATGGGCACAATCAGAAACATCGGAAGGGACCGTCCCACCACCCTCCCCCCCCCCCACACACACACACACGCAACACTTCTCCGCTGACACGGTGTGTGTTTACAGACCATGGGAAAAATGACCCATAACTCATGACTAACATACACATTAACACCAGTAGGTAGGTACAGTATGAATGGTTATATATAGTTTATTATTTGCACACTATTGACTAATGATGCACCGAAAATTGTGCACCAATGTTGTGATGACGTAAGCTATACGCACAGGGTTGTCTGGAGCGGAGTCAGCGTGTCCGTGCTGTGGACGTACTTTAATAAATGTGAGACATACCCGTGGACAGACATCTTTACAATTTAAGATGACACTGCTGACTTTTAATGAGTGAAAGGCTCCCAGCAATGTGAAGCAAGTGTGACGTCAGGCTCGCTTTTCGTTTTGTTATGGTATTCTGTGATATTTGCACCTAAAGAAATGCTAGTACATCAGTTTAGGAATATGGGGGCGGGTGAGGTGGTGGTTTCTGGCTGGGTGAAATATTGTGTAAATTCTGTCATAACATGTTCTGTCAAGTCTTCAATTACAGAATGATTAGGCTCAATGTTACATTTTATTAATTAATAGAGAAGGTTCAAACATTGTCATGCAGCAATATGAAGCCACTCCCCTTAAAAATGATCTGTCAAGGGTAGACTTATTAATGACGAAAAATGATAACTATCTGCAATTAATCGCGATTAATTTTGAGTTCACTATGAATAATGCGAATAATCGCGATTGAATATTTTAATAATATTATAATATATATATATACAAATAATACTTAGTGAGAATCTGTTTGAATCGAAAACCGTGCTGAATTGAGAATTGATTCTGAATCGAATTGTCACCCTAGGAATTAGAATCAGATCAAATTGTTAGGTCCCCACGGATACCACTAGTGGTAGGCGGGCTGTCTGGAGTGGTAGGCCAAATAAGCACTTAAATAAATATTGTAACAGTTTTATTTTCCTATATACACACAAAGTGTTGCTGTTCAAACTGTGAAATTTTACAATATACTTTCTAAATAAAAACTGCTCTGTTTTTAATGAGTACTTAGGCCTACTACGATAATGTATTTTAATGTTGGTCATTAGGTACTTGGAGAGTCGACTGTTTTCTAAGGTAGCACTTGGTGAAAAAAGTTTGAGAAACACTTAAAGGACACGTTCCAGCTGTTTCCCCAGGAGTCCAATTCATTTGTAACTGTTTTTCATGCTGGTGAATGACTGCACATTACAGTAGGTTTATTTAATAGGGGTCAATAAATAATAATACATTCTAATTGATCAGCAACAATAACTCAGGAGCAAACACTTTAACCTACAAAATAAAAATGACTAAAAAGTTTTTTTTTTCTGACCAGTATGAGGAAGTCAGGATTAATGGCTACAATGAGCACATTTTGTAGTGTGAAGCTTTTTTAAGCGGGGTTTGAAGCATGATACTGATTCCAGGGGGGCCCGCCCCGCAATTTGAGAAAGACTGGATTATTTGTCCGCTAAAATCCGAGTTTGCGGCGTACAGTATACCTCAGATTACTTAGTTGCTCCTCTAAACTTGATTCTCCAGTTTAGTAAAACATTTTGCACAATTGTTTGCTTCTACACTGCAAAAACTGAAATCTAAGTAAGATGAACTATCCATACTTGCCAACCTTGAGACCTCCGATTTCGGGAGGTGGGGGGAGGGGTGGGGTGGGCGTGGTCGGGGTGGGACGGGGCGTGGCTAAAAGGGGAGGAGTATATTTACAGCTAGAATTCACCAAGTCAAGTATTTCATATATATATATATATATATATATATATAAGAAATACTTGACGTTCAGTGAATTCTAGCTATATATATATATTTTATATTTTATATATATATATATATATATATATATATATATATATATATATATATATAAATTATATATATATATATTTTATATATATATATATATATATATATATATATATATATATATATATATATACCATACTTGCCAACCCTCCCGAATTTTCCGGGACACTCCCGAAATTCAGCGCCTCTCCCGAAAACCTCCCGGGACAAATATTCTCCCGAAAATCTCCCGATTTTCAGCCGGAGCTGGAGGCCATATATATATATATATATATATATATATATATATATATATATATATAAAATAAATACTTGAATTTCAGTGTTCATTTATTTACACATATACACACACATAACACTCATCTACTCATTGTTGAGTTAAGGGTTGAATTGTCCATCCTTGTTCTATTCTCTGTCACTATTTTTCGAACCATGCTGAACACCCTCTCTGATGATGCATTGCTGTGTGGCACGCACAAAAGTGCTTTCATCAAATGCACTAGATGGCAGTATTGTCCTGTTTAAGAGTGTCACAACATTGCTGTTTACGGCAGACGAACTGCTTTACGGTATACAAAAAAGTGACTGCTGTTGTTGTGTGTTGTTGCCACGCTGGGAGGATGTTTATGAAACTGCCTAACAATAAACCCACATAAGAAACCAAGAACTCACCCTCCATCATTCTATAGTTATAACGTGATTGGGCAGGTACGCTTTTTTATATTGTGGAGGACCTGAGTCCGCCTGAATTTCGGGAGAATATTTGTCCCGGGAGGTTTTCGGGAGAGGCGCTGAATTTCGGGAGTCTCCCGGAAAATCCGGGAGGGTTGGCAAGTATGAACTATCTCAAATAAGGGTGATATTTGCTTACTTTCTGTCTGATAAGATAATTCTTCTCACTAAGCAGATTTTATGTTAGAGTGTTTTACTTGTTTTAATGTTTTGGTCCTAAATGATCTCAGTAAGATATTACAGCTTGTTGCTGAGATGTTATGACCTATATTGAGTAAAACATGCTTGAAACTAGAATATCAACTGATGCAAAGCTGTGTCATCAACACTCACAAGTATAAAACTACTTTTTTAATTTAATTTAATTTCTTAAAAAAAAATCATGATGCCGAGCGCATATCATTATGTCAAGATATTGGCACTAGCATTTACCGTACTTTCCGGACTATAAGTCGCAGTTTTTTTCATAGTTTGGCCGGGGGTGCGACTTATACTCAGGAGCGACTTATGTGTGAAATTATTAACACATTACCGTAAAATATCAAATAATATTATTTAACTCATTCACGTAAGAGACTAGACGTATAAAATGTCATGGGATTTAGCGATTAGGAGTGACAGATTGTTTGGTAAACGTATAGCATGTTCTATATGTTATAGTTATTTGAATGACTCTTACCATAATATGTTACGTTAACATACCAGGCACATTCTCAGTTGGTTATTTATGCCTCATATAACGTACACTTATTCAGCCTGTTGTTCACTATTCTTTATTCATTTTAAATTGCCTTTCAAATGTCTATTCTTGGTGTTGGGTTTTATCAAATAAATTTCCCCAAAAAATGCGACATATACTCCAGTGCGACTTATATATGTTTTTTTCCTTCTTTATTATGCATTTTCGGCCAGTGCGACTTATACTCCGGAGCGACTTATACTCCGAAAAATACGGTGCTTAATTTAAGAATAATTTTCAACATATTGAGCAAAAAGGTCTCTTTTTTTTCCTACCAAGAAAAGTACACTTGTTAGTGAGAATATACTTATTTTAAGGTAATTTTGGGTTCATTGAGTTTAGCTAATTTTACTTGTTTTGGAAAGTCTTGACAAGCCAAATGTTCTTGTTCTATTGGCAGATAATTTTGCTTAGTTCAAATAAAATACCCCTCATTTTTGTATTATTTTTTCTTGTTTTTGTACACTGACTTTTTGCAGTGTATATTAGTGCAGACAGTCTTGCAAAGGCCATTTTCAGGTCGCAGTGCAAAATGTTTCGTGATCGACATTTGAATCATTTTGCCGCGTTATATAACCGTTCATTTAGCATGACTCCTTTGACACTAGAGCAGGGGTCGGCAACCTTTACCAGTCAAAGAGCCATTTTGACCAGTTTCACAAATTATAGAAAACAATGGGAGCCGCAAAAAAATTTTGAAATTTTAAATAAAATAACACTGCATACAAAGTTTTTATTTTGCTTTGTGCTATGTATAAACCAGTGGTCTCGGACACGCTGCCCACACCTTTATAAGGAATTTGAAAGCAGGTGCAGCACGCTGTTTAATGAATGGCGCTTGTCAACGCCATGCGTGCCGTGATACAGCATATAGCACCCACTACAACCAGCGTGCCTGATCAGCCACATGTTGTATGAGGCTTCCGCTTGCTCACGTGGGTGACAGCAAGGCATACTTGGTCAACAACCACACAGGTTACACTGACGGTGGCGGTATAAAAAAAACTTTAACACTCTTACTAATAATGCGCCACACTGTGAACCCACACCAAACAAGAATGACAAACACATTTCGGGAGAACATCTGCACCGTAACACAACATAACACAACAGGACAAATACCCAGAATCCCATGCAGCCCTAACTCTTCCGGGATACATTATACACCCCCGCTACCAAACCCCGCCCACCTCAACCGACGCACAGAGGGGGGGGCGTTGATGTGTGAGGGAGCAGGGTTGGGGTGGGGGCGGGGTTTGGTGGTAGCAGGGGTGTATAATGTAGCCCGGAAGAGTCAGGGCTGCATGGGATTCTGGGTGTTTGTTCTGTTGTGTTTATGTTGTGTTAAGGTGCAGATGTTCTCCCGAAATGTGTTTGTCATTCTTGTTTGGTTTTGGTTCAAAGTGTGGCGCATTATTAGTAAGAGTGATAAAGTTGTTTTATATGGCCACCTGTGTGGCTCTTGACCAAGTATGCCTTGCTGTCACGTACGTGTACAAGCAGAAGATGTATATTGTATAACAAGTGATGGGCTGGCACGCAGTTAATACAGATTGTAGAGGGTGCCAAATGTTGTACCATCATGGCACGCCCTTATTACAGCTGTAAGGGCGAAAATCGGTGAATATTAATCACGGGAGTGTTCTGCGAGAGGCACCGAAATTCGAAAGTCTCACGGGAAAATTGGGGGATTCAGCAAGTAAGCTGCTGAGCCGCATCAGAGTGATCAAAGAGCCGCATGCGGCTCCGGAGCCGCGGGTTGCCGACCCCTGCACTAGAGTAAGTAAGGTTAGATTTTTGCCTCATTCCTGTGAGAATCATGCGTGTGACTGAAAATGCAGTGTCCTCACACAACCATAAGGTAGCATCTGTGAGCAGATAATACTTGATCATCTCTTTCTCTTTCAAACTTATCAGGTCGGTAGTGTATTCTTCATGTACGCTTTAAGTGAGGGGTGGGGCGAAAACTAACCCAGACCCGGTGTAATGTGCAGTCATTCACCAGCATGAAAAACAGTTAGTGGATACCAGAGCTCAAATTCAACAACGGCAACCGCGGTAATTGCCGCGACCGCCCTCTCATTTGCCGTAATGCCCATAAAAAGTGACCAACATTTGCGGCAACAACTTGCTGTGACCGTCCTTTACTTTTTACTTTTTAATGGACGAGGGATATAATGGTCAACGGCATATTGATAATTTGCGATAAAATTCCAGACGTTAACCGTGTCCTTAATAAATGACTGATACCCCGTCATTTAGTCATGCATGTTAGGTAACACGATATCAGGCGCATGCGCACTAGCATCGTTTGGCTTATTAATCATGGCGGACTGACAACGTTAATCTTGCTTCAAGGGTATCCCCTCGGAGTATACTTAGTCAACAGACCTACATGTCACACTAAAGGTGGCCGTATAAACAATGCCAACACTGTCCTAAACCTGTGCCATACAGTGAGACCACACTAAACAACAATGACAATTACATTTCGGGAGAATATTTGCACCGCAACACAACATAAACACAACGGAATTCCTTGCAGCACCAACTCTTCCGGGACGCTTCCCGCCGTGTGTTTAAGAGCGCACTGCTGTTAGATGGAGACAGGTGTGGACAATATTGGAGACACTTGTCCCCACACTAAAAGTATACAGCAAAGGAGAACAACTATATGATGTTGCTTTCATTTTGACAATACAGCGTCTATGAGCTACTCTGACTTAATGAGGCGAGGAAACACGCTGTCACTCCTGGTTTTTTTTGTAGTTGGCCAAACTGCTGTACCGAATCACAAGGAGGCGATCTTGGAGAAGAACACGTCTTGCTTATTAGACTTTATCTTCATTAGCCAAACTGCTTTGTGTTTTATTTTGATATCAAAAAGTAAACGCCAATTATTTTTTTTACATTACTGGGGAATCTGTGGTGGGCTCTTCTATTTCTGGGGCTGAGGTTGCTGAGGTAGTTAAAAAGCTCCTCGGTGGCAAGGCCCCGGGGGTGGATGAGATCCGCCCGGAGTTCCTTAAGGCTCTGGATGCTGTGGGGCTGTCTTGGTTGACAAGACTCTGCAGCATCGCGTGGACATCGGGGGCGGTACCTCTGGATTGGCAGACCGGGGTGGTGGTTCCTCTCTTTAAGAAGGGGAACCGGAGGGTGTGTTCTAACTATCGTGGGATCACACTCCTCAGCCTTCCCGGTAAGATCTATTCAAGTGTACTGGAGAGGAGGCTACGCCGGATAGTCGAACCTCGGATTCAGGAGGAACAGTGTGATTTTCGTCCTGGTCGTGGAACTGTGGACCAGCTCTATACTCTCGGCAGGGTCCTTGAGGGTGCATGGGAGTTTGCTCAACCAGTCTACATGTGCTTTGTGGACTTGGAGAAGGCATTCGACCGTGTCCCTCGGAAAGTCCTGTGGGGAGTGCTCAGAGAGTATGGGGTATCGGATTGTCTGATTTTGGCGGTCCGCTCCCTGTATGATCAGTGTCAGAGCTTGGTCAGCATTGCCGGCAGTAAGTCGGACACGTTTCCAGTGAGGGTTGGACTCCGCCAAGGCTGCCCTTTGTCACCCATTCTGTTCATAACTTTTATGGACAGAATTTCTAGGCGCAGTCAAGGCGTTGAGGGGATCCGGTTTGGTGGCTGCAGGATTAGGTCTCTGCTTTTTGCAGATGATGTGGTCCTGATGGCTTCATCTGGCCAGGATCTTCAGCTCTCGCTGGATCGGTTCGCAGCCGAGTGTGAAGCGACTGGGATGAGAATCAGCACCTCCAAGTCCGAGTCCATGGTTCTCGCCCGGAAAAGGGTGGAGTGCCATCTCCGGGTTGGGGAGGAGACCCTGCCCCAAGTGGAGGAGTTCAAGTACCTCGGAGTCTTGTTCACGAGTGAGGGAAGAGTGGATCGTGAGATCGACAGGCGGATCGGTGCGGCGTCTTCAGTAATGCGGACGCTGTATCGATCCGTTGTGGTGAAGAAGGAGCTGAGCCGGAAGGCAAAGCTCTCAATTTACCGGTCAATCTACGTTCCCATCCTCACCTATGGTCATGAGCTTTGGGTTATGACCGAAAGGACAAGATCATGGGTACAAGCGGCCGAAATGAGTTTCCTCCGCCGGGTGGCGGGGCTCTCCCTTAGAGATAGGGTGAGAAGCTCTGTCATCCGCGGGGAGCTCAAAGTAAAGCCGCTGCTCCTCCACATCGAGAGGAGCCAGATGAGGTGGTTCGGGCATCTGGTCAGGATGCCACCCGATCGCCACGGGGAAGACCCAGGACACGTTGGGAAGACTATGTCTCCCGGCTGGCCTGGGAACGCCTCGGGATCCCCCGGGAGGAGCTGGACGAAGTGGCTGGGGAGAGGGAGGGCTGGGCTTCCCTGCTTAGGCTGCTGCCCCCGCGACCCGACCTCGGATAAGCGGAAGAAGATGGATGGATGGACATTACTTGTGTTTTTTTCATGTCACAAAGGTATTACTTTAAAAACAATTTGACACATCATTTTGTTAATGTTTTATTGTGTATAGATAATTCCTATACTACATATATCTGCTCAAACTCTTAATGGATCTGTCCCGATACAGCATTTACATGTACATAACTTAACTAAAAAAAAAGACTTCCTTCTATCAAAAGGTAAAAATAGAGATAAAGCCATCATGAAATGACAAAAAGCTGACAAGTTTATATTAATAATGAATTTAAAAAAAAATGTATATGTATGCATGCATGCTTTGGAGCCCCTGCCTCGAAAGAAAATAATGTTTGTCTTGGTGCCCTAAAAGAAGAGCCCTCCTTTAAGGCAACACTTGCCTTGACCTTAAAAAGTTAAAATTCAAAGCCTTGGATACAGCTGGTACATGTCCTTTAAAGCAGTGTTTCTCAAACTTTTGTCATCAAGCACGACCTCAGAAAAGTACCACCGTAATGACCAACATTGAAATACAATATCATAGTAGGCCTAAGTATTCATTAAAAGAAGGCAAATGTTTTATTCAGAAAGTATGTTGTAACAGTCCACAGTTTGAACAGTAACGCTTTGTTTGAATATAGGAAAACAAAACTGTTACATCATAATATTTATTGAAGTGCTTTGTTACGCCAAGGGCTTCTTAAGAATCACTGTTTTAAGACCCTGATGTATTTAAAAATTGTTTGTGTAATCCATGCATAGTTCCAATTTTGTTGCACCAGGCTCTCCTGGAGTTCCTCGGCAAAGTGGTGTCCAAGGAGAAGTGGAATAGGATGAACCTGTGGGCCGTGGCGACCATCATGGCTCCCAACCTGTTCCTCCACAAGGCCGTGCCCAGCAGGCTGACCGAGGCAGCAGGAAGAGACCAGGTGGAGAAAGCCGCCGACGTCATGAGGCTCCTCATCCGCTATCAGGACCTGCTGTGGATGGTACGTTAAGCATCTCAACAGCTGAGGATGAGGATGTGACACACTGATA
This sequence comes from Nerophis lumbriciformis, assembly GCF_033978685.3. Classification (NCBI taxonomy): domain Eukaryota; kingdom Metazoa; phylum Chordata; class Actinopteri; order Syngnathiformes; family Syngnathidae; genus Nerophis; species Nerophis lumbriciformis. Next base: position 39,154,028 of record NC_084550.2, on the reverse strand, counting down.
ATTTTTTTCTCTCCCCAGATCCCAATTTTTGTCATGAGCCAGGTGCGAAAGCTGAACGAGAACAGCAGCAGGCGTTACCAGTTTTACGACCGCCGCTTCAAGAACCTTCGCTCCAGATTGAGCCACGCAGACAGACATGAAAAAGTTGATAAAAACACCACAGAGGTCAGCAACTTTGACACAAATGTACCACACAAACAGCAACATATCTTTTATTATTAAAACATACAAACTCCGTTTCCATATGAGTTGGGAAATTGTGTTAGATGTAAATATAAACGGAATACAATGATTTGCAAATCATTTTCAACTCATATTCAGTTGAATATGCTACAAAAACAACATATTTGATGTTCAAACTGATAAACATTTCTTTTTTTGCAAATAATCATTAACTTTAGAATTTGATGCCAGCGACACGTGACAAAGAAGTTGGGAAAGGTGGCAATAAATACTGATAAAGTTGAGGAATGCTCATCAAACACTTATTTGGAACATCCCACAGGTGAACAGGCAAATTGGGAACAGGTGGGTGCCATGATTGGGTATAAAAGTAGATTCCATGAAATGCTCAGTCATTCACAAACAAGGATGGGGCGAGGGTCACCACTTTGTCAACAAATGCGTTAGCAAATTGTTGAACAGTTTAAGAAAAACCTTTCTCAACCAGCTATTGCAAGGAATTTAGGGATTTCACCATCTACGGTCCGTAATATCATCAAAGGGTTCAGAGAATCTGGAGCTATCACTGCACGTAAGCAGCTAAGCCCGTCACCTTCGATCCCTCAGGCTGTACTGCATCAACAAGCGACATCAGTGTGTAAAGGATATCACCACATGGGCTCAGGAACACTTCAGAAACCCACTGTCAGTAACTACAGTTGGTCGCTACATCTGTAAGTGCAAGTTAAAACTCTCCTATGCAAGGCGAAAACCGTTGATCAACAACACCCAGAAACGCCGTCGGCTTCGCTGGGCCTGAGCTCATCTAAGATGGACTGATACAAAGTGGAAAAGTGTTCTGTGGTCTGACGAGTCCACATTTCAAATTGTTTTTGGAAACTGTGGACGTCGTGTCCTACGGACCAAAGAGGAAAAGAACCATTTGGATTGTTATAGGCGCAAAGTGTAAAAGCCAGCATCTGTGATGGTATGGGGGTGTATTAGTGCCCAAGACATGGGTAACTTACACATCTGTGAAGGCGCCATTAATGCTGAAAGGTACATACAGGTTTTGGAGCAACATATGTTATCATCCAAGCAACGTTACCATGGACGCCCCTGCTTATTTCAGCAAGACAATGCCAAGCCAGGTGTTAAATCAACATGGCTTCATAGTAAAAGAGTGCGGGTACTAGACTGGCCTGCCTGTAGTCCAGACCTGTCCCCCATTGAAAATGTGTGGCGCATTATGAAGCCTAAAATACCACAACGGAGACCCCCGGACTGTTGAACAACTTAAGCTGTACATCAAGCAAGAATGGGAAAGAATTCCACCTGAGAAGCTTAAAAAATGTGTCTCCTCAGTTCCCAAACGTTTACTGAGTGTTGTTAAAAGGAAAGGCCATGTAACACAGTGGTGAACATGCCCTTTACCAACTACTTTGGCACGTGTTGCAGCCATGAAATTCTAAGTTAATTATTATTTGCAAAAAAAATAAAGTTTATGAGTTTGAACATCAAATATGTTGTCTTTGTAGTGCAGTCAATTGAATATGGGTTGAAAAGGATTTGCAAATCATTGTATTCCGTTTATATTTACATTTATCACAATTTCCCAACTCATATGGAAACGGGGTTTGTATATATAATTTTTTTTTAAAAGGAGATTTTTAACTTGCTCTTTGTAGTCACGGCGGACGGTCAAGATCCACATTGGAGATCAGGTGAAGAAAACCATGGCGGTGGACATCAACAGCAGCTCCCGGGCATCAGACGTGCTCAACAACTTTTACCAGCTGTTCCTACGCAGCCCTGAAAATGGGAAGGGCCAACAGCGAAGGTACACACTTTTATTCTAATCGACACGTGTCAAACTTAAGGCCCTAAGGCCAGATTTAACTCTTGACAACATTTTTTTAAGCCCACAAAAAATGTGCATCATAAAGTACTTGACCTTTCTTGGTAAATATATTAAAGTTAAAGTTAAAGTACCAATGATTGTCACACACACACACTAGGTGTGGTGAAATTTGTTCTCTGCATTTGATCCATCCCCTTGTTCACCCCCTGGGAGGTGAGGGGAGCAGTGGGCAGCAGCGGTGGCCGCGCTCGGGAATCATTTTTGGTGATTTAACCCCCAATTCCAACCCTTGATGCTGAGTCCCAAGCAGGGAGGTAATGGCTCCCATTTTAATAGTCTTTGGTATGACTAGGCTGGGGTTTGAACTCACAACCTACCGATCTCAGCGCGGACACTCTAACCACTAGGCCACTGAGTAGGTTCCTTAATCTCATGATCTCATATGACAGTTTGGACTTTATTATTAGTTTCCGTGTTAGTTCCTGTCCAGAGCTCTTATTTTTCTTTTCCACTTCCTGTTTGATACCGCCAATTGTCTTATTTGAGCACTGGCGCCCTCACCTGTACCAGGTTTTCATTCAAGATGCTTGTTATGCCAGTCCTGTACTCGAAACCTTGCTGGATCTTTTTGCTTTGCTTGCTTTGTGCTTCACACGTGTTAAAAAAGGCTTCTTAATGCGCTTGCCTGTCGTCTCTGCATCCCTGTGTCCAGACATACACCAGAACTTAACACTTTCCATTTGGAAAAAAAAATCAGGTGGTGCATGAAATTGTATATCTTTTAAATGTTAATATTATCTGATCATGCAACAAATATTATGGTAATATATATCAAATTACAATTTTCCATCCATCCATCCATCATCCTCCGCTTATCTGAAGTCGGGTCGCAGGGGCAGCAGCCTAAGCAGGGAAGCCCAGTCCTACCTCTCCCCAGTTACTTAGTCCAGCTCTTCCCAGGGATTCCGAGGTGTTCCCAGGCCAGTTGCGAGACATAGTCTCTCCACCGTGTCCTGGGTCTTCCCCATGGTCTCCTAAAGGTCAAACGCGCTCTAAACACCTCCCCAGGGAGACGTTCGGGGGGCATCCTGACCAGATGCCCGAACCACCTCATTCTGGCTCCTCTCCATGTGAAGGAGCAGCGGCTTTACTTTTAGCTCCTCCTGGATGACAGAGCTTCTCACCCTCTCTCTAAGGGAGAGTCCCACCACCTGATGTAGGAAACTCATTTCGGCCGCTTGTACCCGTGATCTTGTCCTTTCGGTCATAACCCAAAGATCATGACCATAGGTGAGGATAGGGACGTAGATCAACTGGTATATTCAGAGCTTTGCCTTCTGGCTTAGCTACTTCTTCACCATAATGGAGCGATACAGGGTCCGGCTCACTAAAGACGCTGCACCGATCCGCCTGTCGATCTCACGGTCCACTCTTCCCTCACTCGTGAACAAGACCCCAAGATACTTGAACTCCTTCACTTGGGGCAGGATCTCCTCCCCAACCCGGAGATGGCTCTTCACCCTTTTTCCGGGCGAGAATTATGGACTCGGACTTGGAAGTGAAGCCAATCGGAGCTGTGGCCACAATGAGGTCGATGTTTTCCGTTGCGGTAGTCCCAGAACCCACTGGTGGACACCAACAGTGAGGAATGCCATCAAGCTGAAAAAGGGAGCCCTATTGAATCCTTTTGGCTCATGAGACTCCGGAGGCAGCGGACAGGTACCAATAGGCCAGGGGACGGCAACCCAAAATGTTGAAAGAGCCATATTGGACCAAAAATACAAAAACAAATTTGTCTGGAGCCGCAAAAAATTAAAAGCCATATTACATACAGGTAGTGTGTCATGAGATATAAATTGAATTAAGAGGACTTAAAGGAAACTAAATGACCTCAAATATAGCTACAAATGAGGCATAATGATGCAATATGTACATATAGCTAGCCTAAATAGCATGTTAGCATCGATTGGCTTGCTGTCATGCAGTGACCAAATATGTCTGATTAGCACTCCACACAAGTCAATAACATCAACAAAACTCATCTTTGTGCATTCACGCACAACGTTTAAAGTTTGGTGGACAAAATGAGACAGAAAAAGAAGTGGCATAAAACGCGTCCTAGAAAGTCGGAGAAAGTTATACATGCATTGTAAACAAACTACGGTGAGTTCAAGGACCGCCAAAATTAGTAGGACAAAACGGCGCTCGCCAAATACTCAAATCAGTGAAGCATGTTTAATACAAACAGTGTGCTTTATAACAATTAGGGAGGTTTGTGTCATGGTTGTCCTCCTACAGAAACCATATTAAAACAAAAAATATATGTTTTTTCCCCATACTTGACAACCTTGAGACCTCCGATTTCGGGAGGTGGGGGCGTGGTTGGGGGCGTGGTTAAGAGGGGAGGAGTATATTGACAGCTGGAATTCACCAAGTCAAGTATTTCATACATATATATTTATATATATAAATATATATATATATATATATATATATATATATATATATATATATATATATATATATATATATATATATATATATATATATATATATATATGTACATCCTGAAAATATGCAAACAAAACTGTGTTTAGATAATTGATACTTCAAACTTGCATAAATAAATATTAAGGAATATAACATAACTTGGCTTCTGAGAGCTTCAAAATGTAATGAATAAAATGCTAAATTTGTCGATAAACAAGCAATTATTTTAATAATTAAATATGGTCATTTTAAATGAATTATTATGATCATTTAAAATTAATGATTTCAAATATGTTTATTTTATTGTATAATTCTATGGCTGTATGTAATAAGGAGTCAGAAAAAAATACAAATAAAAATACAATTAATTATGATGTTTTTAGCAAAATATAGTGAAAATGTATTTAGTTGTTTTTTTTAATTAATAAATATATTTATTTTTAGGTAAGATAAACATAATAATACAATTTATCTCTAGTCTGGATGATTTAGATCTAGTTCTTGTCACCCTGTCGTCCTCTCGTCGTGAAAAAAGGCTGTCCTTACTCAGGTCCGCACGGAGCTGGAGGGGGCGTGGCCTCCAGCTCCGGTTGAAAATCGGGAGATTTTTGGGAGAATATTTGTCCCGGGAGGTTTTCGGGAGAGGCGCTGAATTTCGGGAGTCTCCCGGAAAATTCGGGAGAGTTGGCAAGTATGTTTTCCCCTCATCTTTTTCTATTTTTCATACATTTTTGAAAAAGTTCCAGAGAGCCACTAGGGCGGCGCTAAAGAGCCGCATGCGGCTCTAGAGCCGCGGGTTGCCGACCCCTGCAATAGGCCAAGCAGTGTGCAGCTTTGGCGGTTGCAGAGGAAAAAACGTGGACATGGGAGGAGTTTGGAGAAGCAATGAAGAACGACTGCCGGGCGGCTTCAAAGCGATTCTGGACCACCATCCGCCGCCTCAGGAGTGGGAAGCAGTGCACTGTCAACACCATGTATGGTATACTGTAGCTGCTGACGTCGACTTGGGATGTTGTGGATCGGTGGAAAGAATACTTCGAAGACCTCCTCAATCCCTATTACACGTCTTCCAATGAGGATGCAGTGCATGGGGACTCCACGGTGGGCTTTCCTATTCCTGGGGCTGAGGTTGCCGAGGTATTAAAGAAGCTCCTTGGTAGGTCCCAGGGGTGAATGAGATCTGCCTGTAGTTCGGTAAGGCTCAGGTTGCTGTGGGGCTGTTGTGGTTGACAAGACTCTACAGCATTGCGTAGACATCGGGGGGCAATGCCTCTGGATTGGCATAATAGGTTGGTGGTTCCTCTATTTAATGTGATCCAACTATTGTGGGATCACACTCTTCAGCCTTCCCGGTAAGGTTTATTCAGGTGTACTGGAGAGAAGGCTACGCTGGATGGTCGAACCTTGGATTCTGGAGGAGCATTGTGGTTTCCGTACTGGTCGTGGAACTGTGGACCAGCTCTGTACTCTCGGCAGCATTCTTGAGGGTGCAGGGGAGTTTGCCCAACCAGTCTACATGTGTTTTGTGTACTTGGAGAAGGCATTCAACCGTGTCCCTCGAGAAGTCCTGTGGAGAGTGCTCAAAGAGTATGGGGTATCGGACCACCTGTTTGATGAGTGTAAAAGCTTGGTCCGCATTGCCGACAGTAAGTCGGACTCGTTTCCAGTGAGGGTTGGACTCCGCCAGGGCTGCCCTTTGTCACCGATTCTATTTACAACATTTATGGACATCATTTCTAGGCCCAGTCTGGGCGTTGAACGGATCCGGTTTGGTGGCTACAGGATTAGGTCTCTGCTTTTTGCGGCTGATATGGTCCTGCTGGTTTAATCTTTCCAGGATCTGCAGCTCTCGTGGAATTGGTTCGCAGCGTAGTCTGAAGCAACTGGGATGAATGGTTTTGTTTGTAAAAATACTGAAATAACTGTTTGTCACCTTGACTTATGATTTCAAAGGAAGTTACCCATCATTTTGTACGTAAAAAATATAATAATCAAATGCATAGATAATTGTTTCATAATTTCACGAGGCACATACATGAATTAATTATACATTAATATTCATATATATATATATATATATATTTTTATATATATATATATATATATACATATATTTACTGTTACAAACGGCCCTCTGAAGGCAGCCATAACTGTGAGCCGGTATAGCTCGGTTGGTAGAGCGGCCGTGCCAGCAACTTGAGGGTTGCAGGTTCGATCCCCGCTTCCGCCATCCTAGTCACTGCCGTTGTGTCCTTGGGCAAGACACTTTACCCACCTGCTCCTAGTGCCACCCACACTGGTTTAAATGTAACTTAGATATTGGGTTTCACAATGTAAAGCGCTTTGAATCCCTTGAGAAAAAGCGCTATATAAATGTATTTCACTTCACTTCACTTGAAGTGGCCTTGAACAAAAACACATTTGACACACCCGTTCCAATCTGTTCGGACCAACAAAAGGAGAACATTCTTATGTCTTAAAGCAAGGCACATTTCCATTTAAGAGAGAGAAAACAATAGCAGTAGAAATGGTAGAAGCAAACTGCAAGTACCGGTACTCCACTTTTAGCATCTGCCACCTTTACCACTTTACCACTAGGGATGTCCGATAATGGCTTTTTGCCGATATTCCGATATTGTCCAACACTTTAATTACCGATACCAACAGATACCGATATCAACCGATATATACAGTCGTGGAATTAACACATTATTATGCCTAATTTGGACTACCAGGTATGGTGAAGATAAGGTACTTATAAAAAAAATAAAATAAAATAAGATAAATAAATTAAAAATATTTTCTTGAATAAAAAAGAAAGTAAAACAATATAAAAACAGTTACATTGAAACTAGTAATTAATGAAAATGAGTAAAATTAACTGTTAAAGGTTAGTATTATTAGTGGACCAGCAGCACGCACAATCATGTGTGCTTACGGACTGTATCCCTTGCAGACTGTATTGATATATATTGATATATAATGTAGGAACCAGAATATTAATAACAGAAAGAAACAACCTTTTTGTGTGAATGAGTGTAAATGGGGGAGGAATATTTTTTGGGTTGGTGCACTAATTGTAAGTGTATCTTGTGTTTTTTATGTTGATTTAATTAAAGAAAATAATAATGATAAAAAAAACGATACCGATAATAATAAAAAAAACGATACCGACAATTTCCGATATTACATTTTAACGCATTTATCTGCCGATAATATCGGCATTTGTGATATACCGTATTTTGCGGAGTATAAGTCGCACCGGAGTATAAATTGCACCTGCCGAAAATGCATAATAAAGAAGTAAAAAAACATGCAACTTTCATAAACTATGAAAAAAAAACTGCGACTTATAGTCCGAAAAATACGGTACTACCATGGACTTTACACAACTTAAGAGTTAGCGGGTGCGAGCTCTACAAATGGAAATAACAGCCGGAGTCTCCAAATAGCACATTGTCATTAATAACTTTTTTATTAACTGAGATAGCAGTAGCTACATTTAAACTATCGCATGTTCTCTCAAACACCAATCATACAGTAGTATTGATATGTGTTATCCAACCCCTAATACCAATCCTACGATTATTATTACATTTTTAGAAGTAACAACAATTCATTTAAACTAAGTAGCGAAACACTAACATGTATGTGTTTTTCCCACACAGGAATGGCTCTGTGTCTTTCTCAGACTACGCCTTGTACGAAGTCGGCGGAAATATCGGTAAGTGGAAGCGCCTGATTCTTTGCTACTCTAGTCTACATTTTGCCTGTCTTTTTGCCTGCGTATGCTTTTATGCACTAGTGAGTATGATGTGCACATGCTCACACACACTCAGGGAAGTTTGTCAAGTGTCTGTGTACGACAATGTTTTAAAATTTGTACAGGGCAAAAAACCCCGAAGTAAAACGTTTTTTAAATCAATGGTGAAGGATGCACCTGAAACCACAAGGCAGGAGATGTGGATCTCTTTAGCATTTACACAGATAATATACATTTGATTTATTCGACCACCAAAGAAGATACAGTCGTGGTCAAAAGTTGACATACACTTGTAAAGAACATAATGTCATGGCTGTCTTGAGTTTCCAATACTTTCTACAACTCTTATTTTTTTGTGATAGAGTGATTGGATCACAAAAAACATTCATGAAGTTTGGTTCTTTTATGACTTTATTATGGGTCTACTGAAAATGTGAGCAAATCTGCTGGGTCAAAAGTATACATACAGCAATGTTAATATTTGCTCACATGTCCCTTGGCAAGTTTCACTGCAGTAAGGCGCTTTTGGTAGCCATCCACAAGCTTCTGCTTGAATTTTTGACCACTCCTCTTGACAAAATTGGTGCAGTTCAGCTAAATGTGTTGGTTTTCTGACATGGACTTGTTTCTTCAGCATTGTCCACACATTTAAGTCAGGACTTTGGGAAGGCCATTCTAAAACCTTAAAGGGGAACATTATCACAATTTCAGAAGGGTTGAAACCATTAAAAATCAGTTCCCAATGGCTTATTTTATTTTACGAAGTTTTTTTCAAAATGTTACCCATCACGCAATATCCCTAAAAAAAGCTTCAAAGTGCCTGATTTTAACCATCGTTATACACACCCGTCTATTTTCCTGTGACGTCACACAGTGATGCCTATACAAACAAACAGCAAGGTATAGCGACATTAGCTCGGATTCAGACTCGGATTTCAGTGGCTTAACACTGTCTGATAAGATAATTACTAACAACTATGAACTAGGTTTACAGCATATGAAATACATTTGGCAACAACATGCACTTTGAGAGTGCAGACAGCCCATTTCAGGCGCGCTAAGAACATATATTTTTCAGGTTAACCATACCTAAATAGACACAAAATACCGCATTACACAAGACTACCCGAAGGTACTCCAATGATTGAAAAAAATAAATGTTTTTAAGCTAAATTATTGGTAAACACAGTTTATGCATAATAATTTACGTAAAACCGCGAGTAATAAATAAAGTTTTTATCAATTAATATATTCTGTAGACATACCCTCATCCGCTCTCTTTTCCTGAAAGCTGATCTGTCCAGTTTTGGAGTTGATGTCAACATCTGCTTTGAGTGTCGCAGGATATCCACACATTCTTGCCATCTCTGTCGTAGCATAGCTTTCATCGGTAAAGTGTGCGGAACAAACGACTGACCATTTCGTCGGCTTTCCCCACACCCCCGTATTTTGAACAAATTTCGTCCAATTTCTTGCCACTTTCGCATCTTTGGGCCACTGGTGCAACTTGAATCCGTCCCTGTTCGTGTTGTTACACCCTCTGACAACACACCGACGAAAGTGAGAAAATGGCGGATTGCTTCCCCATGTGACGTCACAACGTGACGTCATCGCTCCGAGGGCGAATTATAGAAAGGCGTTTAATTCGCCAAAATTTACCCATTTAGAGTTTGGAAATCGGTTAAAAAAATATATGGTATTTTTTCTGCAACATCAAGGTATATATTGATGCTTACATAGGTCTGGTGATAATGTTCCCCTTTAATTCTAGCCTGATTTAGCCATTCCTTTACCACTTTTGACGTGTGTTTGAGGTCATTGTCCTGTTGGAACACCCAACTGTGACCAAGACCCAACCTCCGGGCTGATGATTTTAGGTTGTTGAATGTCAAAGTTGACCAACTTCTCGGTTTACGGCCACAACCTTCTACTATCCAGGTGATGGGTATGATTTATAGTCTGGAATTAACTTTTACCAACTCAGAGGCGATGCAGCAGCAGTAGTCAGTATCATAGCTGCCGCCTAAAATAGTTTGTCTGCATTAGCACTTAAAATAACAATATATAATGGTTATTATTCAGGGCACAAGGTTTATTTGGAGTATTGTTGGTGCTTTTTGGATAATATTTTAGAGGGCTTTATATAGAATAGAATGTCACTATACACAGGTACAATGAGATTAAAAGCAACTCCAGTATAAGTGCGACAGTCTACAAATATGCAAAATAGGAAGGAAAGAAAAGAAAAATAGTGCAAAAGGAGGTAAAGTGCAGAGTCCAGTCCTGAGAACGAATGTTCTGAATGTGTTGTTTAAATATTATACTATATACTTATATACAGAAGCATTCAGACTGTGGGTGGAAAGTAAAAATTGCACACAGAGAGGTGCTAAATTATAAAATCAATGCCTATGAGAGTTCACCGTGGTTATGGCTTTAGGGAAAAAACTGTTCTTGAGTCTGTTTATCTTAGACCTGATGACCCTGTAGCGCCTTCCTGAGGGCAGCAGGTCAAACAGGTTAAAGCCAGAGTGAGAGCTGTCCTTGACAATGTTGGTAGCTCTGCTGAGGCAACGGGAGGTGTAAATGTCTGTCAGGGAGGGGAGAAGGCAGCCGATGATCCGCTGTACTGCCTTTACCACTCTCTGGAGCCTCTCCTCGTCTGCAACGGTGCAGCTGCCGTACCATGCTGTGATGCAGTATGTCAGCAAGCTCTCAATGGATGAGCGGTAGAAGGTCAGCAGCAGGTTGCAGTCCAGGTTGTACTTCTTGAGGACTCTCAGGAAGTGCAACCGCTGCTGAGCCTTCTTAGTGATGGCAGTAGTGTTATCTGACCAGGAGATGTCAGAGATAAGGACGCCAAGAGACCGGAAGGTGTGGACCCTCTCCACACACTCACCCTTGATGAAGAGGGGGGCTAGGTCAGTGCTGTGTTTCCTGAAGTCAAAGACGATCTCCATGGTTTTATGGTGTTCAGAGCAAGGTTGTTCTCTGAACACCAGTCTGCCAACTTCCGGACCTCCTCTCTGTAGGCTGCCTCGTCCCCCTTTGAAATGAGTCTGACCACCGTAGTGTCGTCCGCAAACTTCACCATGAGGTTGTTGTTGTGGGTTGGACTGCAGTCGTAGGTGTAGAGGCAGTAGAAGAGGGCTCGGCACACAGCCCCGTGGGCAGCCGGTATAGTGTACTTCCATTAGCTGCATTGTTAGCTACCTGGTTCTTAGAACGCATTAAAAAGAGAAAAACATGTGTTCTTGTCTTACATACGGATTGTGAATGATAGGCAAACATTTAAAAAAAAAAAAGTGCAGTTCCCTTTTCAGACACATGGAAAATATATTTTTTTTTTTCAGTTTTACTGATGACATTTTGTTCAGTTTTACTGATGACATTTTGTAGCTTGGTTGAATGTAGCACCACCATGTAGGGATGATGTTTGATAAGAAATTATCGAGTTCGAGCCTATTATCGAATCCTCTTATCGAACCGATTCCTTCTCGATTCTCTTATCGAGTCCAGATAGGATGTTGTATATGTAAAAAAAAAACACACAATATTTGGTTTAACAAAAGCTCAATTTTTAATCTAATAAATAAATAAATATTGACTGTTACCCTCCTAAAAAATAAAAATAAAAAAATAAATAAATATTAACTGTTGTTACCCAAAGTATATTAAGTGGGATTTTTCAGAAAAACAAATAAATACAGTAACACAAAAACAACCTGTCTCTGTGATCACTATAGGTGTATAAATAATAATATAGTGTTAAATAAAATCAGTCCCTTGGGCACAAACCTGAAAATAATACATCTCTCCAAAAAGTGCACTTCTGCTGCTATTTGACATAACTGTCTGTTATGATGCTTTGACATTGTTGCACTTTATTTCTTTATTGAAAGAAAATTCTATGAAGAGAAAAGTTGTTTGCAAATGTGGTTACAATGCTAAAAAATGAAAAGTTAAAGCTAAAAAAAGAAATACACTTTATTGAGTTAACATTATTTCTTTATAGGGGGAAAGATGTGATGTTATGAGCTAGGGCAGGGGTGTCAAATTCAAATACAGAGTGGGCCAAAATTTAGGTTGAACAAATGAACCTTTTTTTTTTTTTTTTTTTTTTTTTTTTTTTTTTTTTGTGTGTCCTGTCCAGCTTCTCAGGCAAATCATATAGTTGATGTAGATGCCCATGTCGGCTGTTCAGATTTACTTTACAAAAGAGAAGTGTAGGATACTTCTCTTGTTGCCTTATTTGTATTTGACTTTATTAAATGTATTTATATTATCATTTAGTGCAGCCGGGCCGGAGCAGGAGGGGATAGAAAGAGAAAAAAAAAGAAGACAGAGGGGGAAATTGTGGGGACAAGAGGGGGATTAGACAGAGAGACAAAAACAACAACAGCAAACAACAACAACAACAACAATAGAGCAACATCAGCAAATATGACATGTACAAATATGATGGTAAAAGTAATAGCAAATAAGTAGTTAGCGAAAAATAAAAAATAATACAGAAATGATAATGAGCATTATTACACTACAAATGGATCAATACAAATACCAATAGAAATAGCGCTATTGATAATGAACAATACCAATAATTTACCTTTATTATCAACAATACAGTTGTTTAAATGCAACAATACATATACGTAATGATAACTTGAGATACGAAAGAATGCAGAAAAATGGAGGGGGAGAAAGAGAAGCAACCTACATTAACCTTGTAGATTGTTATAGTCACAATAGGTTAAGCTTTGTCAGTGTGCCATGTGTTACACCCAGTTTACCCTAGGGCAACAACGTTAATATATGTTTGATGAAACGTGATTATGTGCATGAGTGTAAGTATGCATATGTACTTGTATATGTACAGAATGTGTATATGTGTTTGTACAATGAATGTATATGTACAGAATGTGTATATGTGTTTGTACAGTGAATGTATATGTACAGTATGTGTATGTGTATGTTTGTATATTGAATGTGCGTGTGGATGTACGAACATTAGGTAGGTAAATATGTACTGTATTTGTGTATGTATGTGGGAGCGTAGGTACCTATGTACGTATGTGAGCATATGTGAATTTGCATGTACAATACATTCGACTCCCAGAGTGCGTGGGAGCCAGAGCACGGCCCCATCACCCCCGAGAGCCCAACCCACAAACAGGAGGCGTGGTGCCCAGGGAACCAGGGACCACCGCCCCCACGCAGCCAAGCCGGCCAGCGACAGGAACCCCAGAGCCCGACCCACCGTACCGCCCACAAGGGCCAGCAGCAGGCCGCAGACAGACGCACCCGGCAGAGGACAGGGCACGAGAAAAGCAGGGGACAGCCAGACCCCAAGCCAGCGAGAGACCACACCCCACACGGGCAGAAAGGCGAGACGCCCCGCCCGAGGGACCCAGAGACTCCCCGCAACCGGACGGGAAGACCGCCCCCGCCCCACCGGCAACCGGGCCCCCACGAGCCCACCCCCCACCCCCGGAGAGCGCGGCGAGGCCAGCCCCCGGCCATCCGACCCAAACCGGCCGCCGCAGGACCACCCAGGCACAGGGCCACGGGAACCACCCACCCCACCCGCAGGGACCCCAACGATGGAGATGGAACAACCAGCAACCGCCCCGCCGAGCCCCCCCCCTGAGGGAGGGGAAAAATTAAAAAATAATATTAGTAAAATATATTAAAAAAAAAAAAAAAAAAAAATTAATTAATTAATTAATTAATTAAAAAAAAAAAAAAAAAAAAAAAATTAAAAGAAGATCACAGACATGCTGACAAACAAGGTCACTACCCCAGCAACTGGCCGACTCGCAGCACCTCGGAATACCTTGCAGCACCAAGCTACCACAATAGACGCAGGGACTATGAACCTTTTAATAGGGACCCAAACAAGTTGTGCATTGACTATTGAACAAGCAAGGCTTATATAACTTTATAGTGACATGCAAAATCCAGTTTCAAATAATAATAATTAAAAATATCAATGGCATATCAAATACAATTTAAATAAAAATTGAATGCCTCTTCTCTATTTGCAGCCTTCTGAGGTAAATATCAACATTAACTTTTTCCACAGGCTAATAAATTAGAAAATAAAATAACAATGAATAAACCAACCATTCAGGACTTTAAACTGCTCAGTTTGCAACACACTGATCTAATCTGATGTGCCCAAGCCAGATACCTGCCATCTTTTCTTGGTTGCTAGTTCATTAATGTCGGGGCTCAGGCTTTGAGCTGAGGCAACCTTCATTATCGAACGAAGGTGTTCATCAGTCATTATATCTCATCCACCCGGACCACAGTCTTGGGGCGTGCTTTAAAGGCACTGCGTTTATCGTCCTCCACGAGCTGTCGTCATGTCTGCTTTTCATCCATTCCAACAACGTGCCAGCCCGATCACAAAATATGTACGACTTCAGCACGCACACACACACGTAAATGCAATGCATACTTGGCCAACAGCGATACAGGTCACACTGACGGTGCCCGTATAAATAACTTTAACACTGTTAGAAATATGCGCCACACTGTGAATCCACACCAAACAAGAATGACAAAACACATTTCGGGAGAACATCCGCACAGTAACACAACATAAACACAACAAAACAAATACCCAGAATCCCATGCAGCCCTACCTCTTCCGGGCTGCAATATACACCCCCGTGCGTCGGTTGAGGCGGGCGGGGTTGGGGGGGCGGTGTTTGGTGGTAGCGGGGTGTATATTGCAGCCCGGAAGAGTTAGGGCTGCATGGGATTCTGGGTATTTGTTTTGTTGTGTTTATGTTGTGTTACTGTGCGGATGTTCTCCTAAAATGTGTTTGTCATTCTTGTTTGGTGTGGATTCACAGTGTGGAGCATATTTCTAACAGTGTTAAGGTTATTTATACGGGCACCGTCAGTGTAACCTGTATTGCTGTGTGACTGGGCTAGCATTCGCTGGATTGGGTGAAAAGCGGACGTGACAAGTTTTGGGAGGGGCACTGAAATTTGAGAGTCTCCCAGGAGGGTTGGCAAGTATGAGAATTAGCGGTGAATGCGGTCTTACCGCGACACCGCCGCTGAATATAATCGGCGGGCCAGCTCTAGTGTTAATTTGATATCGCCTCAAGGGCCAAGTGAAATTACACGGCAGGCCAAATTTGGCCAGAGTTTGACACCTATGAGCTAGGGAATATAACAACTACACTACCCAGCATGCAACGGGAGTGACGAGCATGCGCAGTAGCCCCGAAAAGTGTTGTTGCATGTCGTCAGCCGGCAGCTAAGAATGAGGTTATGAGCACGCTGTGAAAGTAAACATCAAGAACTCAGCCAACACGCCTCGTCTGCATTATTTATAATTAGACAGACAACACGTATACAGTGTCATTTTGTTTTGTTTACAAGGAAAGAAAAACAAAAGTTAAAAAAGGGAGATCATGTCATATATGTTGTGGTTGCTTTAAGAACGTTGCGACAGCTGTCGTAAAGGAGGTGCGTTGCTAGTAGGGATGTCCCGATCCAGGTTTTTGCACTTCCGATCCGATACCGATATTGTTTTTGCATTTCCCATCCGATACCGATACTGACCGATACCGATACTGGCCTATCCGAGCATGTATTAAAGTTTAAAGTTATTTAGCCTCCTTAGTTGTCAGAATCATGTTGAAAAGGGTTTTAGTACTCTTGATAACAACTAGCCAGCTGAATTAGGTGAGTTTGAATAATACACAATGGTTGGTAACAAGAAACTGACCTGTTTATTCAAGGATAAACACAAAATAGACAAAATTATACATGACAAACAGAAATGGCATCATCGAACTAGGGCTGGGCGATATGGCCTTTTTTTAATATTGCGATATTTTAAGGCCATATTGCGATACACAATATGTATCTCGATATTTTGCCTTAGCCTTGAATGAACACTTGATGCATATAATCACAGCAGTATGATGATTCTATGTGTTTTGATTGATTGATTGAGACTTTTATTAGTAGATTGCACAGTGAAGTACATTATTCCGTACAATTGACCACTAAATGGTAACACCCCAATAAGTTTTTCAACTTGTTTAAGTCAGGGTCCACTTAAATTGATTCATGATACAGATATATACTATCAGATATATACTATCATCATAATACAGTCAACACACAGATAATCACATTGAATTATTTACATTATTTATAATCCAGGGTGTGGAGGGGGGCGCCGGATGTAAGTGTCAAAAATACAGCCAAAAGAGTTTGATATGAGAATAAATCTAAAGTTAAAATATAGGGTAGAAATGCACTCATTTGCAGGAAATGTAGTCTTGATTTTCAAAATTTTCTTTCAAGGCTTGCATGTCTACATTAAAACATTCTTCTTCATACTGCATTAATATATGCTACTTTTAAACTTTCATGCAGAGAAGGAAATCACAACTAAAAAAATCACTAATTTTTTCATACGGTGTTGATGTGGAAATTTTTGCCTCGGCATTTTGATGGTGTGGACGTGTGGCACCGAATGGAGATAAGCGTCTCGACAGACGTCACAATATTTGAACAATGATGACGAAAACTGTTTTCTCTGTCGTGTCCGTGTGTCGAAAATTGTTATGCGCTTATTTTTTTATTTGATTTTGTGCGTGGCATAGATTTGCTATGCGCAGAGGACGCTAAAACAGTGCGCAATTGCACAGGCGAGCACCTTAGAGGGAGCGTTGCTCGCACGGCTGCGCTAGCATCACAGCTAACGTTAGCCATGCTGCTACCTCTCTGCTCGGGGAGGACGTATACGTATGTGACGTATGACGTGACAGTATGTGACGTGTGTAAGAAGGTGCACTTGCTGTCTGTGAGAGGGAGACACAGGAAAGAGTGCGTTGGAAAACACGGACCGGAGTTTTTTTTAAACTGGATCTGGATCGGCATTTTCCCATGCCTTGCCAATACGCAATTTTTGGCAAATATCGGCAGCCGATCCGATCCAAATATCGGATCGGGACATCCCTAGTTGCTAGCCTGGTTGCTATGTTTCCGGTTGGTCGTAAAAGTGTTGGTCATGTGTTGGTACCCTGCTAAAATCTCTCAGTACAGTTATTCATTGGATTATACCTTTTGTTTTGAACTTTATTACACCTTGGAGCGCTTTTTCCGGTCCATTGTTTTTCCTGCTTTCCCTATCTGCGCCTAATGACTGAGCTACGTGATGTCATTTCTTGTGATGTCACATTGGGCATTTCTGGTCAGGACGGGATTCGAATAAAGAACCAACTCTTTTTCTTTACTATAGGTGTCTCGATAACGGGTACCGGTTCTCAAAAAGGGATTCAAGACCGAGGACTCGGTTCTTTTCTTATCGAACAACCGGGGAAAATCGGTTTCGAGTATCATCCCTACCACCATGACAAGTTGTCTATGTGCACTTGGATATGCCTAGACTTGTGTTAATAGCAGCCATTTGTGTTTGCTGCAGGCGAGCACCGGCTGGACCCCGACACCCAACTACTGGATTTGTACAAGAGCAACTCTGCAGGTGAGTGGATCATCAAGCTGAAGACAAACAGCAGCAAATGAATGTGATGGATGGAGCGGGCCTCCGACCAAGAAAACGAAGCATGCTGGAGTCATTTCATGGTGACGTCAACAAGACCGAAGACGGACATTCCAAATAGAGGATGAACAATCTGCCAGGTGGACATTCTTCAATTCAAAATCTGCATCTTTTTTTTTGGTGTTTTGACTCATGACCTCCTGCTGACAAGGAGAGAGGACACTTTTCTCTGCAGCCATCATGGCCATTGGACACTGAGCAGATGGCACACACACACACATTATCACACATGTGCACACACACACATATTCTTGTATTTGTTACCTTCTTGAGACCTCTGAAAAAGGCCTACCTCTTTAGGACCACCCTTTCTAATAATAATAATGGATTAGATTTTATATCACGCTTTTCTATTGTTAGATACTCAAAGCGCTCACAGAGAAGTGGGAACCCATCATTCATTCACACCTGGTGGTGGTAAGCTACATTTGTAGCCACAGCTGCCCTGGGGTAGACTGACGGGAGCGAGGCTGCCAGTTTGCGCCTACGGCCCCTCCGACCATTCATTCATTCATCATTCATTCACCAGTGTGAGCAGCACCGGGGGCAAGGGTGAAGTGTCCTGCCCAAGGACACAACGGCAGCGATTTGGATGTCAAGAGGCGGGGAGCGAACCTGCAACCCTCAGCTTTCTGGCACGGCCGCTCTACCCACTATGCCATACCGCCCCCAATTTCTCAATGTCAAAGGGCTGCACAAGCCACGACGACAGCTCAGATCCCACATCAGGGCAAGAAAAAAACTCAAGTGGAAATGGTTAATAATGTGAGAGTTTGACCTTGAACTGTTATTAGGTAAATAACTAACGAACTAACTAAATGAATAAAATGGCCCCATTTACAAAATAGTTTTCCGTATGCGGCTATTTTGGACACCCCTGGTTATTTATTCGTGTGTGTGTGTGTGTGGTTGTGTGTGTGTGTGTGTGTTCTTGTATTTCTACCCTTCTTGAGACTACCTTCCATATGAGAAGGTGTGAACAAGTTAGGAAAGTGCTCCCCCTCTGGTCAACATATGAAATAACAAGTGTGTGTGTAAAAAAAAAAAAAATTGCAATTGCTCCCCCTCTGGGCAACATATGTAATAACAAGTGTGTGTAAGAAATTGAAATGCGTCCTCTTTGGCCACAATTAATAAAAATAATAAAATAAATGTGT
>NC_084550.2:38700000-38795000 GCF_033978685.3 Nerophis lumbriciformis | reverse complement strand
CACAGTGCATAAACTCACAACAAATTACACACCTGCAAACCAGTCAGCTGTTGCCGTATCCGTAATACGCCGATAGGGAGAAGTTTGTATTTACACGATGAGTCGGGTGTGTTTTGACCTCCGCCGAACCCCTGAGGCCGACTCACCGAACCCCTAGGGTTCGATCGAACCCAGGTTAAGAACCACTGCTTTAAACCATAACCAAGCATGCATCAATATAGCTCTTGTCTCAAAGTCACCACCTGTCACATCACGCCGTGACTTATTTTGACTTTTTTGCTGTTTTCCTGTGTGTAGTGTTTTAGTTCTTGTCTTGCGCTCCTATTTTGGTGGCTTTTTCTCTTTTTTTGGTATTTTCCTGTAGCAGTTTCATGTCTTCCTTTGAGCGATATATTTCCCGCATCTACTTTGTTTTTATCCTTCTTCGTGGGGACATTGTTGATAGTCATGTCATGTTCGGATGTACATTGTGGACGCCGTCTTTGCTCCACAGTAAGTCTTTGCTGTCGTCCAGCATTCTGTTTTTGTTTACTTTGTAGCCAGTTCAGTTGTAGTTTTGTTCTGCATAGCCTTCCCTGAGCTTCAATGCCTTTTCTTAGGGGCACTCACCTTTTGTTTATTTTTTGTTTAAGCATTAGATACCTTTTTACCTGCACACTGCCTCCCGCTGTATCCGACGTCTACAAAGCAATTAGCTACCTGCTGCCACCTACTGATATGGAAGAGTATGACACGGTTACGACTGACCACTCAACAACAACACATCATTTGCAGACTATAATTACTGGTTTGCAAAAAATATTTTTTACCCCAAATAGGTGAAATTAGATAATCTCCCACGGCACACCAGACTGTATCTCATAGTGCACAGTGGTTGAAAAACACTGGTCTAACCCTGTATAATTATGGACCTGCTGCAACGCAAGCAGGCCCATATTGTTATTGCTCAACTTTTATTATTATAGTTCCGGTGACACATGCTAACTATTATTATGGTCACGTTAGCTTGCTAGCATGCTAACATTAGCGTGCTAACTTTTTGAGCTAGTTTTGCTACCGTTTACCCCAGAGTCATATTACACTGTATGTGTCACTTGTCAACTTTTAGCATGCAAATGATAGCGTGTTAGCTAGCTAACTTAAACATGCAAACTTTTTCACCTACTTTTACACTTTTTTTTCTGTTTCCGAAGCCATACACCTTACCATGAATTGATTAACGTGGACCCCGACTTAAACAAGTTGAAAAACTTATTCGGGTGTTACCATCTAGAGGTCAATTGTACGGAATATGTACTGTACTGTGCAATCTACTAATAAAAGTTTCAATCAATCAATCAAACAGCCGTGTTAATTGACGTGTGAGACATGCTATCTGTTAGAATGCCATCGTTAGCACATTTGCTAGGTGTTAGCATTTTAATGTACGCATGCTAACGTTTTAGGCTCGCTCTGTAATTCAATTTGTACAGTTAAAACTCCCGGATTCAGACACTCGCCACCATCTAATAAGTACGACGGCTTCCGGCGAACCCCGGCCAGAGGTCCAGAGCACAGGTAGCAGGCCCATCAAAATTTCCGCGGGAATTTTCTAGTTATAGTTATAGTGACGAACAGGGCAACAAACCCCCACATATGTTATACCATCGGAACGGTCTTGTTCGCGCCGATAGAGGTACTCTAAATTGGTAACATTTTGTGTTACCATGGCAACGCTGTTCACGAATTTAAAAAACAATTGGGCCATTGCATGCTAATGTTTTATGCCAACTTTTTTTTTCCATGTCTACACCAACAAATACGGCATTTTGGTATTTCTTCTTACCCAGTCATGTGCTACCTTCTTAACGTTAGCATACTAGTATGCTAACATTAGCATGGCAACGTTTCCAGTTAATATTACACTTTTTGGTCTAATTCCGCAGCTATACACCTTATAGTCATTTAACTTGGAATTTGACATATGTTAACTAACTAACATCAAAGTGCTTACTTTTCTTTTGCAAATTTTACTCTTTTTTTTCTAATTCCGCCATACACCTTAGGGTCATATAACTTGGTAATTAAAAATGCTAACTGTTATCATGCTAACGTTTGGACACATGCTGAATGTTAGCATTTTAATGTAAGCATGCTAACGTTTTAGGCTATACGTGTAGCTCATTTTGTACAGTTACACCCAAAACTCTCGGATTCAGACTCTTGGCACCATCTTCAGAGGACCACCGGGCAGAGGTCCAGGGCACAGATAGCAGGCCCATCAAAATTCCTGTGGGAATTTTCTAGTTGTGTGAATGCTCCAAAGCAAAGTTTTCTACACCAAAATTAATGTATTTATTCAACTTCTTCCTTTTCTCCAGATTTTGGCGCTCTACCTTCCACATTTGTCATCCGATTCAAACCGTTACAACTTCAAACTGTTCAGCTTATATGAGAATCGCGGGCTTTCCCTTGACAAATTCCAAAAATTCCTAGATTTCCTAGAATTCCAGGTTTTCCAGGAAAATGTTCCCATTTAAAATGAATTGGCCATTTTTCAAACTTTCACCATGTCCACATTTTTCAACCTATTCAAACCCTTCCACCATTCTGGAAATTCAAACTACTATTTTTCCAAGTTCAAAAAAAATTCCAGGATTTTCCAGGATTCCTGGTTTTCCAAAGCCCTAGTTCCACCCTTTTTTCTGGCGACCACTCCTTCCACATATTTCAACGCATTTCAACCGTTCCACCGTCAAAACATTCCTCTTAATTAGGACAAAAAAACGAAGTAGATTTTTTGAATTGCAAAAATTCCCGAAATTCCAGGAATTCCGTAATACCATTTCTCAATTCAACATGTTACTACTTCAACATTTCTCGACCGATTTGATTAATTTCAACACCAACCATTTCAACTCATTCAGACCATTCAAGGTTGTTGTTTTTTTTACCATTTTCAAAAAATTCCCAATTTTGGGGGGAAATTCCCATTGAAATCAATGGGACATTCTTCAAAGTTCCACAATTCCCACATTTTTCATCTTATTCAAACTGTTCCAACTTCAAAATATTCAGCCTGTTCAGGAATTGTGTGCTCTACTTCAACAATTAGTCATTTTGAAGTTCGACTTCAGCATCGGAGCAATTCACACGCAATTCCTCCACCGTCAAAACATTCCTCTTAATTAGGACAAACAACAAAGTTGTTTTTTGAATTGGAAAAATTCCCAAAATTCCAGGAATTTCGTAATACCATTTCTCAATTCAACATGTTACTACTTCAACATTTCTCGACCGATTTGATTAATTTCAACACCAACCATTTCAACTCATTCATTAAAGTGTTCAACTTCAGCCTAAACCCTTTCGGTCTGCAACATTTTCAATTTATGAACGTACAACTGTTTGTTTGTGTAAAACTGTTTGTTTATTTTGTTGACCATTGACCGAAGAAATAAATAATAATAATAATAATAATAATAATTCAGACCATTCAAGGTCTGAATTATGTTTTTGACCATTTTCAAAAAAATTCCTGCTTTAACCAAAATTCCCAATTTTGGGGGGAAATTCCCATTGAAATCAATGGGACATTCTTCAAAGTTCCACAATTCCCACATTTTTCATCTGATTCAAACTGTTCCAACTAGGGTTGTGAATCTTTGCGTGTCCCACGATTCGATTCAATATCGATTCTTGGGGTCACGATTCGATTCAAAATCGATTTTTTTCGATTCAACGCGATTCTCGATTCAAAGACAATATTTTCCCGATTCAAAACGATTCTCTATTCATTCAATACATAGGATTTCAGCAGGATCTACCCCAGTCTGCTGACATGCAAGCAGAGTAGTAGATTTTTGTAAAAAGCTTTTATAATTGTAAAGGACAATGTTTTATCAACTGATTGCAATAATGTAAATTTGTTTTAACTATTAAATGAACCAAAAATATGACTTATTTTATCTGAGTGAAAATATTGGACACAGTGTGTTGTCAAGTTTATGAGATGCGATGCCACTGTGACACTATTTTTTGTATTTTTTATAAATGTCTTATGATAATGTCAATGGGGGATTTTTAATCACTGCTATGTTGAAATTCTTACTAATATTGATACTGTTGTGGATAATATTCATTTTTGTTTCACTACTTTTGGTTTGTCGTGTTTGTGTCTCCTCTCAATTGCTCTGTTTATTGCAGTTCTGAGTGTTGCTGAGCCGGGTTTTGGAATTGGATTGCATTGTTATGGTATAATTAAAAAAATAAATAATAATAAATCAATTTAAAAAAAATAAAAATAATTAAAAAGAATAAAAAAATCGATTTAAAAAAAATTAAAATCGATTCTGAATCGCACAACGTGAGAATCGCGATTCGAATCGATTTTTTCCCACAACCCTACATTCAAGGTTGTTGTTTTTGACCATTTTCAAAAAAAAAATCCCGTTTTAACCAAAATTCCCAATTTTGGGGGGAAATTCCCATTGAAATCAATGGGACATTCTTCAAAGTTCCACAATTCCCACATTTTTATCGGGTTCAAACTGTTCAGGAATTATGTGCTCTCCTTCAACAATCAGTCATTTTGAAGTTCGACTTCAGCATCGGAGCAATTCACACGCAATTCCTCCAGGAATTTGCTCCATCTCGTTTATTATCAAATAGTGGCAAGAGATTCATACTTTTAGACAACACGGTCGTCACCGCGCGTGTCCCCGGGCTTAAAATCGAACGCACCCCGTCTTCGGCCTCCTTCATAGAGCGGGGGGGAGGGCGGGCGGAAGGAGGCGACACAAGTTTGTGTGAAGTTGTGAAAAGTTGTCAACTAGAAAAAAGAAGACAAACTCCTCCCGTCTCCAAATTATGAGCAGTAAGTCAACTTTTTTCCCCCCTTCCCCAAAGCTTTACCTGTGAGCGAAGCGGTGGATTTGAAGTAGGCCTCCCGTGCGTAAAGTCTGTTAAAAATACTTGTTCGTTTTTAGTGTCTGCCATGTCTTGCTGCTGGACTACTTTGGTGCCAACTGTCGCCTTCAATGCGTTGAAGCCAGCGGAGGAATTGAGGGAATCCGCTGTTATTTTGTGACCTTTTTGAAGTTAATATCATTAATTTATTAAAGTTTTTAGAGCGCGGTGACCTGTGGGTAATGCTTTACATTCCCCTTTGAGTATTGTAAGAAGGCTAGCTTAGCCATTAAAGCTGCTATGTGTATTCTGCCTATGTAGCCATTAGCCGTGTTAACTGCTTAGTGCTACTTTAATGGCGCCGCTTTAAAGAAGTGGGCTTTTTATTTTTTTATTTTTTTAAAATGATGTCTTCTTCTGCAGATCAGCAACAGGGTGAAATGGCCGCGGTGGAGAGCGGCGGAGGCTTCAGTCAAAAGCGAAACTCCCAAGTAGGTTAACTGTATATTTCCCATGGCACTATCTGCATGTGTTGCACCCCGCCGGGTGTTTTTGATGCCCTCCGCCGGGTGTTGTTGATGCCCTCCGCCGAGCACATGTCACTGGGTGGGACGTGGGCAGGTAAAGTTCGCCCACAACGGGGTGTTTCCGTCAAACCCCCCGCACTCGCCGAGCCTCTCGCTCAGCCCCATTTGGCTGGCACCGGAGGGGGTGGTGGCCTGGCCTGGAGAGGGTGTGCGCTTTTATAGGGCGAAATCAAAATGTGGGCCGGAGATGGGTGGGTTTGGGGTTGGGGGAGGCCGAGCCCGCCATTGCTGTCGTAAAAAAAAAGTCTGGTCAATGTTTTGGTCCGTGTTGCTTCCGTTCGTTCTAGTTCCAATTCTTAAAAGCACACCAAAAAACAAAATTAGGACCGTTTTTCGATTTTTATTATATATGACAGATTTTAAAACAAACAAAATATTTTCATTAAAATATTGCCATAAAATAGGATTTCCTTTCATGGGTTTTTATTTTTCCAGAAACACAAAAATCACATTTTTGTTCATCCAAACTGCAAAAATGCGTGTTTACCATGACTTGTTGAAAAACCAAGCATGTTTTTCAGCATGTTTTTAGCGTAAAGCTAACATCTTTGTTCAGCAGGAGTCCTATTGTCCTTTTAACAGAACGTGTCATTAAATAGTTGTCAAACCTTTTGTTTCAGAAATGAAAATGGAAAAAATGGCCCGGAGTTTGTTTTTTGATTTGCATTTAAGAATTGGAAATGGAATGAACGGAAGGTACACGGACCGAGTCTTATTGTCGTCTTTAAAAAGTGTAATTAAAATAGTTGTACAACTTTTGTTTCAGAAATTAAAAATAGAAAAAATGGCCCGCAATTTGTTTTTTGATTTGCATTTCAGAATTGGAAATAGAATTCTGAAACGCAAATCAAAAAAGTAAATTAGGGCTGGCTGTTTTTCGATTTTTATTATATATGGCAGAACAAACAAAAAGGGGTTGATTCTTGTTAAAATATTGCCATATAATTGGATTTTGGGCTGTTGTCCTTTTTATGGATTGTTATTTTTCCAGATAAACACAAAAATCGAATATATGTTCATCCAAAATGCAAAAATGCATGTTTATCTGTGGGATGACAAATTGAACCGGAAGCAGTATTTTAGCTTTTCCTTTGCGTTTAGATAAAGTGTCATTAAATAGTTGTCCAACTTCTGTTTCAGAAATGAGAATAGGAAAAATGGTCCAAAATGTGTTTTTTGATTCGTATTAGAGAATTGGAAATAGAATGAATGGAAGGTACAAGGACCAAAACAGGTCTGTGTACCTTCCATTCATTCTATTTGCAGTTCGGAAACGCAAATCAAAAAACTAAATTAGGGCCGTTTTTCGATTTTGATTAAATATGGTAGATTTTAAAACGAACAAAAAATGGTTGATTTTCATTAAAATATTGCCATAAAATAGGATTTTGTGCTCTTTTCCTTTTTTAAAGATTTTAGTTTTTCCAAATAAACACAAAAATCGAATATATGTTCATCCAAAATGCAAAAATGCGTGTTTATCTGTGTGATGACAAATTGAAACGGAAGCAGTATTTTAGCTTTTCCTTTGCGTTTAGCATGTTTTTAGCATAACGCTAACACCTTTGTTCAGCAGGAGTCCTAAATAATTGTCCAACTTTTGTTTCAGAAATGAAAATAGGAAAAATGGTCCAAAATGTGTTTTTTGATTCGCATTTCAGAATTGGAAATAGAATTCTGAAACGCAAATCAGAAAACTAAATTAGGGCTGTTTTTTGATTTTTATTATACATGGCAGATTTTAAAACAAACAAAAAGAGGTTGATTCTCGTTCAAATATTGCCATATAATTGGATTTTGTGCTGTTTTCCTTTTTATAGATTTTTATTTTTCCAGATAAACACAAAAATTGAATATATGTTCACCCAAAATGAAAAAATGCGTGGTTATCTGTGATGACAAATTGAACCGGAAGCAGTATTTTAGCTTTTCCTTTGCGTTTAGCATGTTTTTAGCACAACGGTATCATCTTTGTTTTTGTCTTTTTGTCTTTGCAAATTCTGAAACGCAAATCAGAAAAATAAATTAGGTCCGTTTTTCGATTTTTATTATATATGGCAGGTTTTAAAACAAACAAAAAAGAGGCGCTTTCATTAAAAT
This sequence comes from Nerophis lumbriciformis, assembly GCF_033978685.3. Taxonomy (NCBI): domain Eukaryota; kingdom Metazoa; phylum Chordata; class Actinopteri; order Syngnathiformes; family Syngnathidae; genus Nerophis; species Nerophis lumbriciformis. The sequence continues at coordinate 38,787,426 of NC_084550.2, read as the reverse complement.
ATTGCCAAAAATAGGATTTCCTTTCATGGGGTTTTATTTTTCCAGAAACACAAAAATCACATTTTTGTTCATCCAAACTGCAAAAATTCGTGTTTACCATGAATTGATTAACGTGGACCCTGACTTAAACAAGTTGAAAAACCAAGCATGTTTTTCAGCATGTTTTTAGCGTAAAGGTAACATCTTTGTTCAGCAGGAGTCCTATTGTCCTTTTAAAAAAAGTGTCATTAAATAGTTGTCAAACCTTTGTTTCAGAAATGAAAATGGCCCGGAGTTTGTTTTTTGATTTGCATTTAAGAATTGGAAATAGAATGAACGGAAGGTACACGGACCGAGTCCTATTGTCGTCTTTAAAAAGTGTAATTAAAATAGTTGTACAGCTTTTGTTTCAGAAATGAAAATAGAAAAAATGGCCCGGAATTTGTTTTTTGATTTGTATTTCAGAATTGGAAATTGGACAGATTTTAAAACAAACAAAAAAGGGTTGCTTTTCATTAAAATATTGCCATAAATTTGGATTTTGTGCTGTTTTCCTTTTTATGGATTGTTATTTTTCCAGATAAACACAAAATCCAATTTTATGGCAATAAAATTGGATTTTATTGCCATAAGTCAATAAATGCATGCTTATCTGTGTGTTAAGTGGACCCCAACTTAAGTTAAAAAAACGTATTCGGGTGTTACCATTTAGTGGTCAATTGTACGGAATATGTACTATACTGTGCAATCTACTAATAAAAGTCTCAATCAATCAATCAATGACAAATTGAACCGGAAGCAGTATTTTAGCTTTTCCTTTGCGTTTAGATAAAGTGTCATGAAATAGTTGTCAAACTTTTGTTTCAGAAATGAAAATGGAAAAAATGTCCCGAAATTTGTTTTTTGATTTGCATTTAAGAATTAGAGATAGAATGAACGGAAGGTACACGGACCGAGTCCTATTGTCGTTTTTAAAAAGTTTCATTAAATAGTTGTCCAACTTTTGTTTCAGAAATGAGAATAGAAAAAATGGTCCAAAATGTGTTTTTTGATTCGCATTCGAGAATTGGAAATAGAATGAATGGAAGGTACACGGACCAAAACAGGTCCGTGTACCTTCCATTCATTCTATTTCCAGTTCGGAAACGCAAATCAAAAAACTAATTTAGGGCCGTTTTTCGATTTTGATTAAATATTGCAGATTTTAAAACGAACAAAAAATTGTTGATTTTCATTAAAATATTGCCATAAAATTGGATTTTGTGCTGTTTTCTTTTTTATAGATTTTTATTTTTCCAAATAAACACAAAAATCGAATATGTGTTCATCCAAAATGCAAAAATGTTCAATTTGTGATGACAAATTGAACCGGAAGCAGTATTTTAGCTTTTCCTTTGCGTTTAGCAAGTTTTTAGCATAACGCTAACACATTTGTTCAGCAGGAGTCCTAAATAATGGTCCAAAATGTGTTTTTTGATTCGTATTTCAGAATTGGAAATATAATTCTGAAACGCAAATCAGAAAAGTAAATTAGGGCTGTTTTTCGATTTTTATTATATATGGCAGATTTTAAAACAAACAAAAAGGGGTTGATTCTCGTTAAAATATTGCCATAAAATTGGATTTTGTGCTGTTTTCCTTTTTATAGATTTTAATTTTTCCAAATAAACACAAAAATCGAATATATGTTCATCCAAAATGCAAAAATGCGTGTTTATCTGTGTGATGACAAATTGAACCGGAAGCAGTATTTTAGCTTTTCCTTTGCGTTTAGCATGTTTTTAACATAACGCTAACACCTTTGTTCAGTAGGAGTCTTAAATAATTGTCCAACTTTTGTTTCAGAAATGAAAATAGGAAAAATGGTCCAAAATGTGTTTTTTGATTCGCATTTCAGAATTGGAAATAGAATTCTGAAACGCAAATCAGAAAACTAAATTAGGGCTGTTTTTCGATTTTTATTATACATGGCAGATTTTAAAACAAACAAAAAGAGGTTGATTCTCGTTCAAATATTGCCATATAGTTGGAGTTTGTGCTGTTTTCCTTTTTATAGATTTTTATTTTTCCAGATAAACACAAAAATCGAATATATGTTCATCCAAAATGAAAAAATGCGTGGTTATCTGTGATGACAAATTGAACCGGAAGCAGTATTTTAGCTTTTCTTTTGCGTTTAGCATGTTTTTAGCACAACGGTAACATCTTTGTTTTTGTCTTTTTGTCTTTGCAAATTCTGAAACGCAAATCAGAAAACTAAATTAGGGCCGTTTTTCGATTTTTATTATATATGGCAGGTTTTAAAACAAACAAAAAAGAGGCGCTTTTCATTCAAATATTGCCAAAAATAGGATTTCCTTTCATGGGTTTTTATTTTTCCAGAAACACAAAAATCACATTTTGGTTCATCCAAACTGCAAAAATGCGTGTTTACCATGACTTGATTAACGTGGACCCTGACTTTTACAAGTTGAAAAACCAAGCATGTTTTTCATCCTGTTTTTAGCGTAAAGCTAACATCTTTGTTCAGCAGGAGTCCTATTGTCCTTTTAAAAAAGTGTCATTAAATAGTTTGTCAAACCTTTGTTTCAGAAATGAAAATGGAAAAAATGGCCCGGAATTTGTTTTTTGATTTGCATTTAAGAATTGGAAATAGAATGAACGGAAGATACACGGACCGAGTCCTATTGTCCTTTTTAAAAAGTGTCATTAAATAGTTGTACAACTTTTGTTTCAGAAATGAAAATAGAAAAAATTGGCCCGAAATTTGTTTTTTGATTTGCATTTCAGAATTGGAAATAGAATTCTGAAATGCAAATCAGAAAACTAAATTAGGGCCGTTTTTCGATTTTTATTACCGTATTTTTCGGAGTATAAGTCGCACCGGAGTATAAGTCGCACCTGGCGAAAATGCATGATAAAGAAGAAAAAAAACATATATAAATCGCACTGGATGAAAGAAACTGCGACTTATAGTCCAAAAAATACGGTATATATGACAGATTTTAAAACAATCAAAAAGGAGTTGATTTTCATTAAAATATTGCCATACAGTTGGATTTTGTGCAGTTTTCCTTTTATGGATTTTAATTTTTCCAGATAAACACAAAAATCTTTAAAAAATGTGCAAAAATGTGTGGTAATCTGTGTAATGACAACTTGGACCGGAAGCCGTATTTTAGCTTTTCCTTCACGTTTTGCACATTTTTAGCATAACGCTAACATCTTTGTTCAGCAGTAGTCCTACTGTTGTTTTAAAAAAAGTGTCATTAAACAGTTGTCCAACTTTTGTTTCAGAAATGAAAATAGAAAGAATGGCCCGAAATTTGTTTTTTGATTTGCATTTAAGAATTGGAAATAGAGTGAATAGAAGCAACACGGGCCCGTGTACCTTCCGTATAAAATTTGATTTTTCGCTGTTTTGCTTTTATGGATCTGAATTTTTCCAGATAAACGCAAAAAAATTAGCAAAAATGCGTTGTTATCTGTGTGATGACAACTTGAACTGGAAGCAGTATTTTAGCCTTTCCTTTGCGTTTAGCATGTTTTTAGTGTAACGGTAACCTCTTCGTTCAACAGGAGTCCTATTGAATCCTATATATAAAAATTGTCATTAAATAGTTGTCAAACTTTTTTTTCAGAAATGAAAATAGAAAAAATGGTTGTAGCTGAGATAGGCTCCAGCGCCCCCCGCGACCCCAAAGGGAATCAGCGGTAGAAAATGGATGGATGGATGGTCCGAAACTTGTTTTTTAGGACTCATGCTGAACAAAGATGTTAGTGTTGTGCTAAAAACATTCCAGACGCAAAGAAAAGGCTAAAATACTGCTTCCGGTTCAAGTTGTCATAACACAGATAACCACACATTTTTGCAATTTCTTTTCGATTTTTGTGTTTATCTGGAAAAATAAATATCCATAAAAGGAAAACAGCACAAAATCTAATTTTAGGGCAATATTTGAATGAAAATCAACCCTTTTTTGTTTGTTTTAAAATCTGCCATATATAGTAAAAATCGAAAAAAGGCCATAATTTTGTTTTTTGATTTGCGTTTCAGAATTGGAAATAGAATGAATGATCACTAATATAATTTATACATAAAGATGTAAATCAGAATTATTTTACACAAATATTACTCTGGTGGTAATAATTCTGAAATATTGATTATTTTCCATTGTAAACATTCATAAGGCAGTGCCACATTTCCATGCTTTGGCAGTGACATCACTAGCCTAAAAAATATGTATTGTTTTAATAATATAGGAAGAATTACACAAATAAGTAATAATAAAACGCATTAATGGATATAAATAGTATAAATAAAACTACAATAAAAATGTAAGTACTGTATTTTTCAGACCATAGGGTGCAGCGGATTATAAGGTGCACTACTGATGAGTGGGTCTGTTCAGGTCTATTTTCATACAAAAGGTGCACCGGATTGTAAGGCGCATTAAAGATCATATTATTTTTTTTTTTTTCCAAATGTAAAAGACTTCCTTGTGGTCTACATAACATGTAATGGTAGTTCTTTGGTCAAAATGTTGCATAGATGATGTTTTACAGACCTTCTTCTAGCCGCTTTTTGACAGTCGACAGCGTCTTCTCCCCATCATCCTTATTGTACCGGTAGTTTTTTTGCGCTTCCATAGCAAGTCTACTGACAGATATAAATTAGAACTGTACACTAATTTATATTAGAAATGGCAACAGTGGAGGATGAATGCCCCACAGCAAGAGGATATAGGAAAAAGAAGGCGCTTACTGACTACGCGTGCAACTTTTCGGGACTTATACAGATCCCAAATACAGAACAGCAGGAACTAATAAGTAAGAGAAGTTGGTTTTATACAATAGGTGAAAACAAAACGCCAGATAATGTCTCCTAATGGGTACCATTTTGGGGTCTGTACACACACCATAATAACACCCATATGTTGAAGCAAGCAGGTCTGTATACTGCAGCTGTTATATGCCAACAATCCATCAAGCGGTGCGGCTTCGTGGTTTACCAAAGTTGCACTAAAAGATTTTAACAGATTTTTGAGCGTTGTGTGTATCATTAATGAAACCTCAACATTTTTGGACCTGCTTGCTAACCTTTACTGGCTAGCATTGTTTATTGAATGGGGGCATCAACCTGCAGTGCACACGTTTCTCTTATGTGCAACTACCATCTGCTGGTCACCCTTATCATTACACCATGTACCAAATACAATTGCTTCCAGATTGGTAAACAAATTAAGAATAATGAGCCCGAAAAATGAATCTTAATAAAAAAAAAAAAAAAAAAAAAATACAATTGAAAAATAATAATAATTTGAAGGAACATCTTTTTATTTATATATGTAAAAAAAAAAAAAAAAAATATATATATATATATATACATATATATATATAATAAAAAATAAAGAAAAATCCATATGCTGCTAAGTTTCCTTTAATTCAGGTTTCTCATAGTCATTCACATCGACGTCCCACTGGGGTGAGTTTTTCCTTGCCCTTATGTGGGCTCTGTACCCAGGATGTCGTTGTGGCTTGTGCAGCCCTTTGAGACACTTGTGATTTAGGGCTATATAAATAAACATTGATTGATTGATTTTCTCGTCAAGTTGCCAGTAGGGTGGCACGCATGTGCAGAGCGGGGAATTGCCAGCGCTTAATTTGCATGTGCTTAAAAAACGAGCCCTTTAAAACAAAAGGGTCGCAACTGACTGATACTCAGTGGCCTAGTGGTTAGAGTGTCCGCCCTGAGATCGGTAGGTTGTGAGTTCAAACCCCGGCCGAGTCATACCAAAGACTATAAAAATGGGACCCATTACCTCCCTGCTTGGCACTCAGCATCAAGGGTTGGAATTTGGGGTTAAATCACCAAAAATAATTCCCGGGCGCGGCACCGCTGCTGCCCACTGCTCCCCTCACCTCCCAGGGGGTGAACAAGGGGATGGGTCAAAAGCAGAGGACAAATTTCACCACACCTAGTGTGTGTGACAATCATTGGTACTTTAACTTTAACTTAACTGGGAATCAGTTCTCATTGTTGATATAAAAGAACCTTTCAAAAAACTCGAACATCTAATCTCTTAATTTAATTTGTTGTTGCGGTCTTGTTCGGCTCGTAGAGTTGCATTTCCCGGACTTGACTGGGGGCTTCAGTTTCAGATGCTGGAATAAGTTTGTGTGCTGCTGCTTTTTTTATTTTTTATTTTTTTTAAAAATACATTTTACACCGTGCAGTCATTTGTTGCCACAAAACCAAAGTATTGACAACACTGTTCTATTCTTTGGAATAAACGTCCCGCTCTTATTAGCCTTAGCATTAGCCATGTTTTGAATCTCCGCTAAGAATGTACGGTGGCGGGCGAGGGCTACAGAAGCTCATGGTGGCAAAAAGTATGCTGGACTGCAAGACGAGGGAAAAAATCGTCTGCAACAAAAAACTCAAATGTATCGATAAAATCCATTATTCGTTCAAGCCTTCAGGTTGGAGACACAGTCAAAGGGATTTGGCCTGGTGGAAGACTTCGGCACGTAAATAAGACCGCCCAGAAAACAGCACTAAAGAGACGGTCAGAAAGCGGCTTGAAGATGTTCTGTAAAACACAATCTATTCAAAATGTTGTCCAAAGCTCCACCACACCGCAAGGAAGTGTTTTTAATAGCGATGTCCGATAATGGTTTTTTTGCCGATATCCGATATTCCGATATTGTCTAACTCTTAATTACCGATTCCGATATCAACCGATACCGATATATACAGTCGTGGAATCAACACATTATTATGCCTAATTTTGTTGTGATGCATTAAACAATGTAACAAGGTCTACCAAAATAAATCAACTCAAGGTATGGAAAAAAAATGCCAACATGGCACTGCCATATTTATTATTGAAGTCACAAAGTGCATTATTTTTTTTAACATGCCTCAAAACAGCAGCTTGGAATTTGGGACATGCTCTCCCTGAGAGAGCATGAGGAGGTTTAGGTGGGCGGGGTTGGGGGGTGTATATTGTAGCGTCCCGGAAGAGTTAGTGCTGCAAGGGGTTCTGGGTATTTGTTCTGTTGTGTTTATGTTGTGTTACGGTGCGGATGTTCTCCCGAAATGTGTTTGTCATTCTTGTTTAGTGTGGGTTCACAGTGTGGCGCATATTTGTAACAAGTGTTAAAGTTGCTTATACGGCCACCCTCAGTGTGACCTGTATGGCTGTTGACCAAGTATGCCTTGCATTCGCTTGTGTGTGTGTGTGTGAAAAGCAGTAGATATTATGTGACTGGGCCGGCACGCAAAGGCAGTGCCTTTTAAGGTGTATTGGCGCTCTGTATTTCTCCCTACGTCCGTGTACACACAGCTGCATTTTAAAAAGTCATACATTTTACTTTTTGAAACCGATACCGATAATTTCCGATATTAGATTTTAAAGCATTTATCGGCAGATAATATCGGGCTGCTGATATTATCGGACATCTCTAGTTTTTAATGTAGACAAAAAAATATGATTCCTTTTTAAGACAAAAAAAGCTATTTAGACACCGTAATTTAATTAATTAAAAAGAAAAGTCAATACATTCATCCATATACTGTACATACTGTACATTCAGCTTGGAAAGTGTTATAGCATTAGCAGTATTTTTGTTTCATCATGTATGAAGTAATATTACAATTATATCGATTCCAATTACCTCATTGTTTTTTTTTGGGTTTTTTTCAATGACTTGTCGGGTTGTTAAAATTTTTTATATATTTTTAGAATTGTGTTTATTTTGTGGTTTCATTTAGGACTCTCAGCAGCCATCGCCCCTGGCTCTGCTGGCGGCCACTTGCAGTCGCATCGACACGCCGGGGGAGAGCGACTCGTCTGGCGAGCATCAGCCAGGCCAGCAACAGCTGGACATGAGCCAGGGCATCTTAACCTCCGGTGCCAACGGCTGGCAGGTGGTCCCCATCAGCGTGCAAGCGTCGTCGTGTGTCAACACCGTCACCGAGGCGGGAAAGAGCAGAATGGTGCTGTCCCCGTCATCGTCATCAGCGTCGTCATCCACAGCCACTGTGAGCACTCAGGGACAGCAGCAGCAGTATGTTGTAGCTCAGACGCCAACACTACAGAGTCAACAGGTGCTCACCACCATCCCCGGCGTGGTGCCCAACATCCAGTATCAGGTCATTCCTCAGTTTCAGACTGTAGATGGTCAGCCGCTGCAGTTTGCACACGGCCACCAAGATGCCAGCGCAGCTTCTGGACAGCAGTTTCAGATCGTGTCTTCTGCCAATGGGCAGCAGCTCATAGCCGCCGCAAACAGAGGTGGCGGAGCGGGAAACATCATCGCGATGCCCAGCCTTATTCAGGGCTCCATCCCCCTCCAGAACATCACATTGGGAAACAGCGTTTTGCAGAACCAGCACCAGTTCCTAGCAAACATGCCCGTGTCGCTTAATGGAAACATCACACTGCTGCCTGTCAGCACCGGCGCTGGAGGAGATGGGAATAACGGCGGAGACACGGGAAACCAGCTTGTCCAGCAACTGCCGACGTCTTCCAGCAGTGGTTACCTGACAAATGTCTCCAGCAATACCACTCAGACCTCCGCCTCGTACGGTATGACCCAAACACATAGTAGTGGAGCTGTGACATTCCAGCAGAGCGGAGGGTCTTCTTTAGGCGTCCCCATACAGCCGGACAACCGAGAGGCGCAACATCCGCAGCAAATCCTCATCCAGCCTCAGCAGCTCATCCAAGGAGGAACGCCCCTCCAAACCATCCAGGCCGGTGCCATTACCACAGCGGGTGGCCAGGTGTTTGCCACTCCGACAGTCAGCCAGGAAGGCCTCCAGAACCTCCAGATCATGCCAAACACAGGCTCCATCCTGCTGCGCACGTTAGGGCCCAACGGCCAGGTCAGCTGGCAGACCCTGCAGATTCAGAGTCCAGCGGGAGCACAGATCACACTGGCCCAGGTGGGTCAGACTCAGGGAGCCCCTGCAGCCGGCGGACTATCCGTCAACGCGGTGCAGATCCCCGGGCTTCAGACCATAAATCTCAACACCCTTGGAGGCTCGGGCCTGCAGATGCACCAACTCCAGAGTGTTCCCATCACCCTTACCAGCACGGCAGGTTAGTCAATAGTTCCATTTCTGCAAATTATTGTTGTGGTGCTTTAAATCAGTGGTTCTCAAATGGGGGTACCGGTACTTGAAGGTATGCCAAGGGGTACGTGAGATTTTTTTTTAATATTCTAAAAATAGCAAGAATTCAAAAATCCTTTATAAATAAAAACCTATCTTTTTTTCCAAATAGTTCAAGAAAGACCACTACAAATGAGCAATATTTTGCACTGTTATACAATTTAATAAATCAGTGATCATGTGAGCAACATCACACGTGCTCAGCAGCATCCAGCAGCACACCTGTCTCAAACCAATCTTTCATAATAACACTCCAATGAGAGGAGTCATTTTCATGAGATTATTTTGTAATATTAGTGATTTGGCCCAATGAAAATAAAAGAAATCTTGTTTTTCATAAGCTATGGATTAGTATTGTACAAAATGTCTGGGTGGGGGTCCTGTTTTGGAAATCATTTGTACCCCTTTCAGAGATCACATTTAGTTGCCCTTAAACATACTCATGTTGCACAATGAAATATAAGCATAGGATGAAGTGTGCATTCCTGTAACTTTCTCGAGTAACAGCATTCCATGATTAATATAAATAAATTAACATTAATAATAAATGGCAGTAAAATAAGCACACGTGTGACTGAGGAGTCATAGTGTAACTTTGTGTGGTGTTTGAGTTGTCTGACTTTTTGTGTGGCCATAAACGCACCAATGCGTGTTGGTGACAGATAACAAGTTGGTTTTGGCCTGGTTTGTACGGCAGAAAATGACTAGTTTTTCGAGAGAGAAGTTTTTTACTCATGTTTTTGGTGTGGTTATGGCCGAATATAAACAGTTTTGCTCAATAAAGTGATCGATATAATTCCTGTCCTCGAAGCATCTCGATAGACGTTACAATAATTGAACGGTGTTCAATTGAACGGTGTTGACGAACACCGTTAGGGACGTTTGTTGTCACTGTCACTCAGAGTTGCATTGCAAAATTACACACAATAAATGTGTTTATTTTGTTTAGAATTCAGATGGGATTTGATTTGGTGCGTGGCATATATTTGCTGTGTGCAGAGGACGCTTGAGCAGTGCGCAATTGCGCAGGCGCACAGCTTAGCGGGAACGTTGCTGATGACATAGTGCTGTATTTTACTTCTTTATCTCTTTTTTTTCAACCAAAAATGCTTTGCTCTGATTAGGGGGTACTTGAATTAAAAAAAAATTCACAGGGAGTACATCACTGAAAAAAGGTTGAGAACAACTGCTTTAAATGTTGACATTTTTATACCTGCTAATGCACCAAACAACCTCCAAAAGTTGTGTTGTTTTGGCGAAAAATATGCCTCAAAAGTTAGCTGAGTGAGTACAGAAGGATTCTATTTTTTAGTTTCGTATAATGCCATTAAAGATTGAACAGGGGATGATAACCACAGACCAGGGAATGAACCGTATTGCATAGAGATAAAAGTGGTACAAGCTCCCCGCGTCCTGGTTACTCGGTACAACATGTTCGTTAGCCTTATTTCACTGCCCCAAATTCTGTGGCGTCTAGCTTGGCGTGCGTCAAAGCCTGCACTGCTGTTATTAAAGAACTACAATTTTTTGGGAATCATTCACAACCCCTTTGTAAGACAAGAACACGTCTTTCTTTTTTATGCATTCTAAGTCGTAAAATACAACAAGTACGAGGTGGCTAACAATGACGCTAATTGGAGTCATCTCTTGCGCCCATAAAGACCTCGATAAAAAACATCCAAAAACCACTAACAATACTCCATTTACATGTCTTACCTGCGTATTAATCAAGTATTAGCGAACATTATTACAAGAGTTAGGGATGTCATGGTATAAACATTTCTTACCACGGCCAAAATTATCACGGTTATCATTATCGCGATACTTTTAAATGTGCGCAAAACTTTCAGAAACTACTTATACAGAAATCTTTTAACCAAGTTCTATTAAAAAAAAGCACAAACAAATCCAAAATGTATATATGTACCTCAAGTAGAAAGTGGAATGTACATAAGAAAGCAACACAAGCGTTATAAACAAAGTAATATGGCAGAAACAAAATAATACTATAAATAAAACTAAATGTGAATATTTCATAAGATGGCACCTTATGTTGACTTAACTGCACTTTTTGTCCATATACAGTATTTTTCGAAGTATAAGTCGCTCCGGAGTATAAGTCGCACCGGCCAAAAATGCATAATAAAGAAGGAAAAAAACATATATAAGTCGCACTGGAGTATAAGTCGTATTTTTGGGGGAAATGTATTTGATAAAACCCAACACCAATAGTAGACATTTGAAAGGCAATTTAAAATAAATAAAGAATAGTGAACAACAGGCTGAATAAGTGTACGTTATATGAGGCATAAATAACCAACTGGGAACGTGCCTGGTATGTTAACGTAACATATTATGGTAAGAGTCATTCAAATAACTATAACATATAGAACATGCTATACGTTTACCAAACAATCTGTCACTCCTAATCGCTAAATCCCATGAAATCTTATACGTCTAGTCTCTTACGTGAATGAGCTAAATAATATTATTTGATATTTTACGGTAATGTGTTAATAATTTCACACAAGTCGCTCCTGAGTATAAGTCGCACCCCCGGCCAAACTATGAAAAAAACTGCAACTTATAAACCGAAAAATACGGTAGATAAAAATAGTGTTCATGTATGAGGACTACCGTATTTTTCGGATTATAAATCGCTCTGGAGTATAAATTGCACCGGCCGAAAATGCATTTTAAAGAAGGAAAAAACATATACCGGTAAATCGCACTAGAGTATAAGTCGCATTTTTTGGGGAAATTTATTTGATAAAATCCAACACCAAGAATAGACATTTGAAAGGCAATTTAAACTAAATAAAGAATAGTGAACAGGCTGAATAAGTGTACGTTATATGTCGCATAAATAACCAACTGAGAACGTGCCTGGTATGTTAACGTAACATATTATGGTAAGAGTCATTCAAATAACTATAACATATAGAACATGCTGTACGTTTACCAAACAATCTGTCACTCCTAATCGCTAAATCCCATGAAATCTTCTTCCTCGGTGTCGCTTCTAAACAACTCTGCCAACTCCAAAGGTAGACGCTTACGTCAGAGTCATCGTCAGTTGCAGTTCCAATTATTCCAGCCTTTCTGAATCCGGACAGGATGGTTTCGGTTGTCACTTCCAGCTTGTAACCTGCAGTATATGATTTCCTTTTCGGTGCCATTTTTGTTCAGCCCTTCTCAGTTTTTATAAGTTACCACCAATGTTGAAATGATCAATTTTCTTAGGTACGGAAGTAGTAGCAGGTAGCATCTTTTTTTTCACAATGCACTTCTGCCATGACCCGCCCTAAGCCAAATTTGTATTGGTTGACGTGTGTGTGTGACGATCGCTGATATACGCCTAGTCTCTTATGTGAATGAGATAAATAATATTATTTGATATTTTACAGTAATGTGTTAATAATTTCACACAAGTCGCTCCAGAGTATAAATTGCACCCCCGCCAAACTATGAAAAAAAAATGCGATTTATAATCCGAAAAATACGTTAGTCCTGCTCATAGGACTGCACGATTATGGGCAAAATAATAATTACGATTATTTTTTATCAATATTTAAATCATGATTATTCATTATATTTACAGACAAAATTTGTGTTTTCGTTCATTAGTAGTATCAATGTGTCAGATGTTTTCTTACATGATGCCTTTATCTCTATTTTTACATTTTCATAGAGGGAGGTATTTTTTAAGTTGTGTACACATGTACTAATGTGTATACATGTACATGCTGTATCGGGACAGATCCATTGAGAGTTTGAGCAGAACTTGGTCTTATAGGTGTTAATTATACACCATAAAACATTACCAACATGCTATGTCATATGAATAGTTATTGAAGTAATTACTTTGTGGAATGAAAAAAATCATGTAAAAAACATGGTGTTTACTTTTTGATATCAATAAAAAAACCACAAAGCAGTTTGGCTAATAAAGATAAAGTCTAATAAACAAGCTTTGTTCTTCTCCAACAACCATGTACCGTATTTTTCGGACTATAAATCGCAGTTTTTTTCATAGTTTGGCCGGGCTCCAGTGCGACGTATATGTTTTTTTCCTTCTTTATTATGCATTTTCGGCAGGTGCGACTTATACCCCGGTGCGACTTATACTCCGAAAAATACGGTACTTCAGTGCAGCAGTTTGGCCAACAAAAAAACCCCGGAGTGATACCTTTCACATCCAATACACAATCTCTGTGCCTTACCGACAACTCAGCCTGCGTTCAATTTGATGAGATGACAAAACATTTTAGCTGGTATTGATGTTATTGGAACGCTGACAATGTTAGCAGTTAAAAAAGGACGATTGAGCATCCCAGTAAAAAAACTTAAGATTTTATAAACAAGTTGTGGCAACGTTCCGGACACATCGCCTGCTGCATGGTAACTCCCAGTCCCAGCAGCTGACGAACGGATGCTAGTTACACGTTCAAAATGAAACCGCAACATCAAGTATTTTTCTCCTCCAACAGCATTGCGCTCTAATACGCACACCGAGACTCCACGAAAGTAGAAGCGATTGAAACGAAGTGATCGGCTCCATTTACTCGGAGGGAGCATTTTCAAAGCAAAGTCTGTGTAGTCGCTGCCATGTTTTCTTGAGCCTAACGCTTCAGTTTTCAGGAAGTAAGCAGTTTTGCCTAAAATGTATTAATAAATGACGGGTTTTCGGTAATTAAAATGTTTAATTATATTACTAGCCGTATGGAATTTTACCACGGTTTATCATTATATCGTTTACCGTTACATCCCTAACAAGAGCTAAACGACACAGGAGGTCCTTCATACCGACAGCCATCAGACTGTATAATGCATATGTTCCTTGACTGCACTTAAATGTAGAATATATTTATATTATTTATATATTATATATATATATATATATATATATATATATATATATATATATATATATATATATATATATATATATATATATATATATATATAATATATATATATTATATAATTTATTATTATTATTATTGTCTATTGTGAGCGAACTGTGGTGCTTTCTTAGCGGATCACATAACAAAACATGGCTAATGCTAACGCTCGCGAGAGCGAGAAGTTTGTTTAAAAGAAAAGTGTTGTCAGTACTTAGGTTCAAATCACTGCACGGTGCAAAGTTTGTTTCAAAAAGGTATCCGCACAACGAACTTGTTCCAGGATCTGAAACCGAAGCCTCAAGCCAAATGCAGGAAATGCAATTCTTTACGAGGCGGACAAGACGCAAAAACAAACAAAGTACGGGCTAAAATCAACACACTATGGTGGAATATTTTACAGCAGGTATGTATGCTTATACCATGTATGATAAGAAAAAGAAGAACAATGCGTAGAGCGATCACTAAAGCAGTTGCGCTGCACATCGCCAAGATGATGAAACAAACTATAGTCCTCAATGTTTTACTTCATTATTTATTAGGATACAGTGTATACTACTACATTTTTATTTACAGAAGTATGGTAATCAAGACAGAAGTTTGCACTTAATTGATCTCAATGTTGGAGATGGTTTATTTGCGTGCAATGTGCAATGCTGCATTTATGTTAACATAACTATTCTATTCAAGCAGAAGTATTGCTCTTAATTTAAAATTATTCTATAAAAAGTTCAACTTATATCTGGTCCAAAAAGCACTTTATACAATTCAGAATTTTGCTAAAAATTAAGATGCAGTGTCATTTCAAACTACTAATTTTTTATCCAATAAAAGAAAAACTTGTTTCTAAATTATCTCTGTCATGTGTATCCAATGGGTTCTTTAAAAAGAAGGGGGAAAAAACCCATAAAGCTAGCATACTTCTAAGATGGCACCAAGTAACAAAATCCATGATTACTAGGTTTATAACGTAAAAAATGTGCTAAAATGCTAGCATAAAACATTAGCGTGCTAATATTAATATGCTAACAGGTGAAAGGCTAGCATACTTATAAGATGGTGCCAATTAACGGAATCCATGACCATTAAATTAAAAAGTAACAAATTAGATCAAATCCCTGCATAAAATATTAGCATGCTAACATTAGCATACTGACAACGGAACAGCTAACATACTTCCAAGATGGCGCCATGTAATACAATTCATGAGTGGAACATGTTTGTGTTAAAACCAAGTGAATTGGTTGAGGAATGTGGGAATTGTGGAACGTGGAAAAATTTCCTATTCATTTCAGTGAAAATGTTCTGGTAATCTGGGGATTTCAGGTGAAGCGGGAATTTCTTTAAGGCGATATATAGCATGAATGTCCTAAATGAGCTGAATTTGTTAAGAAATGTGTTAGTAGTGACAATTTATAATTGAATAATAGTGTTACAGAATTCCAGGAAGTTGTGAATTTCCAGGCAAACCGGAATTTAGTTTGGAACTTGGGAAATTGTTAGTTTGAATGTCCAGAATGAGTGGAATGTGTTGATGTTGGAATGGTTTGAATAGGTTGAAAAATGAAAGAATTGTGGAACTTGGAAAATTGTCCCATTCATTTCAGTGGGAACTTCCTGGGAATTTTCGGAAAAGCGGGATTAAAAAAAAAAAGGTAGCATGGATAAGCTGAATTGGTTGGTGTTGGAATTTTTTAAGTCGGTCAAGAAATGTTGAAGTAATAACAGTTTTTTTAATTGAGAAATGGTATTATGGAATTTCGGTAAACCTGGGAATTTTTGTAGTTCCTAAACCAATTTGTTTTTTGTCCTGACTAAGAAAAATGTTTTGACGGTGGAACAGTTGAAATGAGTTGGAAAATGTGAAAGGAGTAGTCTAACGGAAAAAAAAACATGAATTCCTGGAAATTTGTTGAACGTAGAAAAATTGTAGTTTGAATGTCCAGGATGAGTTGAATGTGTTGACGGTGGAATGGTTTGAATTGGTTAAAAAATTTGGGAATTGTGGAAGTTTGAAAAATGGACATTTCATTTCAAATAGGGAAAATGTCCCTAAAACTGGGAACTATGGGGAAATCCGGGAATTTTTTTTTTAATTGTTGGAGAGTACACAATTCCTGAACAAGCTGAATATTTTGAAGTTGGAACGGTTTGAATTGAATGAAAAATGTGGGAGTTGTGGAACTTTGAAAAATATCCTATTCATTTCAATGGGAATTTTATGAAAATTTGGAAAAAGCTTGATTTAAAAAAAAATAAAATAGCATTAATATTAATAGCATGGATGAGCTGAATTGGTTGGTGTTGGAATAGTTTAAATCGGTCAAGCAATGTTGAAGTAGTAACAGTTTTTTAATTGAGAAATGGTATTACGGAATTTCGGGAAAACTGGAAATTATTTTAGTTCCTAAACCAACTTGTTTTTTGTCCTGACTAAGAAGAATGTTTTGACAGTGAAAGAGTTGAAATGAGTTGAAAAATGTGAAAGGAGTACCGTATTTTCCGCACCATAAGGCGCCCTGGGTTAAAAGCCGCGCCTTCAATGAACGGCATATTTCAAAACTTTGTCCACCTATAAGCCGCCCGGTGTTGTAAGCCGCATCTAACTGCGCTAAAGGAATGTCAAAAAAACAGTCAGATAGGTCAGTCAAACTTTAATAATATATTAAAAACCAGCGTTCTAACAACTCTGTTCACTCCCAAAATGTACGCAAATGTGCAATCACAAACATACGTATATCAACATGGACAGAGCTGCGTGAAAAAAGCCACCCGGCCTCTTCGCGTAAACTTAAACTTACCTTAACCACTCGCTCATCTTTTCTTCATCCATCCCTTCGAGTTAGCTTTTATGATGACGCCGGCTGGAAAGGTCTCTTTTGGCAAGGTCTTCCTTTTGAATATCACCATGGGTGGAAGTTTCTGGCCATTAGCATGGCAAGCTAGAACCACAGTGAAGGATGACTTCTCATTCCCTGTGGTGCGAATATTCACCGTACGTGCTCCCGTTGTATCCACAGTGCGGTTCACAGGAATATCAGTTGCTGTGAAATAGTAATCCGTGTGCGGATGGAGAGATTGCGTCTTTTCATGAACCGGATCCCTGACGCTTAGTAGGAGCCATTTTGTGGTCTTTACAGATGTAAACACACAAAGGAAATGAAACGTACGGTATAGCCACGCGCTTTTTCTTCTTCTACGCGGGCGGGTGGTTGCTTACAGTAGAAGAAGAAGCGCTTCCTGTTCTATGGGGGCGGGTGCTTACCTTGGCGGTTGCTTGCGTAGAAGAAGAAGCGCTTCCTGTTCTACCGGGAAAAAAGATGGCGGCTGTTTACCGAAGTTGCGAGATCGAAACTTTATGAAAATGAATCGTAATATTAATCCATATATAAAGCGCACCGGGTTAAAAGCCGCACTGTCAGCTTTTGAGTAAATTTGTGGTTTTTAGGTGCGGCTAATAGTGCGGAAAATACGGTAGTCTAACGAAAAAAGGTTGGAAATAGGGTTAGAAAAAAAAACATGAATTCCTGGAAATTTGTTGAACGTGGAAAAATTGAGATGAGGTGAATGTGTTGAAGGTGCAATGGTTTGAATCGGTTAAAAAATGTGGGAATTGTGGAAGTTTGAAAAATGGACATTTCGTTTTGAATAAAGAAAATGTCCCTAAAAACTGGGAAATCCGGGAATTTTTTTTTAGAATTGAATACCACCCAATTCCTGAACAGGCTGAATATTTTGAAGTTGAAACGGTTTGAATTGGATGAAAAATGTGGGAGTTGTGGAACTTTGAAAAATGTCCTATTCATTTCAATGGGAATTTCATCCAAATTTGTGATTTTTTTTTTTTTAATGGTAAAGAACTTGAACGTTCTGAATGGTTGGTGTTGGAATTTTTTCAAACTGTCAAGAAATGTTGAAGTAGTAACATTTTTGGAATTACGAAATACCTGCAATTTCGGGAAAACCGGGAGTTTTTCCAGTTCAAAAAACAACTTTGTTTTTTGTCCTGATTAAGAGGATATTTTTAAGGGGGAATGGTTGAAGCGGGTTGAAAAATGTGAATTCCTGGAATTTTTTGGAACTATTGATTGAATTTCCAGGATGAGTGGAATATGTTGAAGGCGGAATAGTTTGGATCTGTTGAAAAATGTGGAAATGGTGGAAGTTTGAAAAATGGCCAATTCATTTTGAATGGGGAAAAATGTCCCGGAAATCTGGGAATTTTTGGAATTGGTCGATGGAAAGGCCGCGATTCCTGAATAGTTTGTAGTTGGAACAGTTTGAATCGGGTGAAAAATGTGCAAAGTTGAGCGCGCCAAAATCTGGAGAGGAAGAATAATAATGCTTTGGAGCATTCTCACAATGAAGCAAAACACATAGATCTGTTTCTACATATAATGTTCATTTTGGGGGGACTATATCATTATACATTAAATTATTTAGCTTTTAATTTTGACTTGATTCAAATCAGTTCTCTTATTGGTATTTAAAACATGTACAGTATTGTACACAGTTTGGAAACATGAACAAGCAGGAGGAAGTTGTTCAAGTTCCACTGTAGTTAAAGGGGAACATTATCACCAGACCTATGTAAGCGTCAATATATACCTTGATGTTGCAGAAAAAAGACCATATATTTTTTTAACCGATTTCCGAGCTCTAAATGGGTTAATTTTGGCGAATTAAACGCCTTTCTAGTATTCGCTCTCGGAGCAATGACGTCACGCGGGAAGCAATCCGCCATTTTCTCAAACACATTACAAACACCGAGTCAAATCAGCTCTGTTATTTTCCGTTTTTTCGACGGTTTTCCGTACCTTGGAGACATCATGCCTCGTCGGTGTGTTGTCGGAGGGTGTAACAACACGAACAGGGACGGATTCAAGTTGCACCAGTGGCCCAAAGATGCGAAAGTGGCAAGAAATTGGACGTTTGTTCCGCACACTTTACCGACGAAAGCTATGCTACGACAGAGATGGCAAGAATGTGTGGATATCCTGCGACACTCAAAGCAGATGCATTTCCAACGATAAAGTCAAAGAAATCTGCCGCCAGACCCCCGTTGAATCTGCCGGAGTGTGTGAACAATTCAGGGACAAAGGACCTCGGTAGCACGGCAAGCAATGGCGGCAGTTTGTTCCCGCAGACGAGCGAGCTAAACCCCCTGGATGTCTTGGCTCACACCGTCCCTTATGCCACCGAAGATGATCAAGAGAAGAATATCGACCCTAGCTTCCCTGGCCTGCTGATGAGCGGATGAGGGTATGTCTACAGAATATTGATGAAAATTGGGCTGTCTGCACTCTCAAAGTGCATGTTGTTGCCAAATGTATTTCATATGCTGTAAACCTAGTTCATAGTTGTTAGTTTCCTTTAATGCCAAACAAACACATACCAATCGTTGGTTAGAAGGCGATCGCCGAATTCGTCCTCGCTTTCTCCCGTGTCGCTGGCTGTCGTGTCGTTTTCGTCGGTTTCGCTTGCATACGGTTCAAACCGATATGGCTCAATACCTTCAGTTTCTTCTTCAATTTCGTTTTCGCTACCTGCCTCCACACTACAACCATCCGTTTCAATACATGCGTAATCTGTTGAATCGCTTAAGCCGCTGAAATCCGAGTCTGAATCCGAGCTAATGTCGCTATAGCTTGCTGTTCTATGCGCCATGTTTGTTTGTGTTGGCATCACTATGTGACGTCACAGGAAAATGGACGCTGGATTTTAACGATGGTTAAAATCAGGCACTTTGAAGCTTTTTTTAGGGATATTGCGTGATGGGTAAAATTTTTAAAAAAAACTTCGAAAAATAAAATAAGCCACTGGGAACTGATTTTTAATGATTTTAACCCTTCTGAAATTGTGATAATGTTCCCCTTTAAGTTGCAAATAACTTTTTTAACCACATTTTTCTGTCCATCCATCGGTGAGATGATTTCAAGAAAAGTTAATGGCACTTTTGTTGAAAGACCAAAGAACAAAAGTGTTGTCAGTGAGTAAACACCCTTGTATCTGAGCTCTGTTTAGTTCCAGGGACATCCCTGGTTAGACCGGTTCAACTGGATCTCATCTGCTCCAATCAGTGAATGAAGTCTAGTGGGCTGGAACTTAACCACGCCCACTCAGTTGCAGACATAATTTCTCTTGTTATTGGCAAACGCTTCAAATTACTAGTTTGTTTGAATTAATGTTTCATGTTGTGATTTTTTTGTTGTTGTTGAAGTATTGGTAGCATTAACATTTCTTTTATTGTTGGCCCCTGGCAGAGGTCTGTGGTATACATTAGATCCCTGCTTGAGTGGGGATTTATTTTCTCTGCTTTAGATGATAAATTAGTGTTTTTTTATGGTAACTTAAATAAAAGGTAGTTTGATGGCGCTATGGGCTGGGGAAAAAAAGAGTGCCTCCACTTAGAATCCAGCAGTTGGGACTGTTTCCCAGGCCAAAGATTTTCTCGGGATAAATTAGGTCTTTTTATCAAGACCAATAACTTTTATATCTATATTCCAACTTATATTTAACTATAGTTTGTGCGCACGTTTCTTTGCAGCTGGCTTTTGGGTAACGTCTCTAGTAACGTAGTCGTCTTCATATGCTTTTAAAACACCGTCATAGCAATGCTGACGTTTCATGGCTGATAAAGTTTGATGTGTTCAATCTTTTTTTTTTTTTTTTTTAAACAACAATGTTAAAGGTAAATTATTCTCAAGTTGCTGCTGACGTTTAAACATGTCCTCTTAAACCAGGCAATTTATAAAAACTTTTGTTAGCTGAGGAATTTAGCATAGATAAATGTTTTTTTATAGTTCTTTTTAGATTTGAAGATTATATTTTATTTTAATAAACATGTTTTAAATGGTCCATGTTAACAGCTAGCCCCGTGGCAAACTGAAAGGAGAGGGGTAAGGGAAGTCGCAAAGTCAGATCCGAGACTTTGGTACAAGGATTGGCTTTAAAGGGGAACATTATCACCAGACCTATGTAAGCGTCAATATATACCTTGATGTTGCAGAAAAAAGACCATATATTTTTTTAACCAAATTTCGAACTCTAAATGGGTGAATTTTGGCGAATTAAACGCCTTTCTATTATTCGCTCTCGGAGCGATGACGTCACGTTGTGACGTCACATCGGGAAGCAATCCGCCATTTTCTCAAACACATAACAAACACCGAGTCAAATCAGCTCTGTTATTTTCCGTTTTTTCGACTGTTTTCTGTACCTTGGAGACATATCAAACCGCTCAATAGCTTCAGTTTCTTCTTCAATTTCGTTTTCGCTACCTGCCTCCACACTACAACCATCCGTTTCAATACATGCGTACGTAATCTGTTGAATCGCTTAAGCCGCTGAAATACGAGTCTGAATCCGAGCTAATGTCGCTATTCCTTGCTGTTCTATCCGCCATGTTTGTTTGTATCGGCATCACTATGTGACGTCACAGGAAAATGGACGGGTGTATATAACGATGGTTAAAATCAGGCACTTTGAAGCTTTTTTTAGGGATATTGCGTGATGGGTAAAATTTTGAAAAAAACTTCGAAAAATAAAATAAGCCACTGGGAACGGATTTTTAATGGTTTTAACCCTTCTGAAATTGTGATAATGTTCCCCTTTAAGGGCTGGGTTTGGTCGGTTTGGGGTGCGAAGCGGTGCGGCGTGCGTCATATGACACAGTAGCTGTATCGGTCATGAGTTTTTTAATTTTTTCTTAAAGTGACACACATCAAGGGACAGACACAGTATCACTTCTTGTGTTTTATGAGCTGTCATGCTTCAGTAACGTTTGACACATGACTAGGCCTGGGCCGATAACACGTTTTGCTTGACGATTTATTGACTTACAAATTATTGCCGATAAACGATATCATTGCCATTATTTTTTGAGACCAAATCAACCACTGATGTTAATAGATAATAACAATAATAATGCATGTATATCCTTTCAAATGAAAAAAAATGTGAAATTCTTCCATATTTTGACATTGTAATTGGAAACTATTAAATCTCCAAGTTAAATTAAACAAACATAACAATGAAATATACTTTGTATGTTAGCAACATTTTGCACTTGAATAAGAATTAAAACCAAAAGCAATAAAATATGTTAGGGAAGGAGTGGAGGCCCCCTCAAATAAGACAATAATGGTTAAATAAAGTATTGACAAACAAAGTTGCACTTCGATACTGTACATGGAGGCAAGAGTCTTACATTACTTAACTTACAATCAAGTTAGGATTGTTTTAAACAAAAAGTGCAAAGTAACAATATAAACACTACAGTATAAGCAGATGCATTCATTTCATTTATTCATTTATTTCAGGCAATGACATGAAAAGAAAATAAGTACAACACATAATAATATGAATTTATATAATGCAAAAGGTATGTATGTAAGCTTAATGATCCAGTTTTGCCTGAAAGGGAGTGGGAAGAAGATAACTTATTGAATCCCACCCCCGGTTCTCCATTCAGTAAATAATACATTGAGTTTCACTGTTACTTTGTTTAAGGATTATAATACAAATGTTGTATCATGGTGGCATTACCACAGGTAACAATTATTACTCTGTAACAATAATTTGTATCAACAACGTAGGAAGAATGAACATACCAACAATGGTAATAGACAATATACCAACAATGGTAATAGACAATATACCAACAATGGTAATAGACAATATACCAACAATGGTAATAGACAAAATACCAACAATGGTAATAGACAAAATACCAACAATGGTAATAGACAAAATACCAACAATGGTAATAGACAAAATACCAACAATGATAATAGACAATATACCAACAATGATAATAGACAAAACACCAACAATGGTAATAGATAAAATATCAACAATGGTAATAGACAAAATACCAACAATGATAATAGACAAAATACCAACAATGATAATAGACAAAATACCAACAATGGTAATAGACAAAATACCAACAATGATAATAGACAAAATACCAACAATGATAATAGACAAAATACCAACAATGATAATAGACAAAATACCAACAATAGTAATAGACAAAATACCAACAATGGTAATAGACAAAATACCAACAATGGTAATAGACAAAATACCAACAATGGTAATAGACAAAATACCAACAATGGTAATAGACAAAATACCAACAATGGTAATAGACAAAATACCAACAATGGTAATAGACAAAATACCAACAATGGTAATAGACAAAATACCAACAATGGTAATAGACAAAATACCAACAATGGTAATAGACAAAATACCAACAATGGTAATAGACAAAATACCAACAATGGTAATAGACAAAATACCAACAATGGTAATAGACAAAATACCAACAATGGTAATAGACAATATACCAACAATGGTAAGGGACAATATACCAACAATGGTAAGGGACAAAATACCAACAATGGTAAGGAAACATTGAGCACATGTTAACACTTTGAGCCAGAGTACAACATCAAGTCAATTTAAAGACCCTCATCTCTATATTTGAACCAGACCCGATGTTTGTATAATAGTTTAAATCCATTAATAGTTTGGCATTGCTTGTTTTGTAAGTCCAGTTTGTTCCATAGTTTTAGTCCGCATACAGACACACAAAAATGTTTACGCGTGGTTTGAGCGCTCGGCAATGAGAAATATCCAAAGCCTCTCGAGTTATGAGCATGCACTCATCTTATAAAAAACGTTGTCGATTAAGCTGCAATAATTTGTTAAATGCTTTACATAAGATTATTAACAGATAATATGCAAAAAATAAAATAAAAAAGTGACGGATTACGAACACCAACATGACATGACAACATAACAAATATTTGTCAAACATTTTTTTTGGACCATTTTTAGAATTGTAGTTACTTAACAGTATTAAATGGCATCATGTCTTTGGCGATGTATTTAACCGCCCTTTCTGTGAGACCCACACCATTTGGTACGGTTTCTTTGGCACTAACCTCAGGGAGTGTTGACTGTCGGGTGGTTGTGTTTCAGGTTCGAGTATTCGAGCACATTCGTCAAACAGACTCACCGGTGTTGATAGGCTCATCTTGTTCCAAAGAATTTAATTGAAATATTCCCACACATAAAAGCATTTCAAAACGGGTGACAGAGGTTCCTAATTTTGGCTGCTGAAGTATACATTGACTTTATTCTTCTGTTATTTGGATACTTAATTGTACATTAGTCGATATTAGGTGAAATTTGGGTATGGATCCAATACCAAGTAGTTTCAGGGGCAGTATTGGTGATACCAATGCTAAGACTGATACTTAAAATTTTCTAAATCATTGAGTAATTGCATTTTTCAGCAAAATAGATGATGGTATAACAATATAAATTTAAATATTTCACTTATTTCCTTGGATTTATTTCCTTAGTTTGTAAACAATAACATAAACAACAAAATATTTGGTGATAAGAGAAATATCAGTGTAATCATTGTAGTATTGACTATATACGGCTCCGATATTTGGTATCGTTATAGTCGATATTTGTATTAATTTACTCATTTGTTTACGTTCAAGAGCGTTAGCTTGCGGTGTGTAGTTTAGCATTTTTAGCTATTCCTTGTCCTGCAGTGATAACACTTGTAAGACAGTACTTACTTGGTCACCATGGAGGCCAGGACTTTTGACTTAGAATTGGCTTGACACTTGAAGGGGACATAAGTCACTAGCGAGAATGCCAAATTACTCTAAGGACGTGTTCGTTTGCTTGCCGCTGTCAAATTTGCGAGACACGGCTAGAATGTGTTTTTAATATGCATTATCACGATAGTATTAAAAGCTCTATCGTTGGCCTAATTGATATCATTTATATTGTATCACCCTAATAGTTAAGTTAAGTTAAAGTACCAATGATTGTCACACACACACTAGGTGTGGTGAAATTTGTCCTCTGCATTTGACCCATCCCCTTGTTCACCCCCTGGGAGGTGAGGGGAGCAGTGGGCAGCAGCGGTGCCGCGCCCGGGAATCATTTTTGGTGATTTAACCCCCAATTCCAACCCTTGATGCTGAGTGCCAAGCAGGGAGGTAATGGGTCCCATTTTTATAGTCTTTGGTATGACTCGGCCGGGATTTGAACTCACAACCTACCGATCTCAGGACGAACAGTCTAACCACTAGGCCACTGAGTAGGTGGCCTAGTGGCCTAATAGAAACACTGGTGTTTACAGGCAGTCTTGGTCGATTTGGCCGTCAGGATTTTCTTAAAAACTTGAGTTTGTTAAAGCGTCTGACATGAAATGACTTTGTAGTTTTAACACATGCTGTCTAACTGAATCGTACGGAGCCCCTAAAGGGACATGGGGAAAAAATTTTTTTTAGATATGTATCTCGTGCGCACAAGATAGTTTCTCGTGCTCACGAGATACATATTTCAACAAGTAAACAGTACAGTAGGTACTTGATTTTGATATATGTGATGCTCATAAGGGTATTCTAGTGAAATATGCGTTTGTAAATATGCGATGTGTCGAATCACTTTTTGTCAAGCAATATTACATTTAATGACAATTTTACATAAATGAATACATCCAAACATGTTGTACATATTTATTATGTGCAAGAAGAAATAACAGTTACAATTGTGTGTATCTTCCAAACAAGAACGAGGTTTTATCACATCAACATTGGACTAACAACACTCCTTTTAAATCTCATCAATACCACAAAAGAGGCAAACTGTCCTTTTCCAGGCACGATAAAATCTTAAATAATGTCAAACACGTAGCGATACAATAACCAGGAAGATAAAATGTTTGTCTTACACCTAGTAATCCGTTGTGGACAGAGCAAGCCAAAAATGCAGGTTCAAGGAAATACATTTTTGGCAGGCATTCACATTTTGCCACAACACATATGGGGGAAAGTGCTAGTTGGAAATACAGCTTAAACTGGCATTTTCACACACACCTCAAACCAGCCGCACGCATCCAATGCTTTTTGGTGCGCACCAGAAACTATCTCGTGAGCACGAGAAACTTTTGCGTGCGCACGAGATACATATCTAAAAAGAAAAATTTCCCCATGTCCTTTTAGGGCAGACCTGGGCAAACTAAGGACCGGGGGCCACATGCGGCCCGTTAAGCTTTTCAATCTGGCCCGCCGGACATTCACAAATATTTTTTTTAGATCTTGAAGATCGAAACTCTCGCTGCCATTATGATGTGAAGTAATGTTTTTAAAATACTGTAAGTCTTGAACTATACAAAGTATTTCAATGGTTGGAATCTGTGCTTTTGAATTATATACTAGTTACTATGGTAATCTAAGTCACAGCAGCTCGGACGAGGCACCAAGCAGTGTGGGTGGGGAGCGTTTCCACAGAGTGTTTCCAGAGAGGCCAGCCTGAAATGCGGGTGTCAGGGACAGACGAGGAAAGAGATTTTTACAACAAAGTTCTAAAGCTTAGTGATGTATCAAATTGTCGGTGTTTTTTTTTTTTTACCCTTCGCGTTCATATGTTGTCAATATTCAGTGTTTTATCGTTCATAGTTAATGTAAATCCCATATTCTTTATGGGTGTCTCATTCAGTAAAAAAAATGTAAATTGCATTCCGTTTTTTAAGGCGGTCTGTCATAACGTTTTTAGCATTCAATCAGACATTATTGTAAGGTTTTATATTAGTGTTCCTAAAAATAGATATACCGGCCCCAAGACACATTTTTTCTCTAAATTTGGCCCCCCGAGTCAAAATAATTGCCCAGGCCTGCTTTAGGGGCTGCGTAGAATCGGCTTTATGTTAAATAAAAAGTTTTACACTTTCATTTCAGAGTCTGCAGGTGACCAAACGTTGCAGACGGGCGCCGAGAGTTTGGACGACAGCACTGCCCTGGACGATGAGGACATCAGCCCGCCGCAGCAGGGACGACGTAATCGCAGGGAAGCCTGCACCTGCCCTTACTGCAAAGATGGAGAGGGGCGGTACGTGACTAAACCTGATGAGGAATCGAGCGCAGAGCAAGATTGACATTTGTCTCACTCTTTTACTACGTGCCCCAGTAGGAGCGATCCGACCAAAAAGAAGCAGCACATTTGTCACATCACCGGATGTGGCAAGATCTACGGAAAGACGTCACACCTGAGGGCCCACCTTCGCTGGCATACGGGGGAACGACCCTTCGTCTGCAGCTGGTCCTTCTGCGGCAAGCGCTTCACTCGCTCCGATGAGCTTCAGCGTCACAAGAGGACGCACACAGGTGATTAGGGAAAACCCTCGGTCATGATTTGTCATTTTACGCTGATCTTCAGGTACTCTTTACACAACACACTTTTTAAAGCTCCCAAAAAGACTATTTGCAAGAAGTCCATTCATGGCGCTCACAAGCATGACCACAGTACAGCACAGTAAGTAAGTTTCAAGTTTTAATTGTGAGGGGACCGGTCTTTTTGCCGTAGCAGACTTAGGTCATGTCCACACGAACACAGACCGTTTTAAAAACGCATATTTGGGGTTAAAACAATCTCCATCCACACAAGTGTACCGGTAGTTTCAAAACTGTCTACATCTGTCACTACACACACACATACACCTGCTGTCATGCACATTTTGTCCTATCAGAAGCCTGAAAAAGCAGCAATAGCTGACTTGGTGCAGCATTACACCTCCTATTGTGTTTATTTTGATATACTTTAGACCAGTGTTTTTCAACCTTTTTTGAGCCGAGGCACATTTTTTGCGTTGAAAAAATCCAAAGGCACACCACCAGCAGAAATCATTAAAATATGAAACTCGATATTGACAATAAAAAGTCGTCGGATATGACTTCAAACCATAAGCAAGCATGCATCACTATAGCTCTTGTCTCAAAGTAGGTGTACTGTCACCACCTGTCACATCACACCCTGACTTATTTGGAGTTTTTTGCTGTTTTCCTGTGTGTAGTGTTTTAGTTGTTGTCTTGCGCTCCTATTTTGGTGGCTTTTCCTGTTTTGTTGGTATTTTCCTGTAGCAGTTTCATGTCTTCCTTTTAAGCGCTATTCCCCGCACCTGCTTTGTTTTAGCAATCAAGAATATTTCAGTTGTTTTTATCCTTCTTTGTGGGGACATTGTTGATTGTCATGTCATGTTCGGATGTACATTGTGGACGGCCGTCTTTGCTCCACAGTAAGTCTTTGCTGTCGTCCAGCATTCTGTTTTTCTTCCCTTTGTAGCCAGTTCAGTTTTAGTTTCGTTCTGCATAGCCTTCCCTAAGCTTCAATGCCTTTTTTTAGGGGCACTCACCTTTTTTTAATTTTTCAGTTTAAGCATCAGATAGCTTTTTACCTGCACGCTACCTCCCGCTGTCGTCTGCATATTGTGATCACGACAAAGCAATTAGCTACCTGCTGCCACCTACTGATATGGAAGAGTATTACACGGTGCGCCTTATAACCCGGTGCGCCTAATGTACGGAATAATTTTTATTGTGTTTACTGACCTCGAAGATACAGTATATTGCCAAAAGTATTTGGCCACCTGCCTTGACTCACATATGAACTTAAAGTGCCATCAAATGGAATTGTCCAAAATGTTTTGGTATCTTGGAGCATTCAAAGTTCCCTTCACTGGAATTAAGGGGTCAAGCCCAACTCCTGGAAAAACAACCCCACACCATAATTCCTCCTCCACCAAATTCCACAATGCAGTTCGAAATGTAGCGTTCTCCTGGCAACCTCCAAACCCAGACTGGTCCATCAGATTGCCAGATGGAAAAGCGTGACTCATCACTCCAGAGAAGGCGTCTCCACTGCTCTAGAGTCCAGTGGCGACGTGCTTTACACCACTGCATCCCACGCTTTGCATTGGACTTGATGATGTATGGCTTAGAAGCAGCTGCTCGGCCATGGAAACCCATTCCATGAAGCTCTCTGCGTACTGTACGTGGGCTAATTGGAAGGCCACATGAAGTTTGGCGATCTGTAGCAACGTTGCACTATGTGCAGGGTTCGTACGGGTGCGTAAAAACTTTGAAAATGCTTGGATTTTAACGTTGTTTTCAAGGTTGGAAAAAATGCTTGAATTTTGGGTAAAGTGCTTGTAAATGCTTGAAAATGTTCATCATATTTCTCGGCAGTCTGACTCAATAGGCTAATTATAAAATGGAAAAAAGTAAAATAAGTTTCCTTAAAAATGAAAGCTACACGCTTCAATTGTTTGGTTTGCACGAGCCCTTACATTAGGTTGTTGTCATGTATATACGGCTCTGTGTCGCCCCCAAGAAGACAGTGGTGCATCGGTCCATCATGCCGGGAGGCTGTCGTTTTAATGAACATGATGTATGCATGTATTATGATACAAACAAACAAGTAAACAATAATAATTGTTATTTCTTGTAAGGAATGATGTATACATGAATGATGATGATGATACAAACAAACGAGTAAACAACGTTTGCAAACACAAATTACATTGAATAGTCCAGTGTTTTTCAACCACTGTGCCGTGGCACACTAGTGTGCCGTGAGATACAGTCTGGTGTGCCGTGGGAGATTATCTAGTTTCATCTATTTGGGTTAAAAATATTTTTTGCAAACCAGTAATTATAGTCTGCAAATGATGTGTTGTTGAGTGTCTGTGCTGTCTAGAGCTCGGCAGAGTAACCATTTAGTACTCTTCCATATCAGTAGGTGGCAGCCGGTAGCTAATTGCTTTGTAGATGTGGGAAACAGCGGGAGGCAGAGTGCAGGTAAAAAGATGTCTAATGTTTAAACCAAAAATAAACAAAAGTTGAGTGCCCCTAAGAAAAGGCATTGAAGCTTAGGGAAGGCTATGCAGAGCGAAACTAAAACTGAACTGGCTACAAAGGAGGGAAAAAAACAGAATGCTGGACGACAGCAAAGACTTACTGTGGAGCAAAGACGGCGTCCACCAAGTACATCCGAACATGACATGACAATCAACAATGTCCCCACAAAGAAGGATAAAAACAACTGAAATATTCTTGATTGCTAAAACAAAGCAGGTGCGGGGAATAGTGCTCAAAGGAAGACATGAAACTGCTACAAGAAAATACCAACAAAACAGGAAAAGCCACCAAAATAGGAGTGCAAGACAAGAGCTAAAACACTACACACAGGAAGACAGCAAAAAACTAAAAATAAGTCAGGGTGTGATGTGACAGGTCGTGACAGTACACCTACTTTGAGACAAGAGCTATATTGATGCATGGCAACAATTCCGACAACGACTTTTTATTGTCAATATCGGCTGCTGAGTTTAATTTTTTAATGTTTTCTGCTGGTGGTGTGCCTCCTAATTTTTTCAATGAAAAAAGTGTGCCTTGGCTCAAAAAAGGCTGAAAAACACTAGTCTACAGAAACACTGCTTCATTTTCTATTCCCCATTCAGTTAATGATAACTGCTGGTTCAATGTTAGGCTTAGGTTTTAGCAGATTTTCCGTATTTTTCCCACAGACAACATTTGGTGACCTCAAACAAGGCTATGGATTGATTCACACTGGTTTTTGCCTTTAGAAGGGTTCTGGAAAAACTGGAAAATTGATCTTAAGTCCTTAAAAAGTGCTTAAATTTGGCCATGGAAAAGGTGTACTAAGCCTGTATGCGCTTCAGCATCCGCGAGTGATGGGTCCGGCAACACCGATGCATCAGCGCATGCGTCGAGCTCATAGAGCAAAACCCTGCGTCGAGCTCATAGAGCAAAACCCTGCGTCGGTGCGCGTACCGCTTTTAGAAAGTCACGTGACCGATCATGAGCTGTTTTGGTCACGTGACCAATACGCGAACTATGTCGCACTGATGAGCCGGAGAAATAATAACTAAGAAGAGAAATCGTCTAAAATGTAATACGTTGGAAATACTGTTTTTTAAAAAAATAAAAATGTGTAAAAAAAACCCAACAAATTCCCAGTCCACAAGCATCCTCATTCACAACACGTTCTCTTAGATTTCCATGTTATGATACAGGTTCACATTATTTATTGACTGTATCTAAAATAGATAAAAATATATTTTTTATTTAAATGAAGATATGAAATAATCCTAAATGAAATACAATGACTTGGTTTATATTATTGTATATAATGCAGGGGTCGGCAACCTGCGGCTCCGGAGCCGCATGCAGCTCTTTGATCACTCTGATGCGGCTCAGCTGCATACTTGCCGACCCCCCCGATTTTCCTGGGAGACTTCCGGATTTCAGTGCCTCTCGCAGAAAACTCCCGGGATTAATATTTTCCGATTTTCACCCTTACAATAACAATAAGGGAGTGCTATGATGGAACAACATTTAGCACCCTCTGCAATCTGTACCAACAGCGTGCCAGCCCAGCCTCTTGTTATATGCATCTTCTGCTTGCTCACGTATGTGACAGCAAGGCATACTTGGTCAACAGCCACACAGGTTACACGGACGGTGGCCATATAAAACAACTTTAACACTCTTGCTAATAATGCGCCACACTTTGAACTAAAACCAAACAAGAATGACAAACACATTTCGGGAGAACATCTGCACCTTAACACAACATAAACACAACAGAACAAATACCCAGAATCCCATGCAGCCCTGACTCTTCCGGGCTACATTATACACCCCTGCTACCACCAAACCCCCCCCCCCCCCCCCCTGTGCGTTGGTTGAGGTGGGCGGGGTTTGGTAGCGGGGGTGTATAATGTAGCCCGGAAGAGTTAGGGCTGCATGGGATTCTGGGTATTTGTTCTGTTGTGTTTATGTTGTGTTACGGTGCAGATGTTCTCCCGAAATGTGTTTGTCATTCTTGTTTGGTGTGGGTTCACAGTGTGGCGCATTTTTAGTAAGAGTGTTACATTTTTTTATACCGCCACCGTCAGTGTAACCTATGTGGTTGTTGACAAAGTATGCCATCCTGTCACTTATGTGAGCAAGCAGAATCCCCATACAACGTGTGGCTGGGCCGGCACGCTGATTGTAGTGGGCGCTAAATGCTGCACCATCACGGCACTTTCGAGAGAACAGTTACCCTGAAATTCGTAAGTCTGCCGGAAAAATTGGGAGGGTTGACAAGTGTGACGCTGTCAAGCGCCATTCATATAAAACTTGCGGGCCGCACTGACATTCAATTTTCATATTAAGGTGCGGGCCGCGTGTCTGAGACCCTTGGTTTATACATTGCACAAAGCAAAAAAAAACTTTGTATGCAGTGTTATTTCATTTTAAATTTCAAAAGATTTTTGTGGCTCCCATTGTTTACTTTAATTTGTGAAACTGGTCAAAATGGCTCTTTGAGTGGTAAAGGTTGCCGACCCCTGTACTAGGTCATAAAATCAGTGTCAGTTGAGTCGGTCCATAGGTTGCCTGTCAGGATTTTTAATGTCCAGCAGATGTCAGTATTTAGCGACACAGTATCACTACAGTTTTGCAATGTGTCGAAACGCTTCATGACGCCTCATCAAACCATCACTAGCATCCACTGACCCCTCTGTCAGTTTACGTGACCTACCACTTGGTGGCTGAGTTGCTGTTGTTCCCAAACTCTTCCATTTTCTTATAATAAAGCCAACTTTGGAATATTTAGGAGCGAGGACATTTCACGAGTGGATTTGTTGCACAGGTGGCATCCTATGACAGTTCCACGCTGGAAATCACTGAGAGCGGCCCATTCTTTCACAAATGTTTGTAGAAACAGTCTCCATGCCTAAGTGCTTGATTTTATACACCTGTGCCAAGTGATTAGGACACCTGATTCTCATCATTTGGATGGGTGGCCGAATACAGTGTATTTTATTTGGTACATGATAAGTGTGGCCAGTAGATGGCAGTCAAACATAAGAGATTGACTGATTGATTGATTGAGACTTTTTTTAGTAGGTTGCACAGTGAAGTACATATTCCGGACAATTGACCACTAAATGGTAACACCCGAATAAGTTTTTCAACTTGTTTAAGTCGGGGTCCACTGATTCATGATACAGATATATACTATCAGATATACAGTATACTATCATCATAATACAGTCGTCACACAAGATAATCACATTGAATTATTTACATTATTTACAATCCGGGGTGTGGAGGGGGTTGGGGGGTTGGTTAGGTTTGGTAGTTATCATCAGTCATCAACAATTGAGAACAGAGAAATGGATATTGGAACAGTGTAGGTCTGACTTGGTAGGATATGTACAGCAAGTAGTGGGCAGAGAGAGAGATCAGAAGGCATAAGAAAAAGTATCTGCATTTGATTGTTTACATTTGATTATTAACAATCCGGGGAGGGTGTTAGTTTAGGGTTGTAGCTGCCTGGAGGTTAACTTTTATTGCGGTTTTGAAGGAGGATAGAGATGCACTTTCTTTTACACCTGTTGGGAGCGCATTCCACATTGATGTGGCATAGAAAGAGAATGAGTTAAGACCTTTGTTAGTTCGGAATCTGGGTTTAACGTGGTTAGTGGAGCTCCCCCTGGTGTTGTGGTTATGGCGGTCATTTACGTTAAGGAAGTAGTTTGACATGTACTTCGGTATCAGGGAGGTGTAGCGGATTTTATAGACCAGGCTCAGTGCAAGTTGTTTGACTCTGTCCTCCACCCTGAGCCAGCCCACTTTGGAGAAGTGGGTAGGAGTGAGGTGGGATCTGGGGTGGAGGTCTAGAAGTAATCTGACTAGCTTGTTCTGGGATGTTTGGAGTTTAGATTTGAGGGTTTTGGAGGTGCATGCGTAATCGATAGGTGTGGACTGCAAGATGACGCCAGTAAAACCTTTTGTTTCATCTATAATGTCGACACAAACTAATCTGCTTGAAATGTGTTCTCCAGGCGAGAAAAGGTTTGCGTGCCCGGAGTGTCCCAAGCGCTTCATGCGGAGCGACCACCTGTCCAAGCACATCAAGACCCACTTCAACAAGAAGGGAGCGCTGGGCGCCAACAGCGGCGTCATCTCCACCAACCCCGCCTCGCCGGCCATGGAGGGCAGCTCGGACGGGCTGTCCGCCGGCGATCAGCACACCATCGTCGCCATGGAAACCCTATCTGCGGAGAGCATAGCTCGGTTAGCCAGCAGCGGTATCAACATGGTGCCGGTGGACCTGAATCACATCAACGGGGGCAGCTACTAGGAGGTGCGTTCAAAATGCTTCAGGTTGAACACTTTTTCTATTAGAGCGGATTTAAACACCTGTGGCATTTAAATTTGTTTACAGAAATCATCAAATCTTTTTTGTATATTTACTTTGCCACCTGGAAGGTTGATTTTATACATCATGAACTTTACATATTTCATGGAATATTATGGATATCATAGCCAAACATTAAAAGTCAAAAACAGCATTTTTCTTTGTGGTTCTTCGGGACAACTGGATGTTTTTTTTCTTCTTTTTCCGCCCTACAATCCAACAATTGTAAGATAAAAAAATAAAAAAAAGAGCCTGGATGTAATCCTGGGACGAACTATTTAACATGTTGAGGTACACAAAACAACCAGCGTGTGTGTATATAGAAATATATATTTGCTAAAGTCATGACAAACAATGTTAGGATCGTCCGTCTTAATTGTGAGACTTTTTTGCCTTTCTTAATCTGACCTTTGTTCACGTGTGTAGATCTAGTCTTCCCATAATAACACTAGTATCTTTCTGGAAGCTTCTTTCTCTCTCTCTCTCTGTGGTACAAGCTCACACTTTGCCTTTTTGTCTGTCCAATTTGTTTGTATGCTCAAACCAAAGGTTCATAAAGCAAAACTAGCAGTTGTGTTGGGGCTGCCAAGTGTGCAGAATGAGGACACGCTTATTAGCTGCAGGAGAACGTCTTCTTGACTTCACTATTTGTACGTTTGAAGCTGAGACAAACACTTCATTTTACAAGTGCTCTTCTTTTTCATGAGGGATTTTATTTTGTATTCTACTGCAAATGCAAACCGCTGGATTAAAACCTGATATTCTCTCTTTTGGCTCGCTTGCTTCTTCACACATTTGTCACTTCAACATGGTCTTTAACTTGGCTTTGTGCAGTAGATGCTCAAAAACAGCACTCTTGTCGTATAGCGGATTTTTGACTTGTGTCTTGGGGTTTGTACTATGAAACAGCAGAGCGCTCCTAACATTTACGATCTTTGACAAGCATTTTTGCAGTAGATTCTCAAAAACACTTGTCATATAGCGGATCTTTGACTTGTTTTGGTGGTTTATACTATGAAACAGCAGAGTGCTCCTAACATTTAGGATCTTTTGAGAAGCATTTTTGCATTAGATGCTCACAAACAGCACTCTTGTGATATAGCGGATCTTTGACTTGTGTTTTTTTTTTTCACCATGAAACAGCAGAGCGCTCCTAACATTTAGGATCTTTGACAAGCATTTTGCAGTACATCCTCAAAAACAGCACTCTTGTGATATAGCAGATCTTTGACTTGTGTTTTTTTTTTTTTTTTTACTATGAAACAGCAGAGCGCTCCCAACATTTAGTATCTTTGACAAGCATTTTTGCAGTAGATGCTCAAAAACAGCACTCTTGTCCTAGAGCGGATCTTTGACTTGTGGTTTTTTTGTTTTTTTTTACCATGAAACCGCTGAGCGCTCCTAACATTTAGGATCTTTGACAAGCATTTGTGCAGTAGATCCTTAAAAACAGCACTCTTGTGATATAGCAGATCTTTGACTTGTTTTTTTTGTTTTTTTTACCATGAAACAGCAGAGCGCTCCCAACATTTAGTATCTTTGACAAGCATTTTTGCAGTAGATGCTCAAAAACAGCACTCTTGTCCTAGAGCGGATC
Source organism: Nerophis lumbriciformis (assembly GCF_033978685.3). Classification (NCBI taxonomy): domain Eukaryota; kingdom Metazoa; phylum Chordata; class Actinopteri; order Syngnathiformes; family Syngnathidae; genus Nerophis; species Nerophis lumbriciformis. Next base: position 38,751,674 of record NC_084550.2, on the reverse strand, counting down.
TTTGACTTGTGGTTTTGTTTGTTTTTTTACCATGAAACCGCTGAGCGCTCCTAACATTTAGGATCTTTGACAAGCATTTTTGCAGTAGATGCTCACAAACAGCACTCTTGTGATATAGCGGATCTTTGACTTGTGTTTTTTTTTTTCACCATGAAACAGCAGAGCGATCCTAACATTTAGGATCTTTGACAAGCATTTTTGCAGTATCGGTACATCCTCAAAAACAGCACTCTTGTGATATAGCAGATCTTTGACTTGTGTTTTTTTTAAATTTTTACCATGAAACAGCAGAGCGCTCCCAACATTTAGTATCTTTGACAAGCATTTTTGCAGTAGATGCTCAAAAACAGCACTCTTGTCCTAGAGCGGATCTTTGACTTGTGGTTTTGTTTTTGTTTTTTACCATGAAACCGCTGAGCGCTCCTAACATTTAGGATCTTTGACAAGCATTTGTGCAGTAGATCCTCAAAAACAGCACTCTTGTGATATAGCAGATCTTTGACTTGTGTTTTTTTTTTTTTTTTTTTTTTTACCATGAAACAGCAGAGCGCTCCCAACATTTAGTATCTTTGACAAGCATTTTTGCAGTAGATGCTCAAAAACAGCACTCTTGTCCTAGAGCGGATCTTTGACTTGTGGTTTTGTTTGTTTTTTTACCATGAAACCGCTGAGCGCTCCTAACATTTAGGATCTTTGACAAGCATTTTTGCAGTAGATGCTCACAAACAGCACTCTTGTGATATAGCGGATCTTTGACTTGTGTTTTTTTTTCCCACCATGAAACAGCAGAGCGCTCCTAACATTTAGGATCTTTGACAAGCATTTTTGCAGTACATCCTCAAAAACAGCACTCTTGTGATATAGCAGATCTTTGACTTGTGTTTTTTTTTTTTTTTTACCATGAAACAGCAGAGTGCTCCCAACATTTAGTATCTTTGACAAGCATTTTTGCATGAGATGCTCAAAAACAGCACTCTTGTCCTAGAGCAGATCTTTGACTTGTGTTTTGCTTTTTTTTTACCATGAAACACCAGAGCGCTCCTAACATTTAGGCTCTTTGACAAGCATTTTTGCAGTAGATGCTCAAAAACAGCACTCTTGTCGTATAGCGGATCTTTGACTTGGGTTTTGGTGTTTATACTATGAAACAGCAGAGCGCTCCTAACATTTAGGATCTTTAACAAGCATTTGTGCAGCAGACCCGCAAAAACAGCACTCTTGTCATATAGCAGATCTTTGACTTGTTGGTTTTTTTTACCATGAAACAGCAGAGCGCTCCTAACATTTAGGATCTATGACAAGCATTTTTGCAGTAGATTCTCAAAAGCACTTGTCATATAGCGGATCTTTGACTTGTTTTGGGGGTTTATACCATGAAACAGCAGAGCGCTCCCAACATTTAGGATCTTCGACAAGCATTTTTGCAGTAGATGCTCAAAAACGGCACTCTTGTCATATAGCGGATCTTTGACTTGTTTTCAGAGTTTATACTATGAAACAGTAGAGCGCTCCTAACATTTAGGATCTTTGACAAGCATTTTTGCAGTAGATTCTCAAAAACACTTGTCATATAGCGGATCTTTGACTTGTTTTGGGGGTTTATACTATGAAACAGTAGAGCGCTCCTAACATTTAGGATCTTTGACAAGCATTTTTGCAGTAGATGCTCAAAAACAGCACTCTTGTCATAGAGCGGATCTTTGACTTGTGTTTTGGGTTTTTTACCATGAAACAAAGCGCTCCTAACATTTAGGCTCTTTGACAAGCATTTTTGCAGTAGATGCTCAAAAACAGCACTCTTGTTGTATAGCGGATCTTTGACTTGGGTTTTGGGGTTTATACTATGAAACAGCAGAGCTCTCCTAACATTTAGGATCTTTGACAAGTATGTGTGCAGTAGATCCGCAAAAACAGTACTCTTGTCATATAACGGATCTTTGACTTTTTTTTGTTTTTTTACCATGAAACAGCAGAGTGCTCCTAACATTTAGGATCTTTGACAAGCATTTTTGCAGTAGATCCTCAAAAACAGCACTCTTGTCGTAGAGCGGATCTTTGACTTGTTTTTGGGTTTATACTATGAAACAGCAGAGCGCTCCTAACATTTAGGCTCTTTGACAAGCATTTTTGCAGTAGATGCTCAAAAACAGCACTCTTGTCGTATAGCGGATCTTTGTCTTGGGTTTTGGGGTTTATACTATGAAACGGCAGAGCGCTCCTAACATTTAGGATCTTTGACAAGCACTTGTGCAGTAGATCCTCAAAAACAGTACTCTTGTCATATAGTGCATCTTTGACTTGTTTTTTTTGTTTTTTTAACCATGAAACAGCAGAGCGCTCCTAACATTTACGATCGTTGACAAGCATCTTTGCAGTAGATGCTCAAAAACGGCACTCTTGTCATATTGCGGATCTTTGACTTTTTTTTTTTTTTTTTTTACCATGAAACAGCAGAGCGCTCCTAACATTTAGGCTCTTTGACAAGCATTTTTGCAGTAGATGCTCAAATACAGCTCTCTTGTCATATAGCGGATCTTTGACTTGGGTTTTGGGGTTTATACAATAAAACAGCAGAGCTCTCTTAACATTTAGGATCTTTAACAAGCATTTGTGCAGTAGATCCGCAAAAACAGCACTCTTGTCATATAGCGGATCTTTGACTTGTTTTTTTTTTTTTACCATGAAACAGCAGAGCGCTCCTAACATTTAGGATCTTTGACAAGCATTTTTGCAGTAGGTCCTCTTAAACAGCACTCTTGCATTAGAGCGGATCTTTGACTTTTTTTTTTTTTTTTTTTTTTTTTTTTAACCATGAAACAGCAGAGCGCTCCTAACATTTAGGATCTTTGACAAGCATTTGTGCAGTAGATCCTCAAAAACAGCTCTCTTGTCATATAGCAGATCTTTGATTTGTTTTGGGGGTTTATACCATGAAACAGCAGAACGCTTCTAACATTTACGATCTTTGACAAGCATTTTTGCAGTAGATTCTCAAAAACAATACTTGTCATATAGCGGATCTTTGACTTGTTTTGGGGGTGTATACTATGAAACAGTAGAGCGCTCCTAACATTTAGGATCTTTGACAAGCATTTTTGCAGTAGATTCTCAAAAACAACACTTGTCATATAGCGGATCTTTGACTTGTTTTGGGGGTTTATACCATGAAACAGCAGAGCGCTCCTATCATTTAGGATCTTTGACAAGCATTTTTGCATGAGATGCTCAAAAACAGCACTCTTGTCATATAGCGGATCTTTGACTTGTTTTGGGGGTTTATACTATGAAACAGCGGAGCGCTCCTAACATTTAGGATCTTTGACAAGCATTTGTGCAGTAGATCCTCAAAAACAGCACTCTTGTCATATAGCGGATCTTTGACTTGTTTTGGGTTTAAACTATGAAACAGCAGAGCGCTCCTAACATTTAGGACCTTTGACAAGCATTTTTGCAGTGGATCCTCAAAAACAGCAGAGCAATCCTGTCATATAGATGATCTTTAGCCTTTTTACTGAAAATCATTTAAAATGGTTCTCCTGCATATGGATATTTTATCTGCATTTGCAACAGCAAAGTACTCCTGTCAAATCCAGGATCTTTGACTTGCGTTTTTACAGTAATTTAAATAAAAACTCCTGTCAGATAAATCTATGACTAGCATTTTTTGCAAAATATAGTATGAATTCAGCAGAGCACTCCTGTCGAATTCAGCAGAGCACTCCTGTCAAATCCAGGATCTTTGATATGCATTTTTTGCAGTAGATCTTTTAAGAAAAAAACATAACTGGAGTCATACAGGGGATGTTTGAGTTGCATTTTGTTGTTGTTGGGTCATTACTATAAAAACAGCAGCATATGTCACAGGATCTTTGACTCGCATTTTTGCAAAAAAGCTACAAAAATAGAGCATTCCTGCACAAAGAAGCTTTCACTAGCATTTTTGCAGTCGGTCCACAAAATCAGCAGAGCACTCCTATCATATATCAGGGGTGCTCACACTTTTTCTGCAGGCGAGCTACTTTTCAATTGATCAAGTCGTGGGGATCTACCTCATTCATATATATCATTTATATTTACTTATTTATGAAATATATGTTTTTGTTAACAAGTTAAAGGTGTTTAATGATAATGCAAGCATGTTTAACACATATAGTTAATATTGTTAATAAATGAAAGGTGTTTAATGATAATGCAAGCATGTTTAATACATATAGTTAATATTGTTAATAAGTTAAAGGTGTTTAATGATAATACAAGCATGTTTAATACATATAGTTAATATTGGTAACAAGTTAAAGGTGTTTAATGATAATACAAGCATGTTTAACACAGTTAATATTGTTAATAAATTAAAGGTGTTTAATGATAATGCAAGCATGTTTAATACATATAGTTAATATTGTTAAAAAATTAAAGGTGTTTAATGATAATACAAGCATGTTTAACACATAGTTAATATTGTTAATAAATTAAAGGTGTTTAATGATAATACAAGCATGTTTAACACAGTTAATATTGTTAATAAATTAAAGGTGTTTAATGATAATGCAAGCATGTTTAATACATATAGTTAATATTGTTAATAAATTAAAGGTGTTTAATGATAATACAAGCATGTTTAACACATATAGTTAATATTGTTAATAAGTCAAAGGTGTTTAATGATAATACAAGCATGTTTAACACATATAGTTAATATTGTTAACAAGTTAAAGGTGTTTAAAGATAATACAAGCATGTTTAACACATATAGTTAATATTGTTAACAAGTTAAAGGTGTTTAAAGATAATGCAAGCATGTTTAACACATATAGTTAATATTGTTAATAAGTTAAAGGTGTTTAAAGATAATACAAGCATGTTTAACACAGTTAATATTGTTAATAAATTAAAGGTGTTTAATGATAATACAAGAATGTTTAATACATATAGTTAATATTGTTAATAAATTAAGTGTTTAAAGATAATACAAGCATGTTTAATACATATACCGTATTTTCCGCACCATAAGGCGCCCTGGGTTAAAAGCCGCGCCTTCAATGAACGGCATATTTCAAAACTTTGTCCACCTATAAGCCGCCCGGTGTTGTAAGCCGCATCTAACTGCGCTAAAGGAATGTCAAAAAAACAGTCAGATAGGTCAGTCAAACTTTAATAATATATTAAAAACCAGCGTTCTAACAACTCTGTTCACTCCCAAAATGTACGCAAATGTGCAATCACAAACATACGTATATCAACATGGACAGAGCTGCGTGAAAAAAGCCACCCGGCCTCTTCGCGTAAACTTAAACTTACCTTAACCACTCGCTCATCTTTTCTTCATCCATCCCTTCGAGTTAGCTTTTATGATGACGCCGGCTGGAAAGGTCTCTTTTGGCAAGGTCTTCCTTTTGAATATCACCATGGGTGGAAGTTTCTGGCCATTAGCATGGCAAGCTAGAACCACAGTGAAGGATGACTTCTCATTCCCTGTGGTGCGAATATTCACCGTACGTGCTCCCGTTGTATCCACAGTGCGGTTCACAGGAATATCAGTTGCTGTGAAATAGTAATCCGTGTGCGGATGGAGAGATTGCGTCTTTTCATGAACCGGATCCCTGACGCTTAGTAGGAGCCATTTTGTGGTCTTTACAGATGTAAACACACAAAGGAAATGAAACGTACGGTATAGCCACGCGCTTTTTCTTCTTCTACGCGGGCGGGTGGTTGCTTACAGTAGAAGAAGAAGCGCTTCCTGTTCTATGGGGGCGGGTGCTTACCTTGGCGGTTGCTTGCGTAGAAGAAGAAGCGCTTCCTGTTCTACCGGGAAAAAAGATGGCGGCTGTTTACCGAAGTTGCGAGATCGAAACTTTATGAAAATGAATCGTAATATTAATCCATATATAAAGCGCACCGGGTTAAAAGCCGCACTGTCAGCTTTTGAGTAAATTTGTGGTTTTTAGGTGCGGCTAATAGTGCGGAAAATACGGTAGTTAATATTGTTAACAAGTTAAAGGTGTTTAAAGATAATGCAAGCATGTTTAACACATAGTTAATATTGTTAACAAGTTAAAGGTGTTTAAAGATAATACAAGCATGTTTAACACATATAGTTAATATTGTTAACAAGTTAAAGGTGTTTAAAGATAATACAAGCATGTTTAACACATATAGTTAATATTGTTAACAAGTTAAAGGTGTTTAAAGATAATGCAAGCATGTTTAACACATATAGTTAATATTGTTAATAAGTTAAAGGTGTTTAAAGATAATACAAGCATGTTTAACACAGTTAATATTGTTAATAAATTAAAGGTGTTTAATGATAATACAAGCATGTTTAATACATATAGTTAATATTGTTAAAAAATTAAAGGTGTTTAATGATAATACAAGCATGTTTAACACAGTTAATATTGTTAATAAATTAAAGGTGTTTAATGATAATACAAGCATGTTTAACACATATAGTTAATATTGTTAACAAGTTAAAGGTGTTTAAAGATAATACAAGCATGTTTAACACATATAGTTAATATTGTTAACAAGTTAAAGGTGTTTAAAGATAATGCAAGCATGTTTAACACATATAGTTAATATTGTTAATAAGTTAAAGGTGTTTAAAGATAATACAAGCATGTTTAACACAGTTAATATTGTTAATAAATTAAAGGTGTTTAATGATAATACAAGAATGTTTAATACATATAGTTAATGTTAATAAATTAAAAGTGTTTAAAGATAATACAAGCATGTTTAATACATATAGTTAATATTGTTAACAAGTTAAAGGTGTTTAAAGATAATGCAAGCATGTTTAACACATAGTTAATATTGTTAACAAGTTAAAGGTGTTTAATGATAATACAAGCATGTTTAATACATATAGTTAATATTGGTAACAAGTTAAAGGTGTTTAATGATAATACAAGCATGTTTAACTCAGTTAATATTGTTAATGAATGAAAGGTGTTTAATGATAATACAAGAATGTTTAATACATATAGTTAATATTGTTAACAAGTTAAAGGTGTTTAATGATAATACAAGAATGTTTAATACATATAGTTAATATTGTTAACAAGTTAAATGTGTTTAAATATAATACAAGCATGTTTAACACATGTAGTTAATATTGGTAACAAGTTAAAGGTGTTTAATGATAATACAAGCATGTTTAACACTGTTAATATTGTTAATAAATTAAAGGTGTTTAATGATAATACAAGAATGTTTAATACATATAGTTAATATTGTTAATAAATTAAGTGTTTAAAGATAATACAAGCATGTTTAATACATATAGTTAATATTGTTAACAAGTTAAAGGTGTTTAAAGATAATACAAGCATGTTTAACACATATAGTTAATATTGGTAACAAGTTAAAGGTGTTTAATGATAATACAAGCATGTTTAACACAGTTAATATTGTTAATAAATTAAAGGTGTTTAATGATAATACAAGAATGTTTAATACATATAGTTAATATTGTTAATAAATTAAAAGTGTTTAAAGATAATACAAGCATGTTTAACACATATAGTTAATATTGCTAACAAGTTAAAGGTGTTTAATGATAATACAAGCATGTTTAAAGGGGAACATTATCGCCAGACCTATGTAAGCGTCAATATATACCTTGATGTTGCAGAAAAAAGACCATACATTTTTTTAACCGATTTCCGAACTCTAAATGGGTGAATTTTGGCGAATTAAACGCCTTTCTAATATTCGCTCTCGGAGCGATGACATCACAATGTGACGTCATATAAATAAATATAAATTATATATATATATATGAATGAGGTAGATCTTCTCCACTTGGTCAATTGAAAAGTAGCTCGCCTGCAGAAAAGGTGTGGGCGCTGGCTGCTATAGAGGATCTTTGACTAGAATTTTTGCAGTAGATTAAAAAACAAAACAGTATAGTACTCACACTATAGAGCACAGGTCTCAAACTCAAGGCCGGGGGGCCAAATCTGGCCCGCCACATTACTTTACGTGGCCCGCGAAAGCCTGGAAATAATATGCGTTAATAAAATGCTTAATCTTCTCTTACTAAATATTTGTTCTTTCCCTTTTGACATTAAGTCCTGTACTGCATGCAATTGCATATTTTTTTAAATTCAATATTATCAAAATATATTAAGTACTCCAAAAATATTTTTTGTTAAAATAAAGATACATACTGTACTTAAATATCTGCTTAACTTATGATTTTAAATCAAGTTATCAAAATGTAAACTGTAAAACTGACAATATATTTTACGGTTAAATTCCGCCGAGTTATTTACCTTAACCCTTGTGTGGTGTTCGGATCTGTGGGACCTGTTTTCATTTTTTATTAAAAGAAAAATGATACAATTACTTAATTTTTCAAACTGAGACTCACTGACTTTGGCTCATCTTCTGTGATGAACATATATCAGAATACATATTTAATGACCATACACCCCTCCTACACATTTCTATTACATATAAGAGCCCCCCCACCCCCACACACACACACATCAGGCCTAGACAGGAGGAGGACAGAGAGTAGGTACACAGAACATCAGAGGGTCAAATGTGCGAGAAAATGAGAGCAGACAGTGTTGACAATGTTGCAACCTTGTGTGGGAACCGCAGGTGCAAAAACACAAAAGAAGAATCCCTGTGGGATGCAGAAACTGGCAGAGAAATTTTCCGTGCAACGTTCATATTGTTCTTACTCATCCAGCCTTTGTGGGTCTGATGGACCCGTTGCATTTTGTGGCTTTTAATGCTTCACAATCAAACACTTGTATGTTAAAATACTGAACAGATGTTTATTGGGATAAGGTAAACATCTGTTCAGTATTGTAACATAAAAGTGTTTGATTGTGAGGCATTACAAGCCACAAAATGCAACGGGTCCATCAGACCCACAAACGCTGGCTGAGTAACAACAATATGAACATTACACAAGGGTTAAAATCAACTTTGGTATCGTTTTTTTCCATATACAGTAAGACACCAAAACATTAAAAAAAAAACAAAAAAAAAACATTAAAACAAGATTTTACCGCTAAAAACATTGGTATTTTTTTTCCATTCCACTGCATTTATTCTATTTTTTTATACTGTAAAAAAAACACTGCTTTTACTGTAAATTCTGGTGATTGAGCTGCCAGTTTTTAAAGTAAAATTACATTTTTTTTTTGCAGCTTGTGTAAAAAAAATATTGTTAATGTATTACATGTGTGTGTGTGTGTATATATATATATATATATATATATATATATATATTAATCATTGTTAAAAGGGGCCCTCTGAGGGCAACCATAACTGCCATAGAGGATCTTGACATGTAATTTTTGGGGGGAGGGTACTGTACTCAGGATGCTCTTTTGACGCGGCTTCCATTTACGTTACAACTTGATCAACTATTTTTGGTGACTTGTGGGGACGTTAAATGCAAAGAGTAGTCCGTTGTAAAAATCTTTATTGGTTAAAAGTCACACAGTATCTTCTCATCTCAGCTCACATCTGCACTCTCACTCTTGGCCTTGTGTTGGAGGCTGGAAAAAGAGAGATGTTTTGTCCATTTGCGCACTAAAAAGCGACAGCGAATGGTACTCGTTACCTGCGGAGGTAGGAGTGGACGTCTGAGAAGCCGTGGTACTGAGCCAGAGGGAACAAGATCCCCGTGGGACAGTGGCCCTCTCGCAGGCGGCAGAAGCTGCAGTTGCAGATACCTCGGCAGGGAGGGCAAGTCCAGTCCTGCACGTTACAAAATGGTCCAGAAATCAAGGGTAAAAGACACCATTTGGCCAGATTATCTTGTGACAAAGTTATCCTCAAGTGTTCACACCGGATCAAGGAGGGCCTTCCTGATGTCCTCCCCGTATCGGTTCCTCAAGCACGGCCCGCAGAACTGACCCTGGATGCCCCGACACTCCTGGTGGCGGCAGCAGGTCTTGGTGTCAACGGTCTTCTGACGGCACTGGTGACACGTGGAGCCCTGACAAGCAAAAACCAGAACAAGTGTATAAAAGAGTTTAAGTCTAAGTCCAAATTGGATGGATAGTAGAGATGCGCGGATAGGCAATTATTTCATCCGCAACCGCATCACAAAAGTCGTCACCCATCCGCCATCCACCCGAACTAACATTTTATCAAAACCGCACCCGCCCGCACCCACCCGTTGTTATATATCTAATATAGACGATGCAATGCATTAGTGAGGTTAGAAAGCTTTTGCCTGTTAAAGAAAGGAGACTGATCCAGTGCAGCAGAGACATGCAATGCGTGCCACGCTGTCACGGCTCAGACGCACACCAGTGTGCAATCATCTGGGAGCCGCGCTGAGCGCACCTCCAAACGCGCTCGCGCCACTCAAACTGCTGCAGGCACACATGCATCTGTAAGCCTTGTTTTAACATCCTGTGGCACTCTTCTGGGATCACGGCGGACGAAACTGCTCATGCTCAGGGTGTTTGTGGAGGTTCGGGGTTTTGCACAAATGTGATGCACCATGTTAGATGTCCCGGTTTTGTGACTGTCGTAGACATAAACAGCGTCGCAGCTCTTGCAAATCACGTAGCCAGCATTACTATCATCCTGATTTACAACCTCATAAAAACGAGTCCACGCTGAACTTTTCTGGCCTTTTTTTCCCCTGGTCTTTAGTATTCCCTTTTTTAGTTTGTCGCGTACCACGTTTGCTGCCGGCGTTGCCATCTTTTTTTTTTTTCTTCTTCTGTTGTGGCGTGCTGCAGGTGCCCGAGTATAAATAATTGCCTGTTTCAAAGAGTGCTGCTCGTTTTTCGTATGTAGGTAACAACATTTAACTATGTATATATATTTCCCAATTGGTTTAACTGCCACCCGCCTGAATCTATTTAAAATCTTTTTTTTTTTTTATTTCAACCGCCCGACCCGCGAATAAAATCTAAAAAAATTTTTTATTTCAACCGCCCGACCCGCGGATAATCCGCGGTCGTGTCCGCAAACCGCGCATCTCTAATGGATAGATATTCTACACTGCTCAAAAAAATTAATGGAACAGTTTTTTATCAGGGTATGGCATGAATTCAATTGCACTTTTCTGATAAGGTTTTGGTCAGGTACGTGGCAGAAGGGGTTGTTAATCAGTTTCAGCTGCATTGGTGTTGATGGAATTAACAACAGGTGCACTAGAGGGGCAACAACGAGATGGCCCCCAAAATAGGACTGGTTTTGCAGGTGGGGGCCATTTCAAGTTCCTCCCTCTTGATCTTTTTTAACTGTTTTTCCACAAGTGTTGGCTTTAGCTAGAGTCATTATCACGACTGGGAGCATGAGGCGATTTCTTAACCCTCCTGAAGTTGCGCAGATAGTCCAACTCCTCCAGGATGGCACATCCATGCGTGCTGTTGCAAGAAGATTTGATGTGTCTCCCAGTGCAATCTCCAGAGCATGGAGGAGATTCCAGGAGACAGGCAGTTACTCTAGGAGAGCTGGACAGGGCCGTAGACGGTCCTCATCCCATCAGCAGGACCGATATCTGCTGCTTTGTGCAAGGAGGAACAGGTTGAGCACTGCCCGAGCCCTACAGAATGACCTCCAGCAGGCTACTGGTGTGAATGTCTCTGCCCAAACAGTCAGAAACAGACTTCACGAGGGTGTCCTCAGGGCACGACGTCCTGTAGTGTGCCCTGTGCTCACTGCTCAGAACCGTGGAGCTCCATTGGCTTTTGCCATAAAACACCAGAATTGGCAGGTCCGCCACTGGCGCCCTGTGCGTTTCACAGATGAGAGCAGGTTTACCCTGAGCACCTGTGATAGACGTGAAAGGGTCTGGAGAAGCCAAGGAGAGCGCTATGCTGCCTGCAACTACATTCAGCATGACCCGTTCGGTGGTGGGTCAGTGATGGTCTGGGGAGGCATTTCCATGGAGGGACGAACAGACCTCTACAGGCTAGAGAACGGCAGTCTGACTGCCATTAGGTATGGGGATGAAATCCTTGCACCCATGGTCAGACCCTACGCTGGTGCAGTAGGTCCTGGGTTCCTCCTGGTCCACGACATTGCCCGGCCTCATGTGGCAAGAGTATGCAGACAGTATCTTGGTCTCCTGCTGGTCTCCTGCTGGCCCCACTATAGACTGGACTCTCACTACTATGTTAGATCCACTAAGGACTATTCTTTCACAATATTATGTCACTCGACATCCATTGCTTTCGGTCTCCCCTAGAGAGGGGGGGTTGCCCACATATGCAGTTTCTCATAGTCATTCACATCGACGTCCCTTCGGTGGGCTCTGTACCGAGGATGTCGTTGGGGTTTGTACAGCCCTTTGAGACTTGTGATTTAGGGCTATATAAATAAACGATTGATTGATTGAGTATCTGGAGGATGAAGGAATTGACACAATTGAATGGCCCTCACGATCACCTGATCTAAACCCGATAGAACGCCTCTGGGACATAATGTTTGGGTCCATCACACGCCACCAGGTTGCTCCTCAGACTTTACAGGAGGTCACTGATGCACAAGACACCATCCGTCGTCTCATTAGGAGCATTCCGCCACGTTGTCAAGCATGCATACAAGCACGTGAGGGCCACACAAGATATTGAAAATAATTTTCAGTTGCAGAAATTGAATTTAGGCAATATGGACGAGCCTGCCACATCATTTTTTCACTTTGATTTTTGGGGTGTCTGTATACTGAGCCCTCTGTAGGCTGGAAACTTATTTCCATCAAAAGATGTGGCATCCTTTTGTTCCTGAGACATTAAACTGTCCATATCAGTATAGATATCCCACTTTTTTTTTTTCACCATTGAAATCTGATGTGTTTTCAAAGTGTTCCTTTAATTTTTTTGAGCAGTGTAGTTTCTTCAAAATAGCCACCCGTTGCTCTGATTACTGCTTTGCACACTCTTGGCATTCCCTCCATGAACTTCAAGAGGTAGTCACCTGAAATGGTTTTCACTTCACAGGTGTGCTTGAAGCTCATGGAGAGAATGCCAAGAGTGTGCAAAGCAGTAATCAGTAATCGCTACCTGGGCCCACCATCTGGAACATCTGGAGGCTGTCCTCAGGGCCCTTCGTCAGGCTGGTCTAACAGCAAACGGCAAGAAGTATACCCGACTACCTCGGGTATACGATAGGCCGTGGGTGTGTGCAACCCAAGCCCAGAAGGTGGAGAAGATACGAAACTGGCGCCGCCCCATCACTAAAAGACAGGTGCAGTCCTTCTTAGGTCTGATCGGCTACTACCAGAAGTTTATCAAAGACTTTGCTGCAATAGCGGCCCCCCTCAACGACCTCACTCGCCAACGGTCAACCCATCGAGTATCTTGGACCACCGAAACGGAAGGGGCCTTCGAGAAGTTAAAGCAGGCTCTGTGTGGAACCCATCCTGGTTGCACCTGACTTCACGAAGGCATTCGTCCTCCACACAGATGCCTCTGGCACTGGGATCGGGGCAGTCCTAGCCCAATTGGTTGGCGCCGATGAACACCCCATAACCTTCATTAGCCGAAAACTGCTGAAGCACGAGAAAAATTACTCTACCGTGGAGAAGGAGTGTCTTGCTGTGAAGTGGGCCATCCACCATCTCAGGTATTACCTATGGGGAAGACGCTTCACTCTGGTGACCGACCACGCCCCCCTTAAATGGATGGCCACCAATAAGGACAGCAACGCTCGGGTGACACGCTGGTTCCTTGAACTGCAAAATTATAAGTTCACCGTCGAGCACCGCCCTGGAAAGGATATCCGCCATGCCGACGCGATGTCCCGCCACTACGAAGATGAGGAACAGGAAGCTCCTCGTCCCAACAAGGAGCTTAAAGGGGGTGATATGTGGAGCATCACAATACCTCCGAACAGGTGAGACTAGGCAGAGGGCCAGCCATCACAATGAAAGCATGCACCACGCGGTCAAACTACGCCACCCTCTAGGTGTGGTCATTGAAGGCAAGTACATCCCTAATTTTATCCTCAATCAGGCTGATGTGTGGCCACCTGCCCCAAGGCAGCTGTGTCAGGTTGGCAATCACTGTGTTTGATGTAAATAGCACCTCAGTGTTTGACTCATTGTGTGGCTGGCTCCCTGCTGGGAAAGGTCTGCTTCCATCGGGCGGTAAGTGTGTTGCTCCACTGAAATATAGTTTGTAAATTAGTCTGCTAAATGTGTAAGATGTTTGATTCACTGAATGCTGTGATTTATTGAACTTTGCACTGATCAGAGATTTCTCTGCTCTATGTTCCAGGCAATTTAGGAGACCTGATCAAGGCATGAGAAATGCGATAATTTGTTTGTTTAAATGAAAACCCCAACCGGGAGGAATTTAAGTTAGCCTGCATTTCAAAAAAGTGACTGATTAAAGCAACACTGCTACGTTTGAACCCTAACAGAACTGTCTCTGGGAGGTTGGTTTGTGACCGCACATCACAATATATACACACCGTATTTTCGCACTATAAGGCGCACCTAAAAACCTCCAATTTTCTCAAAAGCTGACAGTGCGCCTTATAATCGGGTGCACCTTTATATATGGACCAATATTGAGCCACAACAGGTCTCGCAACTACGGTAAGCAGCCGCCCACTTCATTTTCCCCCGTAGAAGAAAAAGCGCTGCTCTTCTTCTACGGGGGAAAATGAAGTTGGCGGCTGCTAACCGTAGTTGCGAGACCCAAACTTTATGTAAAGACCCAAAAATGGCTCCTATTAAGAGACACGCTTACGACGCAGAGTTTAAACTCAAGGCGATCAGTCACGCAGTAGAACACGGGAATAGAGCAGCGGCGAGAGAATTTAACATTAACGAATCAATGGTGCGGAAGTGGAGGAAGCAACATGATGACCTGCGCCAAGTAAAGAAGACTAAACAGTTTCCGAGGGAACAAAGTGAGATGGCTACATTTGGAGGACAAACTCAAACAGTGGATTGTTGAACAGAGAGCAGCAAGTAGAAGTGTCAGTACAATCACTATTTGTTTTGTTGACATTCCCTTTAGCGCAGCTCCATCTAATGGATGCATAACGTAAACCCCAGCCTCTACTGTAGCGTCTATTCTATGCGCCTTATAATGCGGTGCGCCTTATATATGGGTTCTACATGTAAAGCGACTTTGGGTACTTAGAAAAGCGCTATATAAATCCCAGTTATTATTATTATTATTATTATATATGAACAAAGTTTTAAAATAGGCCATTCATTGAAGGTGCGCCTTATAATCCGGAGCGCCTTAGTGCGGAAAATGCGGTGTATATATATATAATGAATATAAAACATGTTTTCGGTTATTTCACCTTTTTTGTGATGTGTTTTTTTTAACACGTGTTCATTCATAGTTTTGATGTGACAATCTACAAAAAGTAAATAGTCATGAAAATAAAAAAAACACTGAATGAGAAGGTGCTTCCAAACTTTTGACCTGTACTGTATATTCAACATTTTTAAGTGTTGAATTTTAAAAAGACTTAAGTCATCTGCATGTTTACTGGCTGTGTACAGACTGAGAACAGGTGGTAATAAAAGAGACAGAACCCACAGTAACTCTGTTGTAGACTTTGTCGGTCATGTTGTCTGCCACCAGTTGCAGCTGGTCCTCAGTGATGTCCTCCACGGGCCTGATGATGTGAGGCTTGCTGTGATTGGCTCGCGGGGTCCCACGTCTGCGCGGGGCACCACGAACCTGCAACACACACATCGGGGTAAATACTACAATAAAGTGAGCCGTTTTGATGCCATCTTTGATAATACCCTTGTCTTCCAGAACCTACTTGAAGAAGCTCCTCTTCCAGGCTGAGGTCCACGTCTGCTTCCTGGGGGGCCTCGTGTCTTCCCATAGAGCGGGTGTGTCTGCGGGATGAGCGCTCTGAGTTCCTTCTGGACTCCTTTCCAGAGCGAGGTGGACGCTTCATCTGAGGTTGTAATTCACATTAGTGGATTTTATTCTGGTTTAAGGCTAATATTATGCAAAGCTGCTTACCCCTTGCTTCTTTTTATCGTTTCTTTCAAAAATGTAAACACCCGTGCTTCTACAGCTCTTCATTAGCTGGGCAATATATTGTCCCACAAATGATTGACAAACAATAATATAGTCAGCATTATGGTTAGTGTCCGCCCTGAGATGGGTATGTGAGTTCAAACCCCGGCAGAGTCATACCAAAGACTATAAAAATGGGACCCATTACCTCCCTGCTTGGCACTCGGCATCAAGGGTTGAAATTGGGGGTTAAATCACCAAAAATGATTCCCGGGCGCGGCCACCGCTGCTGCTCACTGCTCCCCTCACCTCCCACGGGGTGATCAAGGGTGATGGGTCAAATGCAGAGAATAATTTCGCCACACCTAGTGTGTGTGTGACAATCATTGGGACTTTAACTTTAATTTAGAGAGCCCCTGATGTAATCATAATAAACAATAATAAAGGAAGTAAACCTTTTAAATGATGTAATGACCTTTGACTTTTCATCAGTGAACTTCTGATTATCCTAAATAAGTACAAAAAAAAAAAAAAAAAAGACAGTAAAATGGACTCTCAATCTCCGTTAGCAAAATTGTACTTGAATAATTATTGAACATCTCAAAGTGCAGTTTTGAAATCACAAGTATTTATTAATTTGAAAACATGGGTATTTATTGTACCACCAACATTTTTATTTAAATATAATTTAAAAGTCCAAATTGGTAACAAATAAACTAAATAATAACAGCAAAAACAATAGATAAAAATGAACAATATCAATATGAAAAAATATTACAACTAAATGTTTTCATTTCTCCATTTTTACACTCGACCACTGGGAAGTGTATTGTGTCATGAATAAAAAACTTCATAAAATGCAAAAATCCTCACATTTAATGGTGCAATACATTTTCGGACAATTTTGAACACTATTGGGTAAATGGTGCTTGTGTAAGGTACTTTTATGAAACCTTTATTTTGTTAGCGCAGTCAGATCAAATGTTGCGCACAGCGCTATTATTGTGAAGGGGATAAGTGTGCTGCTGTCCTGAGCTTGACGAGTAAGGAAAGGAGTTGAGGCTGTTGAGGGAAAAAAAAAAAGAGCCACTGTCCTGTTTGTACATTGATCTTACAACGTTCACAACCACATAAGAAGATTAGATGTGTTGTGGGTTTATGCATTGCTCTTGCTAGGGTTAGCTTTGTAGTTTAGTCACTGTTTTCAAGTAGACATGTTTCAGGTCTTGGACACATTTTCCCAAACAAACGTTCCAATTTCCTCCCAATGACAGCATTTCACAATCGTCAATTTCCCTGATATTGTGTGTTTAACTGCGGATTCTGTTGTATTGGCCAATTATGTGATTATTTCCGCTGTTACGTCAGTGCGGTAATGCCTTACTTTTTTGTTGTGTTCAATAATTGATTAGGCATATAGCATTGTGTCAAAGAAAAAGTAGCAAACATGGTGAGATCCCAAGCTTCTTTTTTTCCCACTCACACGCCCACTTCACCTCAATGATGGACGCTTTTGACCTCCCTCCCTCCTCAGCGACACCTTGAGTCAAACTTTTGCTTGCATGCAGATCGGCCCCAGGCCTATGAACACTACATCAACACACCCAAGACAATGGGCATATACACCCCACGCCTTCACCACCGCTTGATTCCCCTCGGGGTGATGGACGGCTGGCAGCGCTTCACAGCAGCAGTCGACCTCCAGGGTCCCAACTCCCCGCCCCTCTGTTGTGAGTTGTCGTGATTATATGTTACATGTTTGTGTGCATGGCATGGAGGTTTTTTCCCACTCCAGACTAGGCCCCCTTAGGAGCCCAGTCTAGATTGTATTTTTTTACTCATCTTCTTCCCCAAGCTCTGACACTGATCATACAGGGATGATCAGTGTCAGAGCTTGGTTCGCATTGCCGGCAGTAAGTCGGACACGTTTCCGGTGAGGGTTGGACTCCGCCAAGGCTGCCCTTTGTCACCGATTCTGTTCATAACTTTTATGGACAGAATTTCTAGGCGCAGTCAAGGCGTTGAGGGGATTCGGTTTGGTGGCTGCAGGATTAGGTCTCTGCTTTTTGCAGATGATGTGGTCCTGATGGCTTCATCTAGCCAGGATCTTCAGCTCTCACTGGATCGGTTCGCAGCTGAGTGTGAAGCGACTGGGATGAGAATCAGCACCTCCAAGTCCGAGTCCATGGTTCTCGTCCGGAAAAGGGTGGAGTGCCATCTCCGGGTTGGGGAGGAGATCTTGCCCCAAGTGGAGGAGTTCAAGTACCTCGGAATCTTGTTCACGAGTGAGGGAAGAGTGGATCGTGAGATCGACAGGCGGATCGGTGCGGCGTCTTCAGTAATGCGGACGCTGTATCGATCCGTTGTGGTGAAGAAGGAGCTGAGCCGGAAGGCAAAGGTCTCAATTTACCGGTCGATCTACGTTCCCATCCTCACCTATGGTCATGAGCTTTGGGTTATGACTGAAAGGACAAGATCACGGGTACAAGCGGGGCTCTCCCTTAGAGATAGGGTGAGAAGCTCTGTCATCCGGGGGGAGCTCAAAGTAAAGCCGCTGCTCCTCCACATCGAGAGGAGCCAGATGAGGTGGTTCGGGCATCTGGTCAGGATGCCACCCGAGCGCCTCCCTAGGGAGGTGTTTAGGGCACGTCCGACCGGTAGGAGGCCACGAGGAAGACCCAGGACACGTTGGGAAGACTATGTCTCCCGGCTGGCCTGGGAACGCCTCGGGATCCCCCGGGAGGAGCTGGACGAAGTGGCTGGGGAGAGGGAAGTCTGGGCTTCCCTGCTTAGGCTGCTGCCCCCGCGACCCGACCTCGGATAAGCGGAAGAAGATGGATGGATGGATGGATCTTCTTCCCCAGCGTTTTACTTTTTATCTTTTACGGGGCGCCTCTGGTGACCCATCAGCGTTCCTGTTCTGTAACCCTGTACACTGTTTGTTTGTCTAATCTTGAACGGGTTTGTGCTGAAAACATAGTTTCGTTGTACTTGTGCAATGACAATAAAGTCCTATCCTATCCTACTTATTCATTTCACCGTTACAAACTTAGGAATGTGCATGCTTGTTGCACAGACCAAATAGTCGTTTATTTTCTCGATTTAACAGCCAAAATGATGAAAAAAAACCCACCAAAGGACTCTTTCCATCATCTACGTAAAGAGTTTCTCACCTTAGATGGTTTTGCTTCTGGCTTTTTCAGAAAAGCAGCACCTTCAGGCATCTTCTGCAGGTCGGCCATCAGCTGAGCCAGCTGCCGTCAGAGAAGGAAGAGGTCCAGCTTTATCATTGATACTTCAGCAAAAGGATTCCTCCATCTTACCATTGCTTTGTTGGCTCGGATGTTTTGTTCCCTCTTGGCCAGAAAGAAGTCGGACACATCTTCACATTCTTCCTCAGATGTAACACCTTCGTCCTCCTTTGTCTGACTTGTCTTCACCCTTGTCTTTTGCAGCCACTCTCCATCCTCGTCTTCATCCTCATCGGTGGAGTTTTGGTCTGACGGAGCCGAGCGAAGCGCCACTCTCAGTTTGAAGGTTTTGGACGTAGTTTGCTTGCAGGGAAGACAAGGTCGGCCTTCATCTTCACCTTGCATGTCAGCGTTCTAAGGAACAAAAGCGAGCACACTTTCATCGCGTTTGTTATACGTTAGAAGACATTGATAGCACCATAGGTCAACAATGGTTAGGGGTAGAGATGTCCGGTAATGGCTTTTTTGCCGACATCCGATATTCCCCAACTCTTAATTACCGATTCCGATATCAACCGATACCGATATATACAGTCGTGGAATTAACACATTATTATGCCTAATTTTGTTGTGATGCCCCGCTGGATGCATTAAACAATGTAACAAGGTTTTCCAAAATGAATCAACTCAAGTTATGGAAAAAAATGCCAACATGGCACTGCCATATTTATTATTGAAGTCACAAAGTGCATTTTTTTTTTTTCATGCCTCAAAACAGCAGCTTGGAATTTGGGACATGCTCTCC
This sequence comes from Nerophis lumbriciformis, assembly GCF_033978685.3. Lineage (NCBI taxonomy): Eukaryota > Metazoa > Chordata > Actinopteri > Syngnathiformes > Syngnathidae > Nerophis > Nerophis lumbriciformis. The sequence continues at coordinate 38,731,743 of NC_084550.2, read as the reverse complement.
CTGAGAGAGCATGAGGAGGTTGAGGTGGGAGGTAGGGCGTAGCGGGGGGTGTATATCGTAGCGTGCCAGAAGAGTTAGTGCTGCAAGGGGTTCTGAGTATTTGTTCTGTTGTGTTACGGTGCGGATGTTCTCCCGAAATGTGTTTGTCATTCTTGTTTGGTGTGGATTCACAGTGTGGCGCATATTTGTAACAGTGTTAAAGTTGTTTATATGGCCACCCTCAGTGTGACCTGTATGGCTGTTGACCAAGTATGATTTGCATTCACTTGTGTGTATGAAAAGCCGTAGATATTAGCGCCTTTAAGGTTTATTGGCGCTCTGTACCTCTCCCTACGACCGTGTACACAGCGGCGTTTTAAAAAGTCATACATTTTACTTGTTGAAACCGATACCGATAATTTTGAAACCGATAACGATAATTTCCGATATTACATTTTAAAGCATTTATCGGCAGTCCAATATTATCGGACATCTCTAGTTAGGGATGTGCACAAAAAATCTAATCACTTCTCAATCGCGATTCTAATGCATCCGGAATCTAAATTGATTCATAACTTTCAAAAATCGATTAAAAAAAAAAAAGTATAAATTTCAAAAAAATGCTTTTAGGCCATTTGACTAGAAGGAGCTATTCTAAGCTGTTATTATACCAAGTAGTAATACATTGTGCCAATAGGTTTGAATCGAAGATAGTGTTGAATTGAGAATCGATTCTGAATCAAATAGTCACCCACGTCAGTGTTTTTCTAACTTTTTTGAGCCAAGACACATGTTTTTTAATTAAAACAAATACGGAGGCACACCACCAGCAGAAAAGGTTAAAACATTAAACTCCGCCAGGTTGTCGTGCCTTATTTAGAGTTTGTTGTTGTGTTCCAGTGTGTAGTGCTTTAGTTCCTGACTTGCGCTGTTATTTTGGTGGCCCTTTCTGTTTTGTTGGTGTTTCCCTGTAGCAGCTCCATGCCTTATTTTGAGTGCTATTTCCCGCACCTGCTTTGTTTTTGCAATTAAGACTGTTTCAGTTGTGCGTGCGCTATCCTTCTTTGTGTGGACATTATTGATTGTCATGTCATGCACGGATGTACTTTGTGGACGCCGTCTCTGCTCCGCACGCTGCAAGTCTTTGCTGTCGTCCAGCATTCTGTTTGTTTACTTTGCAGCCAGTTCAGTTTCGTTTTGCATAGCCATCTTGATGCGTCAGTGCCTTTTCCTAGCGGGACTTGCCTTTTTGTTCATTTTTGGTTTAGGCGTTACTTACCTTTTACCTGCACGCTGTCTCCCGCTGTGCTCTGCATATTGGGATCACAACAAACCATCCTCGTCTCACCCGACACGTTTCGACTTTTACAAAGTAATTAGCTACCTGCTGCCACCTACTGATATGGAAGAGTATTACATGGTTACCCTGCTGAGCTCTACACAGCACAGACACTCGACAACGGCACATTATTTGCAGATTATAATTATTGATTTTCAAAAATAGTTTTTGGGACCAGTTAGGTGAATTTGCATAATTTCCCACGGCACATTAGTGTGCCCGGGCACAGTGGTTGAAAAACATTGACCCACGTAATCGGATCGAATCGTTGGGTGTTTTAAGATTCACACCTCTAAGAGGATACTAGGGTGAAGTTAGCTTCCTATTCGAATGGTGGCCGATACTTTTCACTTGAAATATTAAGATAATTGAATAATTGTGTCACTTATAGTGTAAAATTACAAAAACGTAAACAATGTAATAAAAGTTGTGTAAATATTCGCTATCGCAAAGTTGGCTTTGAACGTGTAAAAAGAGTTGTTTGTCTGTAATGCCCCATAGCCTTTCTTTAGACTCACCACTAGTTGGCGCCTTGCAGCCACTGATCATGTTAGTCTGCCTTGAAGTCAACAACGATGGACCACACTCCTACACTTGCTCAGAGCTACCAAGCTTTACACGTTGAGCGTGACAGTTTAAATTGAACCCTTTCTCACGCCACATTCACTACTCTATTTTTTTTCCCAAAAAAACTTTGGTGCAGCTGGGATAGGCTCCAGCACCCCCCCGCAACCCCGAGAGACAAGCTGTAGAAGATGGATGGATGGATTAATTTTAGCAGCTTGCCATAGTTTGAGTAACTCTGATTGATTGTTCGAAATAATCAAGCCACTGTTCCTGCATTTGACCAACCACGGGAAACACAGTTAAAACCAATCACAATCAACTTAAGGCGGGTCTTGGCGTCTCTCTTTCAGACACGCACGCACATGTTGTATTACACGCTCACGAATCTGGACGCGCTCGCTCAAATCTTACACTGCAGAAATGTCGCAAAAGTCACGTGTAAGTAGACAGCCAATCGAGGGTTCTTTCTGATTAAGGACAGACAGACAATTTAGAGCACTCGTACATGGCTCTAAAACACACAAACGGATCTGATTACACACACTCGGATTGATACAGACACACAAATTAGTACACACGCACGCAAAATGGATTAGACACGCACAGATTGAGATGCATGTTCGCAAATCATTTTCCTACAATAATACTTCCATGAATTATGCACAGCATTTACTTATATGACCCAGTGCAAACAAACTAGTTCCCTAGTCATGGTGCAAAACAAAAAAAAACAAAAAAATCTAACCCACACAAATGTCAACAGACATGGTCACATATAACACAACCTGCTAACTGAACTATGTGGATATTATAAAAAACGTCCATGCACCATAACAAATTCTAAATTACACCCATTTAAATCCGTTACAAAGCATTATGGGAAAATTGAAAACACTCCACATGTATCCTTGTTTGCATTTCAGCTGCTTGATATTTCTGATTAATTACAAAACTTTATGGTCGTCACGAAAGTAAACAAGGTAGGAGTCAAACTTTCACATACTCTTAATATCCTATTAATTATATATCCATTATATTAATAAATGTACACATATATAAGATATATACACACACACAGCTACTGTACATGCAGTCAACCACATTTTAGCCCAATGCGGCCCTTGATCTAGTGGTACCCCAAAGAATCACTTGGTTAAAGTACAGTGTGGTTCCCCTACATTCAAACACAGTGTTACTGTTCACACTGTGTGTAATGTTACACCGGTCAAAAGTAGTAAATATTATTTTTTTCTTTAAACCTTTGCCTTGTTTTTAATGAATACTTAGGCCTACTGCGCTACTGTATTTTAATGTTGGTCATTATGGGGAAAGCACAGTTTTTTCAGACGTAGTACTTGGTGAACAAAAAGTTTGAGAACCACTGATCTAGTCTATATTTGAGAAAAGGTTAAATATTGATTTTTAATCTGCACAGTAACTAGTAACCGCATTGCCGGCAGTAAGTCGGACACGTTTCCAGTGAGGGTTGGACTCCGCCAAGGCTGCCCTTTGTCACCGATTCTGTTCATAACTTTTATGGACAGAATTTCTAGGCGCAGTCAAGGCGTTGAGTGGATCCGGTTTGGTGGCTGCAGGATTAGGTCTCTGCTTTTTGCAGATGATGTGGTCCTGATGGCTTCATCTGGCCAGGATCTTCAGCTCTCACTGGATCGGTTCGCAGCCGAGTGTGAAGCGACTGGAGATGAGAATCAGCACCTCCAAGTCCGAGTCCATGGTTCTCGCCCGGAAAAGGGTGGAGTGCCATCTCCGAGTTGGGGAGGAGACCCTGCCCCAAATTGAGGAGTTCAAGTACCTCGAAGTCTTGTTCACGAGTGAGCGAAGAGTGGATCGTGAGATCGACAGGCGGATCGGTGCGGCGTCTTCAGTAATGCAGACGCTGTATCGATCCGTTGTGGTGAAGAAGGAGCTGAGCCGGAAGGCAAAGCTCTCAATTTACCGGTCGATCTACGTTCCCATCCTCACCTTTGGTCATGAGCTTTGGGTCATGACCGAAAGGACATGATCACGGGTACAAGCGGCCGAAATGAGTTTCCTCCGCCGGGTGGCGGGGCTCTCCCTTAGAGATAGGGTGAGAAGCTCTGTCATCCGGGGGGAGCTCAAAGTAAAGCCGCTGCTCCTTCACATCGAGAGGAGCCAGATGAGGTGGTTCGGGCATCTGCTCAGGATGCCACCCGATCGCCTCCCTCGGGAGGTGTTTAGGGCACGTCCGACCGGTAGGAGGCCACGGGGAAGACCCAGGACACGTTGGGAAGACTATGTCTCCCGGCTGGCCTGGGAACGCCTCGGGATCCCCCGGGAAGAGCTGGACGAAGTGGCTGGGGAGAGGGAAGTCTGGGCTTCCCTGCTTAGGCTGCTGCCCCCGCGACCCGACCTCGGATAAGCGGAAGAAGATGGATGGATGGATGGACAGCAACTAGTGTGGTCTACTTTCCTAAAAAAAAATGGGTTAATTACTATATTGCTATTACCTTTTCACAAATAGATTATTTTTTTTACGATTCATTCCACTATATTTATTTATATTTCTGTGACATTGTTGGTTTTGTCGTTATATTAGACTAGTTAGAAAATTATGACATTTTACGTAAAAAGTATCAGTGTCGATTATCAGTATCGCCCTACGAGGCTATTTGGAAACTAATATCAGATTCGTAGATTAACTATATTGACAGTTTTTCGATTCTTTCCACTTTATTTATATTTATGTGACATTGTCGTTGATTGTGTCGTTATATTAGCCTAGTGAGAAAATGATATGACATTTTAAGTAAAAAGTATCAGTGTCGATTGTCAGTATCGCCCTATACGAGGCTGGTGATGTGGAAACTCATATCAGATTCGTAGATTAATTATATTGACAGTTTTTACGATTCTTTCCACTATATTTATTTATATTTATGTTACATTGTCGTTGGTTTTGTCGTTATATTAGACTAGTGAGAAAATTATATGACATTTTAAGTAAAACGTATCGGTTGTTCGTATCGCCCTACGAGGCTGGTGATTTGGAAACTAATATCAGGCTCGTAGATTAATTATATTGACAGTTTTGTTTCCCCTACTTCTTCTTAAAACAGTCAACAATAAAAAATAAAAAAAAGTAAATTTGTATTAAAATGAAGACATATATAACACAAACACACTGGACCTGGTTGCAGTGGTCACTCAGCTCTTCGTCACCAAAACCGTAAAATGTTTTATCGTTCTCAGAGTCTTCTGCGAAAACCTCCGCCAGCTCCTCCGTCAGGGGGTACATCCTAAACTTTAAAAGACACAAAAAAGTTGACATATGCAACATCTGTGTTGTGTTAGCGTTTACATTTGAATGGTCAGTCAGAGCGGCAGCGAGAAACTACTACTAATTAAGCTGATTGAAGCAGGAAGCGCTTGTTTAGGTAATAAGAGACAAGCTTGACACTTATTTTCGGTCACTATTCTTAACGTCCGCCCGCGTGAAAAACGCTGAAGTGGAAAACGCGCAACCGTCGTTTGAAGATACTGACATACTGTATGTAGTTGAACTCCTAACATTCGGAACCTTCGACACTTACAGGTAACATGCTTTACTTGAATGTTTGATTTGTAGTATGGCATTTAAAAACAATGTTGTGTATGTTGCGGTAAATGTATCTTTATTATCTTTTTAAAAAGGCTGACTTGTCTGATGCAAATTGTATTGAGTCTAATTGAAGGTGTACCTACTATTGTGGCCAAGATGGCGCTTAGTCGACTTAGACTTGGACTTCCTTTTATTGTCATTCAAATATGAACTTTACAGTACAGATAAGAACGACATTTCGTTGCATTGGCTCGTTGTAGTGCAGTAGTGCAGCAATAATGGGCAGATATAAATAAATAGATTACTGTACAGATAAATATATTGAACTTTTTAAAGTTAAAGTACTAATGATTGTCTCACACACACACACACACACACACACACACACACACACACACACACGCACTAGGTGTGGTGAGATTATCCTCTGCATTTGACCCATCACCCCCACCCCCTGGGAGGTGAGGGGAGCAGTGAGCAGCAGCGGTCGCCGCGCCCGGGAATAATTTTTGGTGATTTAACCCCCAATCCCAACCCTTGATGCTGAGTGCCAAGCAGGGATCTGGTAATGGGTCCCATTTTATAGTCTTTGGTATGACTCGACCTACCGATCTCAGGGCGGACACTCTAATTTGCATATGCATCCACCTTTATGGATGTATGTTATATTGTCTTTATATTCCAGCGAGTTAATCTGTTTTTGGGGGGGGAATTGAGGGAATTATTTTGATGCGTTCAAGAGTCTTATGTCCTGAGGGAAGAAGCTGTTACAGAACCTGGAGGTTCTGCTACGGAGGCTGCGGAACCTCTTTCTAGAGCCCAGCAGTGAAAACAGTCCTTGGTGGGGGTGGGAGGAGTCTCTACAGATTTTCTGAGCCCTGGTCAGGCAACGGCTTTTTGCGATCTCCTGTATAGGAGGAAGAGGAGTGCTCTGCAGAGACTTTCAGTCTGAGGCACTGCAGACTCCAGTCCAGACAGAGATGCAGTTGGTCAGTAGGCTCTCTATAGTGCGTCTGTAGAATTTGGTGAGAATGGGGGGAGGGAGCTGTGCTCTTTTCATCCGACGCGAAAAGTGCATGCGCTGCTGATCTCTTTTTACAAGAGCTCCGGTGTGTAGGGACCAAGTCATATTGTCAGTTATCTGCACCCCCAGGAACTTGGTGCTGCTTACGATCTCCACTGCTGTGCTGAAGAGTGGAGTGTGGCTGGACTGGTGCCTCCTGAAGTCGACGATGATCTCCTTGGTCTTGTCGACGTTCAGGACCAGGTTGTTGGTTCTGCACCAGTCAACCAGATGTTTCAGCTCCGTTGTTGTCACGGATGAGGGCCACTACTGTTGTGTCGTCCGCATACTTCACAGTGTGGTTAGTAGTGGACATGGCGCAGTAGTCATGGGTCATCAGTGTGAACAGCAGCGGACTCAGGACACAGTCCTGGGGGGAGCCGGTGCTCAGGGAGATGACATCATTGTTATCAGGTCAGAAACACACACATGTACATACTGTACTTCGAGGAGTAAGGAGGGTTTCCAGTCAGAATGTATTGATCTTTATTATCTTTTTAAAAAGACTGACTTGTCTTATACAAATTGTATCGAATCAATGGAAGGTGTACCTAATATTGTGGCCAAGATGGCGCCGAGTGCCATCAATGTTATCAGGTCAGACACACACACACACACACACACACACACACACACACACACACACACACATGTACATTCTGTACTTCGAGGAGTAAGGAGGGTTTCCAGTCAGACTGAAAGATACAGTTTTGATGTATTCCCACAGCCCATTATTTGGTGTGGGCTTCCTGCAGGTGTGCTGTGCTTGTGGGAGTGATGCTTGATGTGAGAACCTCCCTCTACATTCCCATGAAATGGGGGGGGAAAAACCTGCTCAGAGTGACCATGATGATCTTGCGACGGTGGGGCCTGCTGCTGGCACTGGGTGAGTCAACTTTTCTATTAAAGTACCCCATAGTTCATGCAGTATGTACGTTTACATGTATGAAAAGATTGTTTATTTCAACAATTAGCTGAATAAATAATGACTTTAACCACATTTCTGTGGTTAAAGTCAGAAATGATTAGATTTTTTGCTGTCAACGTACTGGTAGTATTCTTAAAATGTTGCTATCAAAAGAATAACAATGAATCCTTTAGACTTCTTCAATCATAAATGATCATTTACCTTGTTCCGTTCAGTTCAGTTTCAGTTTATTTAGAACATGCATACGACGATGTAACGCATCACACAGTTCCAGTTGTTTCATTACAGCACGTCCGAAAAGGAGTAGGAAGAAGCAGAGCTTATTTAATCCGACCCCTTTTCATACCATAGCAGTTTTATCCAATTTCCTTGTTCTCTGTAACAGAACAGTGAACAAATAAAGAATAAATAAATAATATACCATAGTAAGCATACAAATATTAAATACATAAATAATCTTTGTCTCAATAAAAAAAAAAGAAAGAAGGAAAAATAAATTATTGATGGAATTTTAAAAAAAGACATTTTTATAATAATAAATTATTATTATTATTACTATTATTAATACCCCAAAAGGGACAAGCGGTAGAAAATGGATGGATGGATAAAACCCCTTTTTTTTAAATCCAAATTGATTGAGATGATTGTACCCCGCCTTCTGCCCATGTGCAGCTGGGATAGGCTCCAGCACCCCCCGCGATCCCATAAGGGACAAGCGGTAAAAAATGGATGGACATCTTTATTTAAATGTATTAATTTAATACAATTTTCTCCAATTTCCTTGTTCTCTGTAACAGAACAGTGAACAAATAAATAATAATATACCATAGTAAGCATACACATATTCAATACATAAATAATTTTTGTTTCAATAAAAAAAAAAAAAAATTGTTGATGGAATTAAAAAAAAAAAAAAAAAAAAGTTTTTATAATAATAATAATAATAATTATTATTATTATTACCCCAAAAGGGACAAGCGGTACAAAATGGATTGATGGATAAAAGCCCTTTTTTAAATCCAAATTGATTATTTCTATCCTCATTTATCGAGTGTGTGTGATTGTGAGTGTGAATGTTGTCTGTCTATCTGGGTTGGCCGTGCAATGATGTGGCGACTTGTCCAGGGTGTACGCCGCCTTCCTCCCATATGTGCAGCTGGGACAGGCTCCAGCACCCCCCGCCACACTGTAAGGGACAAGCTGTAGAAAATGGATGGATATCTTTATTTAAATGTATTAATTTAATAACATTTTATCAAATGTCCTTGTTCTCTGTAACAGAACAGTGAACAAATAGAGCATAAATAAATAATATACCATAGTAAGCATACAAATATTAAATAAATAAATAATCTTTGTCTCAATAAAAAAAAGGAAAAAAAATTGTTGATGGAATAAAAAATAAAAACAGTTTTTTATAATAAGTTATTATTATTTTTATTATTATTATTATTATTAATACCCCAAAAGGGACAAGCGGTAGAAAATAGATGGATGGATAAAACCCCTTTTTTTTTAAAATCCAAATTAATTATTTCTATATTTATGTAGTGTGTGTGATTGTGAGTGTAGACGTTGTCTGTCTCTGTGTTGGCCCTGCGATGAGGTGGCGACTTGTCCAGGGTGTACACCGCCTTCCGCCCATGTGCAGCTGGGATAGGCTCCAGCACCCCCCGCGATCCCATAAGGGACAAGCGGTTGAAAATGGATGGACAACTTTATTTAAATGTATTAATTTAATACAATTTTCTCCAATTTCCTTGTTCTCTGTAACAGAACAGTGAACAAATAAATAATAATATACCATAATAAGCATACAAATATTCAATACATAAATAATCTTTGTCTCAATTAAAAATAAATAAATAAATAAATTGTTGATGGAATTAAAAAAAAAAAGTTTTTAATAATAATAATTATTATTATTATTATTATTATTATTATTATTATTATCATTAATACCCCAAAAGGGACAAGCGGTACAAAATGGATTGATGGATAAAACCCCCTTTTTAAATCCAAATTGATTATTTCTATCCTCATTTATCTAGTGTGTGTGATTGTGAGTGTGAATGTTGTCTGTCTATCTGGGTTGGCCCTGCGATGAAGTGGCGACTTGTCCAGGGTGTACCCCGCCTTCCTCCCATATGTGCAGCTGGGATAGGCTCCAGCACCCCAGCCTCACTGTAAGGGACAAGCGGTGGAAAATTGATGGATATCTTTATTTAAATTTATAAATGTAATAAAATGTTATCAAATGTCCTTGTTCTCTGTAACAGAACAGTGAACAAATAGATAGTAAATAGATAATATACCATAGTAAGCATACAAATATTAAATACATAAATAATCTTTGTCTCAATAAAAAAAAAAAAGGAAAAAAAATTGTTAATGAATTAAAAAAAAAAAAAAGTTTTTTATTATAATAAATTATTATTATTATTATTTATACCTCAAAAGGGACGAGAGGTAGAAAATGGGTGGATGGATAAAAACCCTTTTTTTAAAAAAAAATCAAAATTAATTATTTCTATATTTATGTAGTGTGTGTGAGTGTGAATGTTGTCTGTCTATCTGTGTTGGCCCTGCGATGAGATGGCGACTTGTCCAGGGTGTACACCGCCTTCCGCCCATGTGCAGCTGGGATAGGCCCCAGCACCCCCCGCGACCCCGAAAGGGACAAACGGTAGAAAATGGATGGAATGTTGTCTGTCTATCTGTTTTGGCCCTGCGATGAGGTGGCAACTTGTCCAGGGTGTACGCCGCCTTCCGCTCGTGTGCAGCTGGGATAGGCTCCAGCACCCCCCGCGACCCTGTAAGGGACAAGCGATAGAAAATGTATATCTTTATTTAAATGTATGAATTCAATACAATTGTAAATATAAATAAACATTAACATTTATATAGCGCCTTTCTCGACACCCTTTATTTTTTCAATCTGCAGTCTGGTAGTGGTGAGTTATATTTGTAGCACATTCATTGACATTTATACGCCAGTGTGGGCTGCATTGGAGCTAAGGTGGGTAAAGTGTCTTGCCCAAGGACACAATAGCGGTGACTGGGATGGAGGAAGCTGCGTTTCAACCGCCAACCTTGCTCTACCGCTTCAGCCACTGCCTAAAATATGATTTTTCCCAAGAACTGCCAAAGTCTCTTTCTCTCTGACTGTTCTCAACTCCTATTTATATGCCACCAGTTAAATAAGAAGTATATTGCAAGCCAGAAGAATGCCATGTCATGGATGTGTAATTGTTGCAATATTTGAATATTTCTTAAAGTTCTGACAGTTTTTGTTGGGTTATAACAGTATGTGTATTCAGATTTTTCGGTTTGATACACCTTCATGCTGATTTCTCAAATGGTACTAATATTTCATGTGAGGGACAGTAAGTGTGGACAAAAAGGCGAGGCATTCGGTGTGGAAGCGGAGATTTAGGCTGGTGAGAGTAGTTGCTACGGCGATAATGCCAAGGAGAAGTCAGAGCTTGAAAACCCACTCATGTCGTTAATCCACCTGTTTTTTAACATGTGGCCTCCAGGTGTAATATACCACGGAAAGTGTTTTCTTTTTTTTTTCTTTTACATCAACTTAACATATTTTCTTTTCTGCCTTTTTATTTATTTATATATATTTTTAATTTGTTTACACAATTTCATTGCTTTATAGTGGTACCTCAACTCACAAGCTCTTGTTTTGATTGGCTCAATTTAATTGGTGCTCGACCCCCACAAAAACAGCACAATTGTAACCTGTAACATGCCTTTTTAAAAATATCAAAACAACTTTAGATATTAAATATTGTATGAAAAACAATACAACAGAATATTCTACTAACTATAGTAGTTTTATGAAGTAATGTAATATAATAATGTATAGCTTTTACCTTGGAGAGTAGACTTCTATGGTATCTCTTTAGGGGTCGGGGAAATTATACATTTTTAGATGGATCGCACTTGGGACACGAGCGATTGTAGAATTGGTTAGTAAATGTCAATAATCGATTATTAATTTATTGTAAATAAAGTAATGCAGACAGTTGTATAATTTGGGCGACCACAACGAACCACCTCACCGAGATATCCGACCAGCTCCTTTTATGTTTCAGTTTTGCACATTTCTCCATTAAATCAATGATTGTAATGGGCATTAGTTCAACTGTTTCTTCTTACAAATGCACTGTGTTTAAAAATTGCAAGTGATGAACGCTTATTTAGTGAAAGGAAAGTAATGTAAAACTGCATCAATATACATAAATTAAAGATGCATCAATAATAATCGATTTGTATTCGAATCGTAGCTACTTAATCGTAATTGTGAGGTACCCAAAACTTCCACCTCTCCCTCCAGCTGATTCTCCGTCAAACACACCATCAGCAGCTTCCCTATATTTTCATGGATAAATATCTGCCATTTAGATATTATTGTAACATTCTCTGCTCCTTTATTGACTCATTCTGCTTTAGTATGGTGCAGACTAGCAGTGATACTCTTGAATTGCTTCACCGAGTAAGCTAGCTACACACTTTATTTTATTCATTGAATATCATCCACATTTTCTCAGCACTGTCTTCACATTCACTTGGAAAACAAAGCTTTTTTGAGCTTTAGCTACAAGCTAATGCTAGTAAGTAAGACCAAATGTTTTGGTAGAACCTCACAGGGTTCATTGTGGCATTTACAACCTCAATTAATGGTGGGGAAGCTTATAACTAAAACAGCTCTTATTTTAAAGTATTTTTAAGTGAAACAAAACATTTGCTGAAACCGAATCAATAGTGCCTCTGGTGGTTGTAGCCATGTAGTGCACTTCATTTTTGCTTCAAATTACTTGAGGGTGCAATTAATCGACAATCAATTCCACACACCAGTAGTAAATAAGTTGTCTGTCTGTCCCTAAACTGTCTGCGGTTGTGTAAATAAATACCCTTGAATAGATTATAAATCCATTCCAAATCCACATAAAAAGTATCCGTGTTGTCTTTAAAGGGGAACTGCACTTTTTTGGAATTTTGTCCATCATTTATAATCTCTATGTAATTTTTGTATGCATTTTAACTCGTAAAATACGGCAAGTACGAGGTGGATAACAATACAGATATTTCGCCTCCTAAAAAAACATCCCAAAACCGCCAACAATACTCCATATACATCTCGTGACCTGAATTCTATCCAAGTATTAGTGATATTGTTACTTTAAGTGTTAACACAGACGAACTACTTTTAGTGGCGCTGTGATCACAGCTGTTGTATTGACATACTTTAGCTGCTACATAGGCGCTGAGCTGGTGAAAGTTAATTCTAGATTATAAATCATGCCTCTTACATGTATAGAAGAGAGTTGTCATAAAACAAGAAGTTGGTCAACTTTGACATTCAACTCATACCTAGAGATGGTGAGGCAGAAATGAAAAGACGCTCATTTGTGGCCACTTTTTTTTTTTTATACCTTTTGAATGGATTATGATTCATTCTTCATCTAATTGAGAAGGTAAAAAAATCCCATCAGTCGACATCCCAGTGAGACCAGACATTGTACACTGATTGTTTTATTATTTTCGTAGTTTGTATATCATCTTAAGCGTTTAGTTAAGAGGGATACTTGCTGGATCTGCTTATCACTGAGTGTCTAAAACTTGTACTCATCCTCCCTATTTTCAGGCTCAAAAATATAAAGTTTTTGATCATCATGGGGACGGCGTGGCGAAGTTGGGAGAGTGGCCGTGCCAGCAATCTGAGGGTTACTGGTTCAATCCCCACCTTCTACCATCCGAGTCACGTCCGTTATGTCCCTGAGCAAGACACTTCACCCTTGCTCCTGATGGGTCCTGGTTAGCGCCTTGCATGGCAGCTCTCGCCATCAGTGTGTGAATGTGTGTGTGTGAATGGGTGAATGTGGAAATAGTGTCAAAGCGCTTTGAGTTCCTTAAAAAGGTAGAAAAGCGCTATACAAGTATAACCATTTATTTACCATCATTTGTCCTAAAGTCGTCTCTGTTGTCTCCCACAAAGTCTGCAATGATAAGTAGCGTTGTTGTTGAAGGCAAAAGCGAATGTTGTGATGCTTCTGTAAAATTAAAACGCCGCCGTATGATTAAAACGGGCAAAATACGTAAATATTGTTATTATGAATGTGCCTACATTACATATGAACTTTGTGTGAATATTAAATGTTGATGGATGTTTTCAGAGCACTTTATAGGCGGAATAGAGGGACTCCCATTGTTGCTAAGGATTATTTAGATTGTATTAAAAAAACAAAAAAAAACCTATGTGTTCTTGTCTTATGTAAGTATTGTAAATGATAGGCAAAATTCCAGAAAAAGTGCAGTTCCCTTTTAAGCATGTTGATATTTGTGCAAGTAGTTTGTTGTATTGTGCCTCCTCAGTGGTTGTATGCCATACTTGCCAACCCTCACGGATTTTCCGGGAGACTCCCGAAATTCAGCGCCTCTCCCGGGACAAATTTTCTCCCGAAATTCAGGCGGACTCAGGTCCATGCGGACCTGAGTCCGCTTTCCCACAATATAAACAGCGTACCTGCCCAATCACCTTATAACTGTAGAATGATGGAGGGCGAGTTCTTGGTTTCTTATGTGGGTTTATTGTTAGGCGGTTTCATTAACGTCCTCCCAGCGCGGCAACAACACACAACAGCAGTAGTCACGTTTTCGTCTCCCGTAAAGCAGTTCGTCTGCCGTAAACAGCAATGTTGTGACACTCTTAAACAGGACAATACTGCCATCTAGTGCATTTGATGAAAGCACTTTTGTGCGTGCCACACAGCAATGCATCATCAGAGAGGGTGTTCAGCATGGTTGGAAAAATAGTGACAGAGAATAGAACAAGGATGGACAATTCAACCCTTAACTCAACAATGAGTAGATGAGTGTTATGTGTGTGTAAATGTGTAAATAAATGAACACTGAAATCAAGTATTTATTTTATTTATATATATTTATATATGTATATACATATGTAATAAAATAAATATATATTTATAGCTAGAATTCACTGAAAGTCAAGTATTTCTTGTGTGTGTATGTATGTATGTATGTATGTATATATATATATACATATGTAATAAAAGAAATATATATTTATAGCTAGAATTCACTGAAAGTCAAGTATTTCTTGTGTGTGTATGTATATATATATATATATGTATATGTATGTATGTATATAATATATATATATATATATATATATATATATGAAATACTTGACTTAGTATTTCTTATATATACAGGTAAAAGCCAGTAAATTAGAATATTTTGAAAAACTTGATTTATTTCAGTAATTGCATTCAAAAGGTGTAACTTGTACATTATATTTATTCATTGCACACAGACTGATGCATTCAAATGTTTATTTCATTTAATTTTGATGATTTGAAGTGGCAACAAATGAAAATCCAAAATTCCGTGTGTCACAAAATTAGAATATTACTTAAGGCTAATACAAAAAAGGGATTTTTAGAAATGTCGGCCAACTGAAAATTATGAAAATGAAAAATATGAGCATGTACAATACTCAATACTTGGTTGGAGCTCCTTTTGCCTCAATTACTGCGTTAATGCGGCGTGGCATGGAGTCGATGAGTTTCTGGCACTGCTCAGGTGTTATGAGAGCCCAGGTTGCTCTGATAGTGGCCTTCAACTCTTCTGCATTTTTGGGTCTGGCATTCTGCATCTTCCTTTTCACAATACCCCACAGATTTTCTATTGGGCTAAGGTCAGGGGAGTTGGCGGGCCAATTTAGAACAGAAATACCATGGTCCGTAAACCAGGCACGGGTAGATTTTGCGCTGTGTGCAGGCGCCAAGTCCTGTTGGAACTTGAAATCTCCATCTCCATAGAGCAGGTCAGCAGCAGGAAGCATGAAGTGCTCTAAAACTTGCTGGTAGACGGCTGCGTTGACCCTGGATCTCAGGAAACAGAGTGGACCGACACCAGCAGATGACATGGCACCCCAAACCATCACCCAACCATGCAAATTTTGCATTTCCTTTGGAAATTGAGGTCCCAGAGTCTGGAGGAAGACAGGAGAGGCACAGGATCCACGTTGCCTGAAGTCTAGTGTAAAGTTTCCACCATCAGTGATGGTTTGGGGTGCCATGTCATCTGCTGGTGTCGGTCCACTCTGTTTCCTGAGATCCAGGGTCAACGCAGCCGTCTACCAGCAAGTTTTAGAGCACTTCCTGCTTCCTGCTGCTGACCTGCTCTATGGAGATGGAGATTTCAAGTTCCAACAGGACTTGGCGCCTGCACACAGCGCAAAATCTACCCGTGCCTGGTTTACAGACCGTGGTATTTCTGTTCTAAATTGGCCCGCCAACTCCCCTGACCTTAGCCCCATAGAAAATCTGTGGGGTATTGTGAAAAGGAAGATGCAGAATGCCAGACCCAAAAACGCAGAAGAGTTGAAGGCCACTATCAGAGCAACCTGGGCTCTCATAACACCTGAGCAGTGCCAGAAACTCATCGACTCCATGCCACGCCGCATTAACGCAGTAATTGAGGCAAAAGGAGCTCCAACCAAGTATTGAGTATTGTACATGCTCATATTTTTCATTTTCATAATTTTCAGTTGGCCGACATTTCTAAAAATCCCTTTTTTGTATTAGCCTTAAGTAATATTCTAATTTTGTGACACACGGAATTTTGGATTTTCATTTGTTGCCACTTCAAATCATCAAAATTAAATGAAATAAACATTTGAATGCATCAGTCTGTGTGCAATGAATAAATATAATGTACAAGTTACACCTTTTGAATGCAATTACTGAAATAAATCAAGTTTTTCAAAATATTCTAATTTACTGGCTTTTACCTGTGTGTGTGTGTGTGTGTGTATATATATATGAAATACTTGACTTAGTATTTCTTATATATATATATATATATACATATATATATATATATATATATATATATATATATATATATATATATATATATGAAATACTTGACTTAGTATTTCTTATATGAAATACTTGACTTGGTGAATTCTAGCTGTAAATATACTCCTCCCCTCTTAACCACGCCCCCCCCCCCCCCCCACACACACACCTCCTGAAATCGGAGGTCTCAAGGTCATACTTGCCAACCCTCCCGGATTTTCCGGGAGACTCCCGAAATTCAGCGCCTCTCCCGAAAACCTCCCGGGACAAATTTTCTCCCGAAATTCAGGCGGACTCAGGTCCATGAGGACCTGAGTCCGCTAACCCACAATATAAACAGCATACCTGCCCAATCACGTTATAACTGTAGAATGATGGAGTGCGAGTTCTTGGTTTCTTATGTGGGTTTATTGTTAGGCAGTTTCATTAACGTCCTCCCAGCGCGGCAACAACACACAACAACAGCAGTCACGTTTTTGTCTGCCGTAAAGCAGTTCGTCTGCCGTAAACAGCAATGTTGTGACACTCTTAAACAGGACAATACTGCCATCTAGTGCATTTGATGAAAGCACTTTTGTGCGTGCCACACAGCAATGCATCATCAGAGAGGGTGTTCAGCATGGTTGGAAAAATAGTGACAGAGAATAGAACAAGGATGGACAATTCAACCCTTAACTCAACAATGAGTAGATGAGTGTTATGTGTGTGTATATGTGTAAATAAATGAACACTGAAATCAAGTATTTATTTTATTTATATATATTTATATATATATATATATATATATATACATATGTAATAAAAGAAATATATATTTATAGCTAGAATTCACTGAAAGTCAAGTATTTCTTGTGTGTGTATGTATGTATGTATGTATATATATATATATATATATATATATATATATATATATATAAAATAAATATATATTTATAGCTAGAATTCACTGAAAGTCAAGTATTTCTTGTGTGTGTATGTATGTATCAGAGGTGGGACCAAGTCATTGTTTTGCAAGTCACAAGTAAGTCTCAAGTCTTTGCCCTCAAGTCCGAGTCAAATGGGTTGTACTTGTATAGCGCTTTTCTACCTTCAAGGTACTCAAAGCGCTTTGACACTACTTCCACATTTACCCATTCACACACACATTCACACACTGATGGAGGAGTCCCGAGTCAAGACAGGCAAGCCCCGAGTCAAGTCCAAAGTCAAGACTGGAAAGTCTCAAGTCAAGTCCTAAGTCCTGCATTTTGAGTTTCGAGTCCTTTCAAGTCCTTTTAACCACAGACTAATATATTAACACAGATTGTGTATGCTTTTCAAACGCTGTATTTATTTATTAAAACAAGTGCATTTTAAATTGCAGGAAAGAAAATTGTGCTGACATTGCACTTTATAATAGCACTATTAACCAGTCATTTTAAACATTAACTCATTCCTTTACAGAACAAACACATTGAAAAATAAAGTGCAAATGTACTTATTTGTACAAAAGTGTTAACATTGAAAAAACATGACATATACGTGAACATAACAAGCAAGTTGTACTTTTTATATGTCAGGGCCCTATGCTGCATTGCATTTGAAAAAGACCAAATTAGCCAAGAGTCTGTCAGTCATTTGTGCACGATGGGGGCGTAGTATGATGCCACCATGGCTGAAAACTCGCTCCACTGGAGCACTGGAGGCAGGCACTGCCAAGACTCTCATGGCCACTCGGAACAGTGAAGGAAGAGTCTTCATGTTCAATGCCCAGAACAAAAGGGGAGAGAGAGTTGTTTTGGGTTGGTGCACTACTTGTAAGTGTATCTTGTGTTTTTTATGTTGATTTCATTAAAAAAAGAGGAAAAAAAAAAAGTTTTTTCTTGTGCGGCCCGATACCAATCGATCCACGGACCAGTACCGGGCCGCGGCCCGGTGGTTGGGGACCACTGAGGTAAACAACCAACAGTATATCAGAAAGCTAGCTAAAACGGTACACATATTCATAATATAGTATACATTTTAACTGACCTTTATTTTACTATTTTTGTCTTTTTTTAGGTGGCTAAAATACGCGGTGCTGCTGACCGCCGTCTAACGTTACGTGTAATATATTGACTAACGTAACCCTGCTTTAAAAAAATCACTGAACAAAAAGTATGAATAAGGTAGTGAACTGCAACAGATTCCCATGTTTGCAATAACGTTAGCAGTGAGTTTACAGCCTCACTGATTTAACTACACAGCAAATAAAAGTCACGTTACTTAGCCAATAAACGTTATCTTACATTCAAAACTTACCGTTCTTTGTGCAACTTCAAATGCCGGACGAAGTTGGAAGTTGTTGCCTCTCCATCAGTAATTTTCGAACCGCATGTGTTGCATACTGCAAACCGTTTTGTGTTGACCACCTCGTACCCAAACAAAATTATTTTAGGTATAATTTTTTGTTCACTGGCGTGTGGCTTGGACATGTCTTCTTCGTTGGTTGTCCTGCAATTTGATTGGATGAATGCTGTGTGATGAAAACAAAGTAGATCTAATTTGATTGGCTGTTGTACTGAGACCACACCAGCTGACACACGCAACGCTGATAGACAAGTACACAATGAAAAATACGGAGCGCTCCCGAATAACTTTTTCATCTTTGGGTTTTGGGGAAAGTAGCAAGTCATGTCAAGTCATGTCAATTCAAAAGGCTCAAGTCCAAGTGAAGTCACAAGTAATTGATGTTAAAGTCTAAG
Source organism: Nerophis lumbriciformis (assembly GCF_033978685.3). Classification (NCBI taxonomy): domain Eukaryota; kingdom Metazoa; phylum Chordata; class Actinopteri; order Syngnathiformes; family Syngnathidae; genus Nerophis; species Nerophis lumbriciformis. The sequence goes on along the minus strand of NC_084550.2, from coordinate 38,712,664 downwards.
TCGAGTTGCAAGTCTTTTTACATTTTGTCAAGTCGAGTCTAAAGTCATCAAATTCATGACTCGAGTCTGACTCGAGTCCAAGTCATGTGACTCGAGTCCACACCTCTGGTATGTATGTATATATATATACAGGTAAAAGCCAGTAAATTAGAATATTTTGGAAAAACTTGATTTATTTCAGTAATTGCATTCAAAAGGTGTAACTTGTACATTATATTTATTCATTGCACACAGACTGATGCATTCAAATGTTTATTTCATTTAATTTTGATGATTTGAAGTGGCAACAAATGAAAATCCAAAATTCCCTGTGTCACAAAATTAGAATATTACTTAAGGCTAATACAAAAAAGGGATTTTTAGAAATGTTGGCCAACTGAAAAGTATGAAAATGAAAAATATGAGCATGTACAATACTCAATACTTGGTTGGAGCTCCTTTTGCCTCAATTACTGCGTTAATGCGGCGTGGCATGGAGTCGATGAGTTTCTGGCACTGCTCAGGTGTTATGAGAGCCCAGGTTGCTCTGATAGTGGCCTTCAACTCTTCTGCGTTTTTGGGTCTGGCATTCTGCATCTTCCTTTTCACAATACCCCACAGATTTTCTATGGGGCTAAGGTCAGGGGAGTTGGCGGGCCAATTTAGAACAGAAATACCATGGTCCGTAAACCAGGCACGGGTAGATTTTGCGCTGTGTGCAGGCGCCAAGTCCTGTTGGAACTTGAAATCTCCATCTCCATAGAGCAGGTCAGCAGCAGGAAGCATGAAGTGCTCTAAAACTTGCTGGTAGACGGCTGCGTTGACCCTGGATCTCAGGAAACAGAGTGGACCGACACCAGCTGGACTGCTGCTGAGTGGTCCAAAGTCATGTTTTCTGACGAAAGCAAATTTTGCATTTCCTTTGGAAATCGAGGTCCCAGAGTCTGGAGGAAGACAGGAGAGGCACAGGATCCACGTTGCCTGAAGTCTAGTGTAAAGTTTCCACCATCAGTGATGGTTTGGGGTGCCATGTCATCTGCTGGTGTCGGTCCACTCTGTTTCCTGAGATCCAGGGTCAACGCAGCCGTCTACCAGCAAGTTTTAGAGCACTTCATGCTTCCTGCTGCTGACCTGCTCTATGGAGATGGAGATTTCAAGTTCCAACAGGACTTGGCGCCTGCACACAGCGCAAAATCTACCCGTGCCTGGTTTACGGACCATGGTATTTCTGTTCTAAATTGGCCCGCCAACTCCCCTGACTTTAGCCCCATAGAAAATCTGTGGGGTATTGTGAAAAGGAAGATGCAGAATGCCAGACCCAAAAACGCAGAAGAGTTGAAGGCCACTATCAGAGCAACCTGGGCTCTCATAACACCTGAGCAGTGCCAGAAACTCATCGACTCCATGCCACGCCGCATTAACGCAGTAATTGAGGCAAAAGGAGCTCCAACCAAGTATTGAGTATTGTACATGCTCATATTTTTCATTTTCATACTTTTCAGTTGGCCAACATTTCTAAAAATCCCTTTTTTGTATTAGCCTTAAGTAATATTCTAATTTTGTGACACACGGAATTTTGGATTTTCATTTGTTGCCACTTCAAATCATCAAAATTAAATGAAATAAACATTTGAATGCATCAGTCTGTGTGCAATGAATAAATATAATGTACAAGTTACACATTTTGAATGCAATTACTGAAATAAATCAAGTTTTTCAAAATATTCTAATTTACTGGCTTTTACCTGTGTGTGTGTGTGTGTGTGTGTGTGTGTGTGTGTGTGTGTGTGTGTGTGTGTGTGTATATTTCATATATATATGAAATACTTGACTTAGTATTTCTTAGGTTGGCAAGTATGTGGTATGCTTATCAACAATGACGTTTCTCCTCCCAGAATGCATCTTTCTAGGTGTCTTCAGCCAGGCTCCCAGTCAGAAAAGGCAGTGTGCCTTCCAGGTGAAGCCAAAAGACAGCAGTTATTTAGCGGAGGGAAACGTCAGCGACTCGGTTCAGGTGTGTGAGCGCACATACTGCTGCGTGGGCTATTTCTTCATTGGCGCAGGCCCGCCACAGGTTGATGTGCTCGGTAAGATGTGATACCATTGTCGATGACAATCCAACTCCAAAATCACAACAAACCAGGTCTCTCTATCTTCTGTTGCAGCTTGTAATAAATTAGAGAAATCTTGCCCGGATGCAACCTGCAAGCCGCAAACCCGTGTGAAGCGGATAGCTAAGTGTGTGTGCAACACAGACCTCTGCAACAGCAACATTACCTGGACTGGTGTCAGCAACAAAATCTGGACTGGTGTGATACAAGAGCACGGGTCCACTGGCATTGTGGGTATGACTGATTTATATTTTTTCATTATGTAAGTAGGCTAATGCATATAAGCCAAAACATTATTACAAGACAAAACACTCTGCATCTGAACTTTATGATGTACACTATATTGCCAAAAGTATTTGGCCACCTGCCTTTACTCACTTATGAAATTGAAGTGCCATCACATGGAATTGTCCAAAATGTTTTGGTATCCTGGAGCATTCAAAGTTAATTTCACTGGAACTAAGGGGGCAAGCCCAACTCCTGAAAAACAACCCCACACCATAATTCCTCCTCCACCAAATTTCACACTCTGCACAATGCAGTCCGAAATGTAGCGTTCTCCTGGCAACTTCCAAACCCAGACTCATCCATCAGATTGCCAGATGGAAAAGTGTGATTCATCACTCCAGAAAATGCGTCTCCACTGCTCTAGAGTCCAGTGGCAACATGCTTTACACCACTGCATCCCACGCTTTGCATTGGACTTGGTGATGTATGGCTTAGATGCAGCTGCTCGGCCATGGAAACCCATTCCATGAAGCTCTCTGCGTACTGTACATGGGCTAATTGGAAGGTCACATGAAGTTTGGAGCGCTGTTGCAACTGACAGTGCAAATACTTTCTGCACTATGCGCTTCAACATCCGCTGACCCCTCTCTGTCAGTTTACGTGGCCTACCTCTTGGTGGCTGAGTTGCTGTTGTTCCCAAACTCTTAACTTTTCTTATAAAAAAGTTGACTGTGGAATATTTAGGAGCAAGGAAATGTCACGACTGGATTTGTTGCACAGGTGGCATCCTATGACAGTTCCACGCTGGAAATCACTGAGAGCGGCCCATTCTTTCACAAATGTTTGTAGAAACAGTCTCCATGTCTAAGTGCTTGATTTTATACACCGGGCCAAGTGATTAGGACACCTGATTCTCATCATTTGGATGGGTGGCCAAATACTTTTGGCAATATAGTGTAGGTGATGTAGTGTTTTTAAAAATGTTTTTATTAGTACAGTTGGTCTTAAATTAGCAAAGAGTTCGGTTCCTACGACTGCAATGAAAGTTAAAACTTTTACCTAAATTATTGCTAATAATCATTAACACCTAAATCAGTTACATTGTGCACAGAAAACATGAAAATACTGTAATAGAATGCCATCCATCCATCCATCTTCTTCCGCTTATCTGAGGTCGGGTCGCGGGGGCAGCAGCCTAAGCAGGGAAGCCCAGACTTTCCTCTCCCCAGCCACTTCGTCCAGCTCTTCCCGGGGGATCCCAAGGCGTAATAAAATGATTAAACAAAATAATTATTGTAATTAGTGACAAAAAAAAAAGTTCCTGTGGTTACAAGGGAGGATTAATTATCATTGTCCATCTCATAGTAGTTGACTATTCCACAAAATTATTAGGACCTGCTTTTAGGAGGGTAGAGTCCACCCAGATCCTTTTTTTCTAATTGATGAGAGGTGACTAGAATTGACACTTAAAGGCCTACTGAAATGCTATTTTCGTATTTAAACGTTGATAGCAGGTCCATTCTATGTGTCATACTTGATCATTTCGCGATATTGCCATATTTTTGCTGAAAGGATTTAGTAGAGAACATCGACGATAAAGTTCGCAACTTTTGGTCGCTGATAATAAAGCCTTGCCTGTACTGGAAGTAGCAGACGAGTAGCGTGACGTCACAGGTTGTGGAGCTCCTCACATCCGCACATTGTTTACAATCAGGGCCACCAGCAGCGAGAGCGATTCGGACCGAGAAAGCGACGATTTCTCCATTAATTTGAGTGAGGATGAAAGATTTGTGGATGAGGAAAGTGAGAGTGAAGGACTAGAGGGCAGTGGGAGCGATTCAGATAGGGAAGATGCTGTGAGAGGCGGGTGGGACCTGATATTCAGCTGGGAATGACTAAAACAGTAAATAAACACAAGACATATATATACTCTATTAGCCACAACACAACCAGGCTTATATTTAATATGCCACAAATTAATCCCGCATAACAAACACCTCCCCCCTCCCGTCCATATAACCCGCCAATACAACTCAAATACCTGCACAACACACTCAATCCCACAGCCCAAAGTACCGTTCACCTCCCCAAAGTTCATACAGCACATATATTTCCCCAAAGTCCCCCAAGTTACGTACGTGACATGCACATAGCGGCACGCACGTACGGGCAAGCGATCAAATGTTTGGAAGCCGCAGCTGCATGCGTACTCACGGTACCGCGTCTGCGCATCCAACTCAAAGTCCTCCTGGTAAGAGTCTCTGTTGTCCCAGTTCTCCACAGGCCAATGGTAAAGCTTGACTGTCATCTTCCGGGAATGTAAACAATGAAACACCGGCTGTGTTTGTGTTGCTGCAGTCGGCCGCAATACACCACTTCCCACCTACAGCTTTCTTCTTTGCTGTCTCCATTGTTCATTGAACAAATTGCAAAAGATTCACCAACACAGATGTCCAGAATACTGTGGAATTTTGCGATGAAAACTGACTACTTAATAGCTGGCCACCATGCTGTCCCAAAATGTCCTCTACAATCCGTGACGTCACGTGCTGACGTCATCATACCGAGACGTTTTCAGCAGGATATTTCGCGCAAAATTTAAAATTGCACTTTAGTAAGCTAACCCGGCCGTATTGGCATGTGTTGCAATGTTAAGATTTCATCATTGATGTATAAACTATCAGACTGCGTGGTCGGTAGTAGTGGGTTTCAGTAGGCCTTTAACAATTTATTCTACAAAAATGGAGTAAGTACAAATAATAGAAATACTAGCGCTGTGAGAGAATAAACCAAGCTATCATAATGTTGAAACAGCTTCTTATAGGGTCACCCGTCTCTCATGCTTTTGTCCACCACGTTTGCTACGCCTTAACTGGTATCGAAACTGAAAGTTAAATTGGCACATACACCTTCACTCTTTCTCCAGGCTGGTAATTCATGACACTATTAATTATAATCCATGTGTGTTTCACATTGTCCCATTGGGTTGAGTTTTTCCTTGCCCTGATGTGGGATCTGAGCCGAGGATGTCGTTGTGGCTTGTGCAGCCCTTTGAGACACTCGTGATTTAGGGCTATATAAATAAATATTGATTGATGATTGGTAGAAAATATTCCTCTAATATGTTTTATAGGTACCCTTTTTATCCTTTTTTATCCCTCGCTTGGACCGAGCACACAGCCAATGTTAAGTTATCCACTCATTCAACAATTTACAACGTCTTATTTTTTCACGTTCCTTTTCTTTTACACGCTGCCCCCAGAAGAGTCTGCCTCACGCTTGGAAGACCTAATGAAGTGCAATAAGTAGGGGGCGTACTGATCCAATATTGATGTCTGATATCGGTCTGATGTCAGCAAAAAAACAAAACAAGTATGGGATGATATTGGCTTGCATGTAAAATCTCCAATTACAAGCTGTGATACCAGAAGTCCTGCAGCATTTTTACTTTTACTTGTGGACAGCCAGTTCACATCTAAATGTCCTCCAATAAGCGTTATTTTCTTCTATTTTAGTCATGTCATTTTACAAAAGGTAGACATGGTAGGCTGCTAGGAGCTAGCAGCTACACAACAGATAAGCAGGCAATAGCACACAAGCTAGAAATACGTAATCATAATTGAGCAACTTTGCAGTTTAAAACTGCACGGTTGTCAATATAAAGTATTAAAATAATTATAGTTGCATTTAAATTACACATACAAAGCCTCCAGGGCAGAAGCGTGTTAGAAAGTATCCAGTAACAAACGTGTCAGCATTTTTCAACTTGCTGTGTTGTGACCTTGATTTAATGAATAATTGTTACCATGAGGTTTCGCCCAAAAACAAATTCACTCCACTTTAAAATCACACATTTATCTTAAGGTTCTGAGTCATTTCAATTGATCAAATATTTTCTAATCTACGGTAATGGATTTATATTCAATATTTAAGGCTGCAACATAGCTATTGTATAAAAAAGTTGTATCGTGACACCTCTACAAATAAGCAACGTACAGTAATCCCTCCTCAGTGCAGCTGTGCCGGTGAAAAGCACATAGGCTATTTTTCAATGGCATGTGCTAAAATATTTTTGAGCAAATCTTGTTACCAAAATGAAGTTTTTCATTTATTTATGGCAGCGCGTTTGTAACCACAAAACATCGCCACGCGGAATGGCGTGAAACAAAGACCGCCTTTTTTATCCGTATCAACATTTCAAAGTTTTTTTTGTAATAACATGCCTTTTTGCTCATTTATTTTAGTTCTTGGTGTTCATTTTTTTTCATCTCATTGTTGAATTGGGTTTTTAAGAATGCACTGCAAAATGTTCCATTATAACACGATCTGCAGGCGGTAAACGGCTTTTTTGATGCCGCAGCTACAAACCCCGTTTCCATGAGTTGGGAAATTGTGTTAGATGTAAATATAAACGGAATACAATGATTTGCAAATCCTTTTCAACCCATATTCAATTGAATGCACTACAAAGACAAGATATTTGATGTTCAAACTCATAAACTTTATTTTTTTTTTTGCAAATAATAATTAACTTAGAATTTCATGGCTGCAACACGTGCCAAAGTAGTTGGGAAAGGGCATGTTCACCACTGTGTTACATGGCCTTTCCTTTTAACAACACTCAATAAACGTTTGGGAACTGAGGAGACAAATTTTTTAAGCTTCTCAGGTGGAATTCTTTCCCATTCTTGCTTGATGTACAGCTTAAGTTGTTCAACAGTCCGGGGTCTCCGTTGTGATATTTTAGGCTTCATAATGCGATGGGAGACAGGTCTGGACTACAGGCAGGCCAGTCTAGTACCCGCACTCTTTTACTATGAAGCCACGTTGATGTAACACGTGGCTTGGCATTGTCTTGCTGAAATAAGCAGGGGCGTCCATGGTAACGTTGCTTGGATGGCAACATATGTTGCTCCAAAACCTGTATGTACCTTTCAGCATTAATGGCGCCTTCACAGATGTGTAAGTTAACCATGTCTTGGGCACTAATACACCCCCATACCATCACACATGCTGGCTTTTCAACTTTGCGCCTATAACAATCCGGATGGTTCTTTTCCTCTTTGGTCCGGAGGACACGACGTCCACAGTTTCCAAAAACAATTTGAAATGTGGACTCGTCAGACCGCAGAACACTTTTCCACTTTGTATCAGTCCATCTTAGATGAGCTCAGGCCCAGCGAAGCCGACGGCGTTTCTGGGTGTTGTTGATAAACGGTTTTCGCCTTGCATAGGAGAGTTTTAACTTGCACTTACAGATGTAGCGACCAACTGTAGTTACTGACAGTGGGTTTCTGAAGTGTTCCTGAGCCCATGTGGTGATATCCTTTACACACTGATGTCGCTTGTTGATGCAGTACAGCCTGAGGGACCGAAGGTCACGGGCTTAGCTGCTTACGTGCAGTGATTTCTCCAGATTCTCTGAACCCTTTGATGATATTACGGACCGTAGATGGTGAAATCCCGAAATTCCTTGCAATAGCTGGTTGAGAGGTTTTTCTTAAACTGTTCAACAATTTGCTCACGCATTTGTTGACAAAGTGGTGACCCTCGCCCCGTCCTTGTTTGTGAATGACTGAGCATTACATGGAATCTACTTTTATACCCAATCATAGCACCTACCTGTTCCCAATTTGCCTGTTCACCTGTGGGATGTTCCAAATAAGTGTTTGATGAGCATTCCTCAACTTTATCAGTATTGATTGCCACCTTTCCCAACTTCTTTGTCACGTGTTGCTGGCATCAAATTCTAAAGTTAATGATTATTTGCAACAAAAAAAAAGTTTATCAGTTTGAACATCAAATATGTTGTCTTTGTAGCATATTCAACTGAATATGGGTTGAAAATGATTTGCAAATCATTGTATTCCGTTTATATTTACATCTAACACAATTTCCCAACTCATATGGAAACGGGGTTTGTACATACTATAATATATTCCTCCCTCTATCTACCCTTAGTCTCTCTACTCCCTGTGTGTCAAAGTCAAGGTCCGCGAATTAATGATCTATGGACCCCGGGTGATATTCATACTTGCCAAACCAGACTCCCAAAATTCAGCGCCTCTCCCGAAAACCTCCCGGGACACATTTTCTCCCGAAAATCTCCCGAAATTCAGGCGGACCTGAGTGACGTGTCGACAGCCTGTTTTCACGTCCGCTTTCCCACAATATAAACAGCGTGCCTGCCCAATCACGTTATAACTGTAGAATGATCGAGGGCGAGTTCTTGGTTTCTTATGTTGGTTTATTGTTAGGCAGTTTCATTAACGTCCTCCCAGCGCGGCAACAACACACAACAACAGCAGTCACGTTTTCGTCTCCCGCAAAGCAGTTCGTCTGCCGTAAACAGCAATGTTGTGACACTCTTAAACAGGACAATACTGCCATCTACTATACATGCATATGTTACATCTAGAGCTTTTAGAGAGTGCAGTGCACAACTGCGCACACAACAAGGAGACGAAGCAGAATGCATCATCAGAGAGGGTGTTCAGCATGGTTAGAAAAATAGTGACAGAGAATAGAACAAGGATGGACAATTCAACCCTTAACTCAACAATGAGTAGATGAGTGTTATGTGTGTGTGTATATGTGGAAATAAATGAACACTGAAATTCAAGTATTTGTCTTATATATATATATATATATATATATATATATATATATATATATATATATATATATATATATATATATATATATATATATATATATATATATGTATATCCATCCATTTTCTACCGCTTATTCCCTTTGGTGTCGCGGGGGGTGCTGGAGCCTATCTCAGCTACAATCGGGCGGAAGGCGGGGTACACCATAGACAAGTCGCCACCTCATACATATATATATATATATATATATATATATATATATATATATATATATATATATATATTTATAATAAAATAAATATATATATAAAAATAAATATATATAGCTAGAAGTCACTGAAAGTCAAGTATTTCTTTTATTTATATATATATATATATATATATATATATATATATATATATATATATGAAATACTTGACTTGGTGAATTCTAGCTGTAAATATACTCCTCCCCTCTTAACCATGCCCCCGACCACGCCTCCCAACCCACTTCCCGAAATCGCAGGTCTCAAGGTTGGCAAGTATAGTGATATTTGATTAGTATTGACGGCGTGGCGCAGTGGAAGAGTGGCCGTGCGCAACCCAAGGGTCCCTGGTTCAATCCCCACCTAGTACCAACCTCGTCATGTCCGTTGTGTCCTGAGCAAGACACTTCACCCTTGCTCCTGATGGGTGCTGGTTAGCGCCTTGCATGGCAGCTCCCTCCATCAGTGTGTGAATGTGTGTGTGAATGGGTAAATGTGGAAGTAGTGTCAAAGCGCTTTGAGTACCTTGAAGGTAGAAAAGCGCTATACAAGTACAACCCATTTATCATTTATTTATTAGAACCGGCCCGCAGGCCACAGCCGCCTGCTGCTGTTTTGCACGCACCAATACTCCATCAGTGTTGGCGCTAGGAATTTTCAAGATGAGGTCCCAGGGGCCCCATCAAGTCATAAAAATGGGGTTCCACGGTACATTTTTGGGCTCCCACTTTTTTGTCAGCGTTTTGAAAACAAATGATAAATGTTTGCATTATCCTGTTATATCTCACATTCTATATTGTGTTTTGGAAAAAGGTTGTCATAAACGTTACTTAATTCATTAAAAAAAATAATACAAAAGAAAACACATTTTTATGCATATGTAAATTTATTCAGCTATAAACATTCATACACCTTCTTCTTTCCTTGATGGATCCAAACTTTATTTTTATTGTAAGACAAAGAAAACAATCTGAATTGGTCTGTATTTTTTTTTAGTTTTAATGCCATGATTTTAATAGTCCGCCCCGCGTGTGCACAGATTTTCCTCCATGCGGCCCCTGAGCTAAAATGGGTTTGACACCCCTGTTCTAGGGGGAGTTTTTCCCTTGCCTCTGTCGCCAGGTGCTTGCTCATGTGGGCTTCAGTTTAATGTATGTGGAGTAGAGTTTATGTATAGAGTGCCAGTTGAGAATTGGAGCTATGTAAATCGAACTGGCTTGATTTCCTCAGAACTTAACACATGTTTTTTTTCCCCTCGTAGAAGCAACATGGATCCTACTTGTTGTCCTGAGTGTGGCGCTTCTGTGCCTTGTGGTTGTTGCTCTTCGATGGAAACATCTCTCAAAAAAGAAAAGTAACTTTGTTTTGACATTGTTTTGTTCCCTATGTGAGTAGTGGCCACTCATACGATGCATCTTAGAATCGGCTATCAAATCATTCAGGGTTTTTCACACTGTGGATTAAAGGACAGCCTCCTCATGCTTTTGTTTGCCATTGCAACAGTTTCATTCTTTCTGCTGCTTCGGCCTTGGAGCTTATCTCTCCTCCAAGGCTCCCCTTCAACGTGTGTAAGGCATCGTTCTTCAACACAACCTTCTTTTTGCATAGTCCATGCATAATCACTTATCAACTTCAACAAGGACATCTACAAAGGTTTTCCCATGTGTGAAAATACATGACTTCCTCAAACAGCCCCAATAATCACTGTGTATGCCGGTCAGTTACACAAATATAATTAGGGATGTTCCATAGAGAGCAGTGACGTGCAGTCACTAGAGGCAGGTGAGGCCCCGCCTCACCTGCCATCATGGAAAGAAAAAAAAATTTAAAATATTTTTTTTTAATTAAATTGTTATATGTATCCAGTGATTATACTATAACGTTATTTTACAATTAACTTCACCCGTTATAGATTATTTTTATTTAAAATCGCTGAATTTTCACATTTGCCGTTCAAATACTGAGAAGAGACGGTGCGGTGAACAGCAGCCAGTTGAGGCACGTCACTGCGTTGTGCCTCAACATGGATTGCGGACTTGGCTAACTGCTGGTCTGCTGTGCAGTGAGACCGTATTGCTATATGAACTATATTATACATTTCCATAGTTTAGTTAGCTGAGGTATATAATGTACAGTGTATTTTGTCAACAACTGTATGTGTGTAAAGTATTTCTTGTGCTGAGCGATCATAAAACGGCTGCAAAAGACTCACTGGCTGAGGCTCGCCTCCTGCACCCCCGCCGTAGAATGTACGGCAACCCCTGACGGGAGTGTTATATCAACTAAAGCCCACACTTAAACTTTCCACGTGCAAGATTGAATCTATTTAAAAAAGTTATTTCATAAGAAGCCAAAAAGTGCAAAAACAATAATGTTCGTGTTGGACGAATTGTGAATGACTGAAGGGCCACAACATTAGGTACACCTGCAGACTGCAGGTGTACCTAATTCACAACTCCTCCAACACGAACATTATTGTTTTTGCACTTTTTGGCTTCTTATTAAATAACTTTTGTAACCTATTTTTATGGGCTTTCATCTTTGTGATGTTAAGTTCCTGTTATGCGCTGTTATACAGTATATGCCTTGAGCTCTTATTTTGAAGGCGCTAAGAGCGGAAGTGACGACACGTTGGAGTGGAGCGGAAGTTTTTGAAAGAAGGTAAATAAAGTGGTCCTCGTGTAAACTGGAGCCTCCGTGTTTGTTATTTTGTAGTTTCATACAGTATAGGCGACATTTATAAACCCTCGGTTACACTTTTTTAAATAGATTCAATCTTGCACGTGGAAAGTTTAAGTGAGGGCTTTAGTTGATATAACACTCTCGTCAGGGATTGCATTAATCCAGCACAATAGCGACTCATGGATTTATTTTATAAGTAAAGGTAAAACCATAATAACGTTTTTTTTATTAAATGTGCTTTTTTGTGTGCTACAGTTTGTATGTGTAAAGTTAAAGTTAAGTTAAAGTACCAATGATTGTCACACACACACTAGGTGTAATGAAATTTGTCCTCTGCATTTGACCCATCCCCTTGATCACCCCCTGGGAGGTGAGGGGAGCAGTGGGCACCAGCGGCGCTGCGCCCGGGAATAATTTTTGGTGATTTAATAACCCCCAATTCCAAGCCTTGATGCTGAGTGCCAAGCAGGGAAGAATGCTGGTATGAGCTTTTAAACATAACCCGTTAACTGCTGCCAATCAAATGGTGAATAAGATATTCTTTAGGGTTCATATGTTTGTAAATCTGACTGTGATGAAGCCAGTGCCTCACCAGCCATCAACCTCACCGCACGTCACTGATAGAGTGTTTTTATGCTGCCAATTCCGATCATCCATGAGTGAGATCGGCCGATACTAATTCTGATCACGTGTGTATTTTTCTAATTATTGGTTTAACAAGATCAACACAAACATTTTCACTTCTATAATCTATTGTCAAAGTATCAGATCGAGACTCTAAATAACAAATAAAAAAAAGAACTAG
>NC_084550.2:38680000-38695000 GCF_033978685.3 Nerophis lumbriciformis | reverse complement strand
GCGTATGTACTGTACCTATGTAAGCGCGTATGTATAAATGTGTATGTATGATTGTATGTATATATTAGAGATGCGCGGATAGGCAATTATTTCATCCGCAACCGCATCACAAAAGTCGTCATCCATCCGCCCGAACCAACATTTTATCAAAACCACACCCGCCCGCCACCCGCCCGTTGTTATTTATCTAATATAGACGATGCAAGGCATTAGTGAGGTTAGAAAGCTTTTGCCGGTTAAAGAAAGGAGACTGATCCAATGTAGCAGAGACATTCAATGCGTGCCACGCATTAATATATCTTGGCCACGCATTAGTGGCTAAGAGATATTAATGCGTGATAATATTATTTATCATTATTAAAATATTGTCATTTCCATTAAGAAAGTGTTGACTATTGTTGCCAATGCCCTCAGATCAGGAGTGCGTTCCTCACACTTTGTGTGCGCAGTTGCAGCAAGCAGAACGAGGCTTTTAAGAAGTTAAAAAAATGTTTTAGAAAGACTAGGCCTATATTTTTGTTAGGTAAAAAAAATGTTCTGAATTTATTTCAATGAATATTAACTTGTTAATGTTATAATGCTCAAATAGGGACGAGGGTGGGGTGCACGGTGAAGCAGTGAACAATTTCGCGACAAAGATGAACCTTTATTAATTGATCTGCAGCCATGACAAAATATCAGACAATCTCCATTGTCAACGACAGGCAGGAAAATAAAGATAAACACATAGCCTATGTTGTAGGCATAGGCTCATACGTTTTTAAGTTGAAATAAAAAAATAAATAAAAAATGTGCCTCATAAGCCTTAAGCTGTCAATCACGCGCACAAACTTAAATTATACAATAACATATGTATGTCATCTCTATTTAAACAAAAATAAATTCAATAAAGAATAATAATAAATTACCTGCAACTTATTGGCCAAGGCAAATAGCTGAAGGGGGGAAATCAAACCCATCAGACTGCACTTTATCATCAAACTTGAATTATAATCGCGACAAACAAAGCAGGCTAAATAGCCTTACATTGTCGCCAATCGGAGATGCGCTTCACTTGAAAGCGAGGCCAAATAATTATTCACACATAGTAGTATATCTCAAATAGAAAAAAAAACACAATAAACAACGCAATTGCCTTAATTCCTTTGCATTGTAGTGCGCCCAAACAACACGTAACCATCAAAATTATTTAGTTGACCGAACTCAATATAGGTTAGACATGGGCTTATTTGGTATAGCCTATAGGTAACGTAGACTAATTCGTTTAACATATCCAACCGTATTTCTACTTACTTTTTTTTTTTTAGCACTATGCAGGAATAAAATGGCATCTACAGTGCCAGGATTCATGCGAGAGCGCCTGGCCTCTAAAATGCGCCCTGCTGCGCTGAAGGAGCGCTCACTTGCGCCACTTGTTGCTGGGACGCGGTGCCATCTTTTTCTTTTTTTTCTTCTTCTTCTTCTGTTGTGTTGTGTTGTGTTGCAGTGCCTGATGAACAATTGACTGTTTCAAAGAGTGCTGCTCGTTTTTCGTATGTGGGTAACAACATTTAACTATGTATATATATTTCCGAATTGGTTCAACCGCCAACCGCCCGCATCTATTTAAAATCTATTTTTACCCGCCCGACCCGCGGTTTATCCGCGGACTCCGCGCTTGTGTCCGCAAACCGCGCATCTCTAGTATATATGTATGAATAATTTATGTATGTGTGTTGTATGTACAATATTTTTGTCTCTTCGTTTGTGCGGGAGCAGCAGCCCGAGATGCCGACTCTTGTGGGGCAAGCAGGCTCTGAGAGCGCCCCCCCAAAACAAATATTAATGATAATATGAATGTGTGTGTGTGTGTGTGCGTATATATGTGTGTGTGTGTATATATATATATATATATATATATATATATATGCTAGGGGTGTGCATCTCTGCCTTAAATGGCGATACTGGGTTACGATATGATTCACTAACAATACTTTTTCAAACATTTCGATTCGATGCAGATGTACACTTTGCAAAGTTAAAAGAAATTAATCTATTGTCAGAACAATTTATTTTTTAAATAGACACATACAAAACAATCAATCAATCAATCAGTGTTTATTTATATAGCCCTAAATCAAAAATGTCTCAAAGGGCTGCCCAAGCCACAACGACATCCTCAATTCAGATCCCACATCAGGGCAAGGGAAAAACTCACAACCCAGTGGGATGACAATGAGAAACCTTGGAGAGGACCGCAGATGTGGGTGACCCCCCGCCTCTCCCCCTCTAGGGGCGACCGGTGCAATGGACGTCGAGTGGATCTAGCATAATATTGTGAAAGTCCAGTCCATAGTGGATCTAATATAATAGTGAGAGTCCAGTCCATAGTGGGGCCAGCAGGAGACCATTCCGAGCGGAGGTCAGCAGCGCAGAGATGTTACCAACCGATGCACAGGCGAGCGGTCCACCCCGGGTCCCGACTCTGGACAGCCAACACTTCATCCATGGCCTCCGGACCTTTGCCCCCCCCTTCCACAAGGGAGAGGGGGCAGAAAAAAACAGAAACGGCAGATCAACTGGTCTAAAAAGTTTTTTTTTTTAAAGGCTAAAGTATATAAATGAGTTTTAAGATGGGACTTAAATGCTTCTACTGAGGTAGCATCTCTAACTGTTACCGGGAGGGCAATCCAGAGTACTGGAGCCCGAATAGAAAACGCTCTATAGCCCGCAGACTTTTTTTGGGCTCTGGGAATCACTAATAAGCCGGAGTTCTTTGAAGGCAGATTTCTTGCTGGGACATATGGTACAATACAATCGGCAAGATAGGATGGAGCTAGACCGTGTAGTCTTTTATAGATAAGTAGTAAAACCTTACAGGTGAGCCAGTATAGGTGTAATATGAAAACAGGTGGTTCCTGTATTATTAGCAATAGTAGAACTATCACAGCATTACAATTCTTAAACCAAAAGAAAAGAAGATGTTAGTTAAAAAATGCAAATTATGATTAAAACTGTAAATTAATTTTATTCTGTTGATTCTTAGCTTAGTTGTATTTAATTTGGTCTACATTGTTAAATGTTAAGAGTATCAAGTTTGATCAAAAGACTGAAAGGTTGAGATAAAAAAAATTATAACGGCCATAACGTCTTTCTACATGCTCCGATCGTTCTGCAATTTTAATGTTGGGTCAACAATTGCGAAGGACGTGACTGCATGTCAGGCGTGCCCGCTGACTTAATCCGGAGTTGCAAGGGGAGGCGAGGGTCCTCTCGACGCTGCTCGAAGCTTAATATTCAGTTATATCCGCTTGATGTTGGTGAATGTCTACTTTCAGAAGGGCACAAACCTCCCGTGGCCCACAGAGACCTGAGTAGTTTGAATGTGCTGGTACGAGCAGATACTACTTGCGCCCTGTGTAATTTCGGCAGCGCCAACATCCTGCGCTCAAGTTCGACACGCTGCCAGACAACAAGCCCAAAGGTGAGACATACACAGTTCATCCACTACACAGGCAAGTCAAGAAATATGCCTGTTTATAATTGTCAATTGACAGTATCACACTCAGGTGGGAACACTGCACTACAAATCCCCTGAGATTCTGGAAGGTTCTGTTAATCTTCTCAGCAACTGGTGCTTGCAAGCTGATGTCTATGCTGCGGGTTTGCTGCTGTGGGAGATCTGGATGCGCTGCTCGGATTTATTTGAAGGTGAAATCAATTCAGTAATAAATACACAACATATACGGTACAGTTGCATACAGCTAATGACATCTAGAATAAGATCAGTTGGAATTGTAGATTACCACAAAGTACAGATGTCCCTCGTCCATTGCTGTTATTTGGTTCCGGACAACAATAAATGAATTTATGCAAATGAGGAATCATTAATTATAAATTAAATATGTTCATAGCTAGAGCATAAAAAAACAGTTTACAATATTGTTCAATGTTATGAGAACCACCTAGAGCATACTTGCCAACCTTGAGACCTCCGATTTCGGGAGGTGGGGGTTGGGGGTGGGGGCGTGGTCTGGGTGGGGCGGGGGGCGTGGTTGGGGGCGTGGTTGGGGGCGTGGTTAAGAGAGATATATATAAGAAATACTTGACTTTCAGTGAATTCTAGCTATATATATATATTTTTTTTATTACATATATATATATATATATATATATATACATATATATATATATATAAATAAATAAAATAAATACTTGAATTTCAGTGTTCATTTATTTACACATATACACACACATAACACTCATCTACTCATTGTTGAGTTAAGGGTTGAATTGTCCATCCTTGTTCTATTCTCTGTCACTATTTCAGAACACACACATTATACAAATGTACATTATAAAATCAATAAGAAAACGGGAGCTCTAATTTGGGAGTCTGAATTAGGATCAGAAGTTCCTATATAAACATTCTGTACTCACGTCGCCATTTTGTATTGATTACTGCAGCTGTGCACTGGATTCATTCACAAATACAAACTACAACTCACAAACACTTTAGAGTTAGGCTCCACCATCAGAATGTGTACTTAAACTTATAAAGATCACATGGATATTATTCAGTGAGTTGATTCACCAAAACTAACCTGTTATACAGGAGGAAAAAGCACACAGGACGTTTCAATTGTTCACAGACTGGTCGCTCTCATCAGAATGACAAGACACTTCCGGTCTGCAGGTGATAGCATTCAATTGGGAAGAAACGCCCTACTGCCCCCTACTGACCAATGTGAATACTGATAAATGTGGAATGACAGCTCCAAAAACCACAAAAAATTAAATAAATAAATCAACACAAAAATGTGACACATTATGGGTGGGTCACATATGCATGTACAGTAGATGGCAGTATTGTCCTGTTTAAAAGTGTCACAACATTGCTGTTTACGGCAGACGAACTGCTTTACGGGGGACGAAAACTTGACTGCTGTTGTTGTGTGTTGTTACCGCGCTGGGAGGACGTTAATGACTGCCTAGCAATAAACACACATAAGAAACCAAGAACTCGCCCTCGATCATTAGCTGTTTATATGGTGGTAAAGCGGACGTGAGAACAGACTGTCAACACGTCACTCAGGTCCGCATGGAGCTGGAGGGGGCGTGGCCTCCAGCTCCGCCTGAATTTCGGGAGATTTTCGGGAGAAAATTTGTCCCGGGAGGTTTTCGGGAGAGGCGATGAATTTTGGGAGTCTCCCGGAAAATCCGGGAGGGTTGGCAAGTATGACCTAGAGATGAAATAAGACCCTTTCATCACCTTTACGCTCTTTTATCAATCAATCAATCAATGTTTATTTATATAGCCCTAAATCACAAAAGTCTCAAAGGGCTGTACAAGCCACAACGACATCCTCGGTACAGAGCCCACATAAGGGACGTCGATGTGAATGACTATGAGAAACCGCATATGTGGGTTACCCCCCCTCTATAGGGGAGACCGAAAGCAATGGATGTCGAGTGACATAATATTATGAAAGAACAGTCTTTAGTGGATCTAACATAGTAGTGAGAGTCCAGTCCATAGTGGGGCCAGCAGGAGACCAGCAGGAGACCATCCCGAGCGGAGACGGGTCAGCAGCACAGAGAGGTCCCCAACTGATGCACAGGCGAGCGGTCCACCCTGGGTCCCAACTCTGGACAGCCAGCACTTCATCCATGGTCACCGGAACCGGAATAACCCGGCGAAGAGGCAGAGGAGAAAAGAAAAGAAACAGCAAATCAACTGGTCTAAAAAGGGGGGTCTATTTAAAGGCTAGAGTATACAAATGAGTTTTAAGATGGGACTTAAAGGCTTCTACTGAGGTAGCATCTCTAACTGTTACCGGGAGGGCATTCCAGAGTACTGGAGCCCGAATGGAAAACGCTCTATAGCCCGCAGACTTTTTATGGGCTCTGGGAATCACTAATAAGCCGGAGTTCTTTGAACGCAGGTTTCTTACCGGGACATATGGTACAATACAATCGGCAAAATAGGATGGAGCTAGACCGTGTAGTATTTTATACGTAAGTAGTAAAACCTTAAAGTCGCATCTTAAGTGCACAGGAAGCCAGTGCAGGTGAGCCAGTATAGGCGTAATATGATCAAACTTTCTTGTTCTTGTCAAGAGTCTAGCAGCCGCATTTTGTACCAATTGTAATCTTTTAATGCTAGACATAGGGAGACCCGAAAATAATACGTTACAGTAATCGAGACGAGACGTAACGAACGCATGAATAATGATCTAAGCGTCGCTAGTGGACAAAATGGAACGAATTTTAGCGATATTACGGAGAGGCCGTAACACTCTGAATGTGTGACTCAAACGAGAGAGTTGGGTCGAAGATAATACCCAGATTCTTTACCGAGTCGCTTTGTGTAATTGTTTGGTTGTCAAATGTTAAGGAGGTATTATTAAATAAATGTCGGTGTTTAGCAGGACCGATAATCAGCATTTCCGTTTTCCTGGCATTTAGTTGCAAAAAGTTAGCGGACATCCATTGTTTGATTTTTATTAAGATACGCCTCCAGCTGACTACAATCCGGCGTGTTGGTCAGCTTTAGGGGCATGTAGAGTTGGGTGTCATCAGCATAACAGTGAAAGCTAACACCGTATTTGCGTATGATGTCGCCTAGCGGCAGCATGTAAATACTAAAGAGTGCAGGGCCAAGAACCGAACCCTGAGGAACTTCGCACGTTACCTTAACATAGTCCGAGGTCACATTGTTATGGGAGACGCACTGCATCCTGTCAGTAAGATAAGAGTTAAACCACGACAAGGCTAAGTCTGACATACCAATACGTGTTTTGATACGCTCTAATAAAATATTATGATCGACGGTATCGAAAGCAGCGCTAAGATCAAGAAGCAGCAACATAGATGATGCATCAGAATCCATCGTTAGTAGTAGATCATTAGTCATTTTTGCGAGGGCTGTCTCCGGAGAGTGATTTGCCCTGAAACCGGATTGAAAAGGTTCACAGAGATTGTTAGACGCTAAGTGATCATTTAGCTGCTGTGCGACAATTTTTTCGAGGATTTTCGAGATAAACGGAATCAAATATAGCAATGATGCTGGAGGCTGAAACACTCAATGGCCACAATACTGAACAGTGTGATTTGTTCGGTTTGGTCTTCTTTCGTGGCCAACACACTAACCTCGATCTACGAATGCAGCTGTTTGCAAACTTTTCAGTTTACCAACTATTAGATCGAACCAAGTATGCCTCTGTATGCGAACCTTGTCTTTGTTTATGAGCACTTCATTTATCCATTTTGTGTCCCGCTGGAAGCTATTTTCTGCTTATGGTATTGAAGAGATTGAGGAAGCCAGCTTTGTACCACAGCAAGTTTTAATTGTAATGAGAATGGACTTTTTTGGAAAAATATGCCAAAGCGGACTTGACTCAAAGCGGAGGAAAAGGCCCTATCTTTCGTTCAGCGGAGCCTTTTCGAAGAACACACACAAACACACACCAACAAGCCCCCCCTTTCTCCCCTTCTGTCTGCTCCTTTCTCTCCCTTCTCTCGTCAGCAGCTCCTTTGCCGATGACATTTAAAGTGGATTTTACTTTTTGAAGCCATATGGTTATTAAAATTAAGGATTTTTTTTGTTTTCTGATCGTTTGTGAGGGCACTAAAGTGACTTCTGTGTGTGCGTGGGATGGAAGGACAGTTCAGCTTGTTATTGTTTTGGCTTTGTTATTAAGGTAATCCATTACATCTTTACGTTTATACTTTTACTGTATAGCACTTTATATTGTGTTAGAAGTGTACAAACCTCCACCAAGCCTGGAACCCATTATTCATATTTACATTGATTCTTATGGAGAAATTTGCTTCAATATATGAATTTTTCGATTTACGAACTTTGGTTCAAGTCAAGTCAAGTGAAGTGAATTTTATTTATATAGCACTTTTCTCTAGTGACTCAGAGCGCTTTTACATAGTGAAACCCAATATCTAAGTTACATTTAAACCAGTGTGGGTGGCACTGGGAGCAGTTAGGGTGAAGTGTCTTGCCCAGGGACACTACGGCAGGGACTAGGATGGCGGAAGCGGGGATCGAACATGGAACCCTCAAGAGCTAAACCATCCCAAACTAACTCAATTGGTTCAAGAACCAATTGAGTTCCTAAATTGAGGTTCCACTGCACTACTGTAGTTTATTTACTCATTTGTATTAACAATGCTTTCTTTATGATGAAAACAACTGTAGCATTAGCTTTAAAAAAAAAAGAAAAAAGTTTGAAATCCGCAATGTGGCGAAGCTGCAATATTTGAAGCACGATGGGGGCCAGAGGGTCAAAAGCTTGGAAAATAAAAAATCTAAGAAGTTTAGACTATTTTAATTTTAATATAATGTCATGTAATATAATACTTTAGGTATGTTTTGCACAAAAAAATAAACTAACTCCGTACTTTAGGAGGCCAACTTGTTATCAGTAAGATGCGGTGTAGTTTTTATGCTGTAAATATAAAATAAACTATGAAAAATAATAGATAATACAAACCCGTTCTCAAACAATGGCAATAAAACGATTCTGATACAGTAAAACTGCACATTTTGTGGTGGGCTTTCATTGTACAGTATAACTGTGCAATAATCATGTTTGACCAGCATATTGATACACCACACCTGCAGTATGAGGTGGATGGATTATTTTGGCAATATATTTGTGTACAGTATTTGAGATAAGTGGAGAAAAGGTTTTGAAAGAAGGGAGCCGTGAGCATTGTTTTTGTTGAGTCCATATTGAAATAACTGGGTCATTCTGTATTAGGAAACAAACAGCACCATCTAGTGGAGCACCAGCCACCCTCTCCCAGGCAAAAGTCTGCACAATTGCAAGTGTGCTGTTTACTCACACTTACTATCAGTGTTGGGTTAGTTACTGAAAACCAGTAACTAGTTAAAGTTACTAGTTACTTCATTTCAAACGTAACTCAGTTACTTACACCAAAAAGTAATGCGTTACTGTGAAAAGTAACTATTTAGTTACTTCTTTTTTTCTTCTTTTTTTTTTTAAAGCTCCCATTAATGCCATTTTAGTCTTCATTTCAGTACTGTTATTGCACTGGAGAATAATACAATCTGTTGATCAACTTGACATGCATTTGCATCACTGAACTCTGCTAAGCAATGTGGTTTACATACAACACACAAAGACAAAGATATGTTACAAAGACCAATTTGTTTCTGGCCAGAACAAATTGACAAAACTATTTTAAATAGCTGCAACATAACATACATAAGTAACAAACAGCATAATAACAACATAGCTGTAAAGCAAGAAAGGCACACACTACATACACAAAGCCTAACCAGGCATTTTTTCCTCAAGAAATTCTGACACAAAATCATGTCTGAAGCCCAGAACACTCTACACATTTCCCCAGTTTTAGTTTAGAGATAAGGAAATATTGGCCTGGCCCACTAGGATCCCTCTTTATGTTTGTGAACTTTATAGTCTATACATTTAGAGTGATGTGATAATCAAACACTCTAGAAGTCTAGAATGAAAGAGTATATAAGAGAATTGACAGCAACGTTCCCTCTAAGGTGCGCGTCTGTGCAATTGCGCACTGCTCAAGCGTCCTCTGCGCACGGCAAATCTATGCCACGCACAAAATCAAATAAAAAAAATAAGCGCATAACAATTTTCGACACGACACGGACACGACAGAGAAAACCGTTTTCGTCATCATTGTTCAAATATAATAATACGTCTGTCGAGACGCTTTGAGGACATGAATTCCATCCATCACTTTACTGAGCAAAACTCTTTATTGTCGGCCGTAAACACATCACTGTTATATCAACAGCAGCCGCTCGCTCTTTCTCACTTGCGCCAACACATGCACATATGGCACTTAGCCAGTGATGCGTTTACAGCCACACAAAAAGTTGGACAACTCCAACACCACACATAAAGTGTCATTCCAGGTCGTTACTCTATGATTTACCAATCAAATGTGTGCTTATTCTAGTGTCATTTATTAGGAATCTTAATTTATAAATATTAATCATGAAATGCTGTTAGTATATTAAATACATACTAATAAAAATATATTTTTTACAAACAGGAAGTTGCAGGAATGTACACATGATCCCCTGCTTACATCTCATTGTGCAACATGTGAATGTTTAATGGGAACTAAATGCAATGTCTGAAAGGGGTACAAACTATTTCCAAAGCCTAAACACTTATATTAGAAATGGAAATGACTGCTGTCATTTGATTATAATAATAAGAGAATGTTGTCTGTCTATCTGTGTTGGCCCTGTGATGAGGTGGGGACTTGTCCAGGGTGTACCCAGCCTTCCGCCCGAATGCAGCTGAGATAGGCTCCAGCGACCCCGAAAGGGACAAGCGGTAGAAAATGGATGGATGGATGGAGATTGAACTTGTTATTTAGTCAGGTTTGGGACAGGTGTACTGCTGGTGTAGCCACAGTGTGCATGTCTGATGTTGCTCACATGGGCTCCACTGAATGCTCAGGGAGTTTTTGCGTTTGCTCACACACATGAACAATTAGAGGGAACATTGATTGACAGAGTGTGTGTTCCTTCAGTGCTGAATGATGAGCAGAGGCAGAGTTAATCCTTAAGTGGTGATGGTGGAGGTGAAGTGTCATTGGAGTCTCTATCTCTCTTTACTAGCTTCGTCGAAGCATGTTGCTTATGTAGCTTGTTTCAGCAGATTTGAATTGCTGTTTTGGGCAGTAGATGGGATCTTTGATCCAAAGCACAATTTACATTTAACTAAAATGTTCTTTTCTTTGTGCTCGACAAAAGAAAAGTAGTGAAAATATCTCCATGTTAGCAAACTCGACTTCTGGCTCCGCCATGATCAGACACGCCCCCCCTCTCCTCCCTCCCCACACTCACACTCACACCCAGAGCGCATGTCTCTCTTCTCCGGCTTGTGACACAAGAAGAATCAGAACGATGACACAGCAGCGCTCCGATAAAACACACTTTATACTACATAAAAAGTAACGTAAAATAACGCAGTAACGCATCATGTAGTAACGGTAACTGAGTTACTGAATATAAAAAATAACGCGTTAGATTACTAGTTACCGCCGAAACTAACGGCGTTACAGTAACGCGTTACTTTGTAACGCGTTAGTCCCAATACTGCTTACTATCATGTTGATGTTGTTGTGCTCAATGTCTCCCTCTGCAGACGGCGCACCTCCGCAACACCTCCTGCCTTACGAACAAGAGCTAGGAGCCGGGTTGACCTGGGAGAGCCTCACCGTTCACGTGTCTCACATGGAAAGAAGACCCTCAGTACCGGAGCATTGGCAAATGCTGAGACAGGTGATAGCATAGTGGGCGTACAGTGTTGACTAGTTTAGTGCAGTGAAAAACGTGACTACTGTGCTCTGATCATGTCAGGGGTCGGTGCTGCAGGATCTACTCAGGGAATGCTGGGACTGTGACCCAGACGCCCGGCTGACCGCACAGTGTGTTGCGGACAGATTAGTATCTCTTGACTCTCATTTATCTGGATAACAATTGATATTCACTTTGTCTTCTTATCCTCTACATCGGTGTTGAATTTGTTTTTGGGCGAAACCTCGTGGTAACAATTATTCATTAAAGGGGAACATTATCACAATTTCAGAATGGTTAAAACCATTAAAAATCAGTTCCCAGTGGCTTATTTTATTTTTCGAAGTTTTTTTCAAAATTGTACCCATCACGCAATATCCCTAAAAAAAAAGCTTCAAAGTGCCTGATTTTAACCATCGTTATATACACCCGTCCATTTTCCTGTGACGTCACATAGTGAAGCCAACACAAACAAACATGGCGGATAGAACAGCAAGCTATAGCATACCTGCCAACTACTCCGGTTTTCCCGTAATTAGTACGGTTTTCATCAACCTTTCATCAACGGTTGCAGTGATAAAAAATACGGTTTTTCATTAATTAAAAAAACATTTTTTTTTAAAGTTTTATTCACGAAATCGCGTAACAACGACAATCGACACTGCTTCCCGTAACTTCCTATCGAGCCATTCCGAATGCCATGCGCGAGGCTATTTATAGCACCGCTGCCAAGCATGAGGCCATTGTTTCCAAACGAGCGAACGATCATGGAATCAGCCGGAGAAAAATCGCATACGAGTCTTAAACCGAAAAGAAAACTGCAGTCATTCCGTGAAGAATATTCAAAAGCCTATCCGGGAATAATTATCCGTTCCAAAAAGGGTGAAAACTACGCGAATTGCACCTTGTGCAGACAAGATTTTTCGATCGGACATGGAGGAATTAGCGATGTAAAAGACCACGTTGGGACAAAAAAACACAAGTCTAATGCCGTTGCTAGCGATACAAGTGGAAAACTTTCAACGTTTTTCGTCGCCCAAACAGATTCTTTGGATGTGATAAATGCCGAAGTTTTATTTACGGAGGCAATAATTGAGCAAACAAAAAGGTAATGACACCAATGTTATCTATTGGAATTGTTTAGTACTGTTATACTGTTAAAAGTGTTTATACTATTTATGCTTTCAAGTCCAAGTTGAAGAAATCTTGTTAAATGTTGACAGCATAACTACCAAAATACAGAAGTATGTCCTTAATATTTTTGCAGTGCTATTTCTGTTGAAAAGTTAAAATGATTACATTAGAGATGTGATGTGCCACTTTTCAAGTGTCTGATGGCTTAAATTAATTTTCATTAATTTTTCATATTTTGAATTCTTTTGAAAGGCTTACAAAAAAACTACATTTGAATTGTAATTCCATGCTATTGACAGGACTATTAATTTTAATGAAGTTAGCTTACCATGTTTACAGTATGATAATTGTGATAGAAATGTGAATTTTAGGCACAGAATATTTTTTACAATTGAACAAGGCAGTAGATTATACAAGCTTGGACAGAAAGTTAATAATGACACCAATTTTTTTTTTTAATGGAATTGTTTAGTACTGTTTTACCATTTGTTTACTGTAAAAAGTGTTTATACTGTTTATACTTTCAATTAACAAATTGAAGTCTTGTGAAAGGTTGACAGGATAACTGGCATTAACTGTCAAAATAATTTCAAACTATTGAAGTTAGCTTACAGAATAAACATGTCAATCAACCCATATGATTTTTGCTGTAATATTTTTGTTTTGAAAAGTCACTGTGACTGATAGAAAAGTGATGGTTTTAGCAACATTTTAACCTGTCTGAATGCTAATAATCATTTTGCGTCGGGGGGCGAAGCCTGAACCCCCCACCAGGACTTTGTCCTGGACCTACCGGGGCCTGCGGCCCCTGGACCCTGGCTACTAGGTTTTTCTGATTTCAAAAGTTGGCAGGTATGCTATAGCGACATTAGCTCGGATTCAGACTCGGATTTCAGCAGCTTAAGCGATTCAACAGATTACGCATGTATTGAAACGGATGGTTGTAGTGTGGAGGCAGGTAGCGAAAACAAAATTGAAAAAGAAACTGAATCTATTGAGCCATGTCGGTTTGAACCGTATGCAAGCGAAAACGACACAACAGCCAGAGACACGGGAGAAAGCGAGGACGAATTCGGCGATCGCCTTCTAACCAACGATTGGTATGTGTTTGTTTGGCATTAAAGGAAACTAACAACTATGAACTAGGTTTACAGCATATGAAATACATTTGGCAACAACATGCACTTTGAGAGTGCAGACAGCCCAATTTTCATCAATTAATATATTCTGTAGACATACCCTCATCCGCGCTCTTTTCCTGAAAGCTGATCTGTCCAGTTTTGGAGTTGATGTCAGCAGGCCAGGGAAGCTAGGGTCGATAGGGGGTTTAGCTCGCTCGTCTGCGAGAACAAACTGCCGCCATTGCTTGCCGTGCTACCGAGGGCCTTTGTCCCTGAATTGCTCACACACTCCGGCAGATTCAATGGGGGTCTGGCGGCAGATTTCTTTGACTTTATCGTTGGAAATGCATCTGCTTTGAGTGTCGCAGGATATCCACACATTCTTGCCATCTCTGTCGTAGCATAGCTTTCGTCGTTAAAGTGTGCGGAACAAACGTCCAATTTCTTGCCACTTTCGCATCTTTGGTCCACTGGTGCAACTTGAATCCGTCCCTGTTCGTGTTGTTACACCATCCGACAACACACCGACGAGGCATGATGTCTCCAAGGTACGGAAAACAGTCGAAAAAACGGAAAATAACAGAGCTGATTTGACTCTGTGTTTGAGAAAATGGCGGATTGCTTCCTGATGTGACGCCACGTTGTGGCGTCATCGCTCCGAGAGCGAATATTAGAAAGGCGTTTAATTCGCCAAAATTCACCCATTTAGAGTTCGGAAATCGGTTAAAAAAATATATGGTCTTTTTTCTGCAACATCAAGGTATATATTGATGCTTACATAGGTCTGGTGATAATGTTCCCCTTTAAATCAAGGTCACAACACAGCAAGTTGAAAAATGCTGACACGTTTGTTACTGGATACTTTCCAACACGCTTCTGCCCTGGAAATTTTGTAATTAATATGCAACTATAATTATTTCAATACTTTATATTGACAAGACGCGTATAGCGCTCTTGGGTGAGACTTGTCCTGCACCCTGACAAGATGTGCTTCAGGGTTTCTGATGCATGACACATATTTAAACTTTGGGAAAGGCAGTAATACAGCATCAATCACAGAATAAACTCATTTGGAGAGTAACTTTTGACCAAACGACAAACACAATATAAACAACAGTCCTTGTCCTGTATTCTGGGAATGTGGGGGGAGAATGTGAGGAGAACCAAGCAGTGCAATCTCCGCAGGCCCAGAGGAATACAACAGAGGACTTTAAAGTCTCTTATCTTTTGTAAAAAAAATAGGCCCTGGCAGTTAAGGCTTTAAGAAGCAATTGTTGTTCGAGAAAAGATTAGTAGAATATTAATTTTGCCATAACACACCATCAAAAGCGCTGACATTTACACCTGAAATTGTAAGATTTGTTCATTGATGTTGTATTCATTTATTCCCAAAGGTCTATTGTCATTTTGTCTGCACTGTCTCCTGTA
>NC_084550.2:38525000-38675000 GCF_033978685.3 Nerophis lumbriciformis | reverse complement strand
CTGTGTTACATCAATTGGGAACTGAGGAAACTAATTGTTGAAGCTTTGGAAAGTGGAATTCTTTCCCATTCTTGTTTTATGTAGAGCTTCAGTCGTTCAACAGTCCGGGGTCTCCGCTGTCGTATTTTACGCTTCATAATGCGCCACACATTTTCAATGGGAGACAGGTCTGGACTGCAGGCAGGCCAGGAAAGTACCCGCACTCTTTTTTTACGAAGCCACGCTGTTGTAACACGTGCTGAATGTGGCTTGGCATTGTCTCGCTGAAATAAGCAGGGGCGTCCATGAAAAAGACGGCGCTTAGATTGCAGCATATGTTGTTCCAAAACCTCTATGTACCTTTCAGCATTAATGGTGCCTTCACAGCAAGGCACCCCCATACCATCACAGATGCTGGCTTTTGAACTTTGCGTCATTAACAGTCTGGATGGTTCGCTTTGCCTATGGAATATTTCCAAAAACAATTTGAAATGTGGACCCGCCAGACCACAGAACACTTTTCCACTTTGCATGAGTCCATCTTAGATGATCTTGTGCCCAGAGAAGCCGGCGGCATTTCTGAATGTTGTTGATAAATGGCTTTCGCTTTGCATAGTAGAGCTTTAACTTGCACTTACAGATGTAGCGACCAACTGTATTTAGTGACAGTGGTTTTCTGAAGTGTTCCTGAGCCCATGTGGTGATATCCTTTTAGAGATTGATGTCGGTTTTTGATACAGTGCCGTCTGAGGGATCGAAGGTCACTGTCATGCCGCTTTCGTGGAGTGATTTCTCCAGATTCTCTGAACCTTTTGATGATATTATGGACCGTAGATGTTGAAATCCCTACATTTCTTGCAATTGCACTTTAAGAAACGTTGTTCTTAAACTGTTTGACTATTTGCTCACGCAGTTGTGGACAAAGGGGTGTACCTCGCCCCATCCTTTCTTGTGAAAGACTGAGCATTTTTTGGGAAGCTGTTTTTATACCCAATCATGGCACCCACCTGTTCCATTTAGCCTGCACACCTGTGGGATGTTCCAAATAAGTGTTTGATGAGCATTCCTCAACTTTATCAGTATTTATTGCCACCTTTTCCAACTTCTTTGTCTCGTGTTGCTGGCATCAAATTCTAAAGTTAATGATTATTTGCACACAAAAAAAATGTTTATCAGTTTGAACATCAAATATGTTGTCTTTGTAGCATATTCAACTGAATATGGGTTGAAAATGATTTGCAAATAATTGTATTCCGTTTATATTTACGTCTTACACAATTTCCCAACTCATATGGAAACGGAGTTTGTATATTGCTACGGCTATTTTGTTTAACCATTAAGTTAATGTGAGCAGATAAGAAGTTATATTATATAATGGAACATGTTATGATTTGAGTACAGGTCATTCTAGGAGAAATTTCTCTAACTTTGAAATTCCCCCTTAAGTTGTTGCAAAAATGTGTTGATTTTACAATGGTATGAGCATATATGAAAGGATATTAGTATTCTATTACCCTGGACTACTTTTTGCACATAAAGCACCATTACTTTTTTTTTTTAATTATACAGAAAGAAAAAATTAATGTATCAGACTTTGCAGCAAGTTTTTGAATTGTGGCTTCGATTATTTTGATATAGGACTATGCTTAATACGTGTTATACTTTGTTTAATATGACTGTAGTGTTTGAATTTAAAATGTTGAATACAATTAAAATGTTAGAAAATGGGGGGAATATCAGTTTGAATGTATTGTATTGCATTGTATAATGTATTGTTGTTAAATACAATTTTTTGATTTTGGGCGGAAAAATAAAGGGATTTTTGCCATACAGCCCTCCAAACATTCTTATGGACAAAATAACATTTTGTGTTTAGAGAGAGAGAGAGAAATAAATATATCAGAATGTTGTACAAAGATGCATTAATAAACTTTTTTTTTGTTTGTTCTCACAGTCCTCCAGTAGCAGCAGCAGTAGCAGCAGCAGCAGCAGCAGCTCAGACTGAGGAAATGGTCCATTATTGTACTGTAAATACACCAACATTTATATAAAGTGACTGTCTGCTAAAACAACTTGCCAATAATTAATTTAACACAATTTGTAGAATTAAACAGTTCATTCTAATATTACTTGGGCTATGTACTGCATAATTTTAGAAATCTCAATATTGGCTTATTTGACCACTCCACTGTTAACAGCCACCGGGTTGCATTATATGTGTTGTTTTGAAACTATAAAGTCTGCATATTATATTTTCCAGAGGGTGTTTATTTTTTTTATAGATCTATAAAATGGTGATATGGTGGAAGAAATGTCTAAAAAATTTATATTTTTCCATGTTGGTACTCTGGTTGTATGGTCTACAATTAAAGTATGAATGAATAAAAAAAAAAGGTACTATACTGCCTTTGAAAAAATACTGGTCCTTTTTTTTCATGGACATGCACACACACACACAGCACACACAAGCGGAAACCGCATGGAGACAGAAGAGGGAGAATGGACGTATTTTGGCTTAACGAACGATAGAGGTGAAGCTATTAACAATGAAGTGCCACTCTAAGCGGTGCTCTAAAACATGGCGAGCTAGCGGCTAACATCCCTCTGCAGTGTTTTAGCTACTCATAAATCAATAATCCTTGCCTCAGTGGCGACAAATTCTGTTTCTTACAAGTATCATCCCTGCAGGGTGAGAAATAGACACGCCGTCAGAATACAATAGCTAACCGCCAACCGCGTTCCTGAATGTAAACAAATAATGGGTCCATACAAGTATCGATTGTAACGATACCAAGTACAAAAGCCGTATGTTGTCGATACTCCATTGATTACATCAATATTTTTTACCAACACAAAATGTTAGTAATTTTTTTTATTGTTTATAAACTCCATAAATACATCCCTGGATACAGGAGGACCTTCTTTATGACCAATGTATGACCCTGTAACATGGTATTAGATCCATACCCAAATTTTTAGTATCACCCAAAACGTGTGTAAAGTATGCAAACAGAAGAATCAGTGCTTATTGCATTTTAAATGTGCTTTATAAATAAAGTTGATTTGATTTGATTTAAAAGAAAAGGGACAAACGGTAGAAAGTGCATTTAATGGAATGTAGATAGAACATGTTAAAACAGAAAGTAACCAGATATTTACAGTAAATTAACAAGTAGATTAATAATCCAACCATTTTGTATCATAATTTTGACAAAATATTACAAACTGGTTTTATATAATATGTTACTGCATAAACCAGCAGCCAAATTGGGAGCCTTTTTAAACAGTTTGCTTACTTAGAATGTTTATTATCTTATGTAATGCCAAAATTGTTATTTGATTGCAACAAGAAACTTATGTTTAATGTATAATTCGATTTTCGGTTCAAATAAAGCCAATAATGACATTTTTATTTTCCCCTTTATTTTGAAAAATCGAAATACATCTTGGTACCAGTACTAGTAGTTTATACTGTTTTAACTCTGTGTTGCGTTCAAGGGCCAACGTGACAGTAGAACAAGTCACATCTCAACTGCTGTTACGTGTTCATTAAAATGAAAATATAAATTGCAATTTATTTTCCGTCCACTTGTAGTTATTGGGATATTGTGTAGTGGTTGATAACAACACAATCCAACAATCAACACGTTACACAAATGACACATTTATCCGGTGATTCCTTGTCCGAGTAGTAACGGACATAAAACAGATTTTCACCAGTGCACCATGAAACTGTCACAACTATAAAATCGATATTGGTGTGATTTTGTTTTAATTGAGTTTCTTTACGCGTGTTACAATTGTTAGAAAATTTTTTTTAAAGAGTGGGGCGGGTGGAAGTGAGGAAGTAGGCTCGGCTTGGGTGAAAGGGGGAAGTTGAGAGGTCACAATGTTGTTGTCTTTGTGTGAAGGAGTGAGGCTCCATCTCGAATCACTCTTCCCTCTTCCCCGAGTCCTTTCTACACTCTTCCCCCGGGTTTATAACCCTCCCGAACCTCTCCCCGTCTACCCTTACAACCCCAACCCTCCCCCCGGTCACCATCCAGCGGACGAACCGGGTAAGTCCGCCGGGCAAGGGTTGTCTTTTTGTTGAGCTCAGAAGTGGCGGAAAGATATCGCGCAATGTTAGCTGCCAGCTAACAGCGTGCTAACAGGCCTCGCGCAGTAGCGAGTGCGCCGTGTAAAATGAACTAATATTAGCTTAGCCGTCCACCGGTAACTTCACTGTTCGCACGTCTTTATAACATATTTATTTCACCAATACTCTTAACCGAGAGGGCGTATTGCAAAACACACGTTTTCGGCTTTAAATAATTTTTTATTACGTATAAGCTAAGTGTTAGCATTGCTAACTAGCGCGCGCATGCTCCCATTTCCGCTCGCATAATGCTAACGAGACTAAATAATTCCGCTTACTTCTGTTTAAACGCCGAAAAGCGAACCGAGCCAAGTTGACCATGTCTGCTGGACACGTCTAGAAACTTGGTTAACTAACTAACTAACTAACTATTTTTAACGCACTATTGAAGGTTGAACGCAGACGTGAGGCTAAACTTGGCACGTTGCTAATAATGACGAGCAAGCAGCGTGGACATGTGTGTATTTTTTTCCACCAGGAAAACTGCTTTAGTTGCCAAATAAAATGCATGCAAACCACTAAGTCCCTTTAGGTTAAACATGGAAACTTTGTGGGTTGTAGTGATGCATTCACAGGGGTTGGTTTTCACTTTGGCCTATGCCCCCTAACCTTGGAGTAATAGATCAACATTATCTTGAGACTTCTGTGACCGAAAATTAATGCTTTTCTTGCCATATCAGTGTTGGCGCTAGCAATTTTCAAAATGGGGTCCCAGTGACCCCATCAAGTCATAAAAATGGGGTCCCACTTTTTTGTAAGCGTTATGAAAACAAATGATACATTTATGCATTATCCTGTTATATCTCACATTCTATATCGTGTTTTGGAAAATGTTGTCATAAACGTTTCTTAATTCATACAAAAGAAAACAAATGCAGTATTTGTGATCGATAAAACTTTTGGCGAATCAAAATCTAAGAAATTGTACCGGAAAGTGCATTTTTTCATTTTCCTGAGGGAACTCTCCTGAAGGAATCAATGAAGTACTATCTATCTATTACTTTAAAGTCGACCAATAATAAATAATTAATCTTTTGACCCGGCAAAACTAGACTAAAGGGCACACTGCCGAGGAATGGTCTATTTTTTATATTTTTTCATATATAAGGCGCACCATAGTGATGGGTTGATGAGGCGCCATGAAGCGTTTCGACACATAGCAAAACTGTATTGATACTGTGTCGATACTGTGTCACTAAATACTGACATCTGCTGGACATTAAAAAATCCCTACAGACAACCTATGGACCGACTCAACTGACACTGATTTTATGACCTCGTATATACAATAATATAAACCAAGTCATTGTATTTCATTTAGGATTATTTCATATCTTCATTTAAATACAAATATATTTTTATCTTTTTTAGATACAGTCAATAAATAATGTGAACATGTATCATAGCATGAAAAACTAAGAGAACGTGTTGTGAATGAGGATGCTTGTAGACTGGGAATTTTTTTTTTTAACACATTTTTATTTAAAAAAAAGAAGTTTTTCCAACGTATTAAATTGTATACGATTTCTCTTAATTATTTCTCCGGCTGTAGAAAAGACCCGCTCACAGGGCACAGAGGAGGCGGGAGTGCGACACAGTTCGCGTATCGGTCACGTGACCAAAACAGCTCATGATCGGTCACGTGACTTTCTAAAAGCGGTACGCGCACCGACGCAGGGTTTTGCTCTATGAGCTCGACGCATGCGCCGATGCATCGGTGTTGCCGGACCCATCACTAGCGCACCGGATTATAGGGCGTATTAAGAGTCATATTAGGGCTGGGCGATATGGCCTTTTTTTAATATCTCGATATTTTTAGGCCATATCGCGATACACGATATATATCTCGATATTTTGCCTTAGCCTTGAATGAACACTTGATGCATATAATCACAGCAGTATGATGATTCTATGTGCCTACATTAAAACATTCTTCTTCATACTGCATTAATATATGCTACTTTTAAACTTTCATGCAGAGAGAGGGAAATCACAACTAAGTCAATTTACCAAAACTGTATTTATTAAACAGTTATTAAGCAGTGGCACAAACATTCATGTCATTTCCAAAACAGAAAGTGCAAGATTGTCAGAGAAATTTTAAAACAAGCGATTAGTTTAAAACATGACGTCACACAAGATATTTCAATAAGTGTCAAATAAAAATTAGCTGCATACTAGGAAATCAAATAGTGTATGTCCTTCGCTATGTGGTAGGTTCCTGCGGACGTTATCTCCTGTTGACTCTTTTTTTCATACGGTGTTGATGTGGAAATGTTTGCCTCGGCATTTTGATGGTGTGGCACCGAACGGAGATGTTGACATGCGAAGTTTCAAGCACTCTTCAGGTGACTTTTCAAATGATGCTACATATTAGCAGTAATGCTACTTTTTGTAGAAACTCTTTCGCCCCACACTTGACAAATTACGGTTGTCTGTTCGACATATTCCCACTTGAAGCCAAACCACCGCCAGACGATGGACCCCCTGCTGTTTTTTGGGGGCATTCATTATTCCTTCATTTGTTACCAGATTCGCACCTTCTTTCTCTCGTCTTCCCACTCGCATCATAGTTAACTTTAGCCATGCTACATCTCTGCTCAAAGAGGGCGTATACGTATGTGACGTATGATGTGACAGTATGTGACGTGTGTAAGAAGGTGCGCTTGTCTGTCTGTGAGAAGGAGCGACAAGACAGAGTGAGAGGAGCCTGTAGTGTAATGCCAGCAGCCAAAAGCAACTGCGTGAGAACGTATACCGTATTTTCCGCACTATAAGGCGCACCTAAAAACCACAATTTTTCTCAAAAGCTGACAGTGCGCCTAATAACCCGGTGCGCTTTATTACGATTCATTTTCATAAAGTTTCGGTCTCGCAACTTCGGTAAACAGCCGCCATCTTTTTTCCCGGTAGAACAGGAAGCGCTTCTTCTTCTACGCAAGCAACCGCCAAGGAAAGCACCCGCCCCCATAGAACAGGAAGCGCTTCACCCGCCCCCATAGAACAGGAAGCGCTTCACCCGCCCCCGGAAGAAGAAGAAAAAACGCGCGGATATCACCGTACGTTTCATTTCCTGTTTACATCTGTAAAGACCACAAAATGGCTCCTACTAAACGATCCGGGTCATAAAAAGACGCAATCTCTCCATCCGCACACGGATTACTACCGTATTTCACAGCAACTGAACCGCACTGTGGAACGGGAGCACGTACGGTGAATATTCGCTCCACAGGGAATGAGAAGTCATCCTTCACTGTGGTTCTAGCTTGCCATGCTAACTTCCACTCATGGTGATATTCAAAAGGAAGACCTTGCCAAAAGAGACCTTTCCAGCCGGCGTCATCATAAAAGCTAACTCGAAGGGATGGATGGATGAAGAAAAGATGAGCGAGTGGTTAAGGGAAGTTTACGCGAAGCGGCCGGGTGGCTTTTTTCACGCTGCTCCGTCCATGTTGATATATGACTTTATGCGCGCCCACATCACAGATGGTGTCAAAAAACAAGTGAAGCACACAAATACAACACTCGCCGTCATTCCGGGTGGATTAACCAAAGAACTCCAACCGCTGGATATTGGTGTCAACAGGGCATTCAAATCACGACTGCGAACTGCGTGGGAAAAATGGATGACCGAAGGCGAACACACCTTCACTAAGACGGGCAGACAACGCCGGACAAGATACGCCAACATCTGCCAGTGGATTGTAAATGCCTGGGCAGATATTTCTGTCACAACTGTGGTCCGAGCTTTCCGGAAGGCAGGATTCACAGAACTGCTGCACAACAACAGCGACACTGAATCCGATGATTTCGAAGAGACGGAGCCCGCCATTTTGGAAGCCACGCTAGCGCAACTTTTCAATTCGGACACCGAAGACGAAGAATTCGAAGGATTTACCGGTACGAATGAAGAATAACTTCAGAAAGTGAGCGCTATGTTTATTTTGTGTGTTGTGTGTTGTGACATTAACGTTCGAGCAACATTACCGGTATGTTGCTATTGCTCTACACCATTTTGAATTTTACTATGTTTGTGATTGCACATTTGTACATTTTGGGACAGAGTTGTTAGAACGCTGGTTTTCAATATATTATTAAAGTTTGACTGAACTATCTGACTGTTTTTTTGACATTCACTTTAGCGCAGCGTAGGCGCGGCTTATAATCCGGGGCGGCTTATTGGTGGACAAAATTATGAAATATGTAATTCATAGAAGGTGCGGCTAATAATCCGGTGCGCCTTATAGTGCGGAAAATACGGTACTCGAATATCACGATATAGTCATTTTCTATATCGCACGGACACAAACCCTCGATATACGCGATATATCGGGGGTTATATCGCGTATATCGATATATCGCCCAGCCCTAAGTCATATTATTATTATTTTTTTCTAAATGTAAAACACTTCCTTGTGGTCTACATAACATGTAATGGTGGTTCTTTGGGCAAAATGTTGCATAGATTATGTCTTACAGATCATTTTCAAGACTGTTTCTGACAGTCGCTTCCGGATGCGCCGTTTTGTGGGCGGTCTTGTTTCCATGGCTCACCTTCAACAGCGTCTTCTCCCCGTCATCTTTGTTGTAGCGGGGTAGCGTGCGAGGACGGGAGTGGAAGAAGTGTCAAAAGATGGAGTTAACTGTTTTAATGACATTCAGACTTTACTTCAATCAATAACGGAGCAGCATCGTCTCATCCGTAAACAACCACACTGGAAATGTGTCCCGAGAAAAAACGTCCGATTGGAACTCTAATAACTAAAGTTCCTTGGGTGAATAATGTAAACTTACTACATGTTTTAGCGCTTTCATGTCAAGTTTATTGACAGATATAAGTAAGAACTTTACACCACTTTATATTTGAAATGGCACTAAAATATTTACTAATAAAACATTTTGATATATTTTTGAGCGCCGTGTGTAATGTTCTATATTTATAATGGAACATTTAAAATGTTGGTGTTGTTTATTTGAGACTTATATCTTATGTTTGACTCCCATCTACTGGTCACACTTATAGTTACACCTTATACCAAATAAAATAGAGTAGCGTCCCGTAAGAGTTGGTACTGCAGGAAATTCTGGGTATTTGTTCTGTTGTGTTTATGTTGTGTTGCGGTGCAAATATTCTCTCGTAATGTGTTTTTTTATTGTTGTTTAGTATGGTCTCACTATATGGCACATATTTATGACAGTGTTGGCGTTGTTTATATGGCCACCCTTAGTGTGACATGCATGGCTGTTGAGGAAGAATGCCCTTTATTGATTTGTACATGGGATGTCCTAAATCAAAATATTCACTAAATTTGGCTATGAACTTACGGAGTGACAGCATTTCTTGTCATCTTCAATTTAAGGCCATTATCACCCCTGCCGACGCTTCAAAAGCAGAGGTTGGTAAGCTCAACCTTATAGTCTGGAAAATAAGGTAAACAAAACGCTGGAAAATAAATAAAAACGCGCGTTTAGCGTCCTTTCTGATTGCAATGCGTAAAAACACACAAAAAGTGCGTTAACGCCAACACTGCATATATTACTTCAATCAAACACGAGTCATGTTTGTGGTTTCATGTCACATTCTCATTTTATTCTAATGTTTTGCACCCTTTACCCTCCAGATCATCTCTGTGACCAAAGACGACCCTCATTTGACACAAAACCTCTTCAGACGCCAGTTGCAGCTATGGACTCCGGTGTGATTGAAGGAGGGCTCAATGTCACCCTTACCATTAGGCTGCTCATGCATGGCAAGGTGAGGTCATGTGACAGCACAGTATGCCATAGTTTATATATATATATATATATATATATATATATATATAATATGCACAATCCCTCTCCAAGGACTCAGGATGGGGAACCAAGGGGACTGACAGGATGTGATATGACGACTAATGATATCCTATAACAACATATGGCATTGCCAGTGCTCGCCACCGAGGGCGGCTTTTGCTTTATGTCTCCTGTCGTTTCTTTAGTGAGTTTTGCTGTAATAGTTGAGATGCAGACCAAACATTTGAACACAATTGGATGACAATGGCAACAATGTCTTCAATGCCATTGTGGAAAGTTCTAGACAGTTCTTTTTCGGGGTTTACAAGGGGCGTTTAAAAGCATTAAATTGATTTTGCTAATATTAAGGCCTTAAATGGCATCACAAAGTATTAAACAATATCCAGAGGCATTAAATGTCATACAATTGTATGCCTGGACTGATAAATGAAAATGAAGTTGATAGCTTTGCTGGCATCAATAAATTGCATGTCAGTGTGTGTTTCTTTTATTCGTCTCTGACTTTCATACTGGATACAAAAGGTTTCACTCTGTGCGTTGTTCTCAGCACCTGAGCACGTTTATTTCACAGTATAATTAAATTAACAGAGTGAACCTCTTGTCAATCATCAACAATCTCTGATTTGGTATGAGCAGGCGGGCCACTAGCTTACACTTACAGAACACAGGGGCATTGCTTTGCTTGTTGTGAGAAGCACTGCTAAGTCACAAACGTTTAGGAGGAAAAATAGATGATTAGAAAGCCAAATGTCCATGTGTGGGATTATTTTATCTTCAAGCTGAATGAGCAACATGAGCCCATCAGCACGGATGAATAAACAAGTATGCCATGATGTCATTGACACCAAAAAAAGACAACAAAACAAACTACCTGACCCAATTTTTTTCTAAATGGAGAAAAAACTGACATTAAATTACCAGTTAAATTGAAAAACAAGTTGCCTTTATATTGAAGCTGTTACTATATATCTGATTTATAACACCAAAGGACTTTCAAAGTTTGCGAGTAAATAGATATGATCAAAATAGTATCAATCTCAACCGAGATTTCCGAGCCAATTTGGGAGATAACGAGCAAGCCAGTCACGTGATCGTAGAGGTGGGAACCACCGATCCTTTCCCCATCAACAACAATGCTAATCATGCAGACTTTGTGAGAGGCAACAACAATTACTTAGGGAAAAATGACCCAGAACCATATATTTTTAGCCTGGATATTAGGAAAATGAGCGACAAGTTTAAGAAGCTTCTATTATTCAAATGAGAGGCATGATTTATAATGTAGAATAACTTTGACTAGGCGCGATGCAGCAGCAATAGGACAACTCAATTCTACAGCATAAGATAGTTATCTCTGTTATCAATGCGCCGCTAAAAATAGTTTGTCTGCGTTGGCGCTCATAATAACAATTATCGCTATTATTTGGCTGATATTCAGGTCACAATATGTAATTAGAGTTCTGGTTCTAAATGTTTTGGATGGTTATTTAGAGGGCATTGTGGGTGGAATAGAGAGCCCCTTTTTACTCAATTGTTCGCAGACTTATTTATTTACAATTTAGAATGCAATAAAAAATTAAAACATTTGTGTTCATGTCTCATGTAGGGATTGTGAATGATAAACAGCACATCTTTTAATTTTTTGCATATTTCCAGTATGACTGATCTGTTGAAATGGTAAGAGTGCAGAAGCGTTCCCATCGTGATGTCATCCCACCCCAAATATACGGAAATTGCCGAAGACATTCGTTGCGGAATATTTAAAATGGCTGACTGAAACTGGCATTTTGTGACGTTTAGACGGTATTTTCACATATACCTTGCGGATTGTAAATACAATTGTTTATGGTTTAATGGATACAATGAAACACAATTGAGCATATGAAGTCAACTTGTTTTTCCATTCTACTGGTACTTTTAAGATGTTCAGCATTTATTGAAGTTCAATTTTTGCTAACAAGATATTAAGAGGCCATTTTATTTTTATGTTTGCAAACTTATTTAGGATACTTAAGTTACTGACCTTCCAAATACAATAAAAAAAAATACTACAGTATTGAAAAATGCGTTTGAAAGAGTTTCTTGCATTATTATTATATATTATGATTACGTTGGTACTTACATTGGCCACATTTAAAACCTTTCAACTATTCAACATTATCATTGTCAAATGCTTACAATTTTGTCCATATAGACAATTGTATGTTTTTGACTACAATAACGATCTGCAGTCAGACATGGGCATTACGTTTGTTTTAAGTTGCATTAAATTAGATTTGTAGAAACCGGCAGAAACCCCATTTTTAACCTTAATCGAAAATGGCAGAACAGTGAACTTCTGGCACACAAAACACGGGGGATCTAGCGCATTAGCATGCCTGAAAAAGACAAAACCTAATTTTTAAGTACCGGTAACTACTTTCACCATTTTCATTAAATTGGGCTCTTTTTGTCTCCTAGGGATGTACGGTAACCTTATAAACATTTCTATCACTCGGGATTTTAGGCTTGGGCCGATATTCGATAGGCCAATTAACCAAACGTTAAATGAGAATTAAGTCGGTAAGGTTTCCGGCGTCAATAAATCGGCATGTGCATGCGTGTTTACGGGCATGAAGAGAATTCACGCTTTTCATTGGTTTCAGATGTGCGGCTTTGTGCCATATTAAGTTGATTGACAGTGTTTCCCACAGAACTGCAATATTTGTGGCGCTGGGTTGGGTTGGGTGGATTGAAATAGAAACAACTGTAAGGTGGTTAATGTAGTTTCATTTTTTCTGTTAAGTGATTCCCATACATTTATATATTTATTCATATATTTACTACAATTATAAAAAATACATGTGTGTGTGTTCTTGGACCAAACTTTCACCATGATAAAATTTAACATTTTAACCTTATACAAGCGTAAAGATACTTTTTAGGTGATGTGATGAAACCTAATGCGCTGTTTCTTGCTTCTTTCAGGAAGTCGGCAGCATTATTGGAAAAGTAAGGCTTTCGAAAACATGGAACATTTGAAAGGTGTTTTTCCTGGGACTAAATGCTTGTCTTTTATATATGTCCTGCTTATAGAAAGGTGAATCTGTGAAGAAGATGAGAGAAGAGGTGACTGCCTTTACTTCCTGCTTTTTACTCCCCCATACTTCGGCTTTTGGTAACCAATGTTTGATTCCCTCGATTGTGTCTTTCTATGTAGAGTGGGGCGCGCATCAACATCTCTGAAGGCAACTGTCCTGAGAGGATTATTACTTTGGCAGGGCCAACCACAGCCATCTTTAGAGCATTTTCCATGATCATCGAGAAACTGGAAGAGGTAGGTCCAGTTTGGAAGAATGTCGCTTGAATTTAGAGGAATGTAACCAAAGGGCATTTTTGCATCTTTCCAGGACATCAGCAGCTCAATGACGAACAGTACAGCCGCCGGCAAGCCCCCGGTGACTCTGCGCATCGTGGTGCCTGCCAGCCAGTGTGGCTCCCTCATTGGCAAAGGTGGCTGCAAGATCAAGGAGATCAGAGAGGTCAAACCATGAGAATGCTGAATGTGCACGTCAGTCTCTCTGCTCTCTGGTTCTTTTCTCACTTCCCTTTGGTTCTTTTGTTACAGTCGACTGGTGCTCAGGTTCAAGTGGCAGGAGACATGCTCCCCAACTCCACAGAACGTGCCATCACTATAGCTGGCACGGCTCAGTCTATAATCGAGTGCGTGAAGCAGATCTGTGTGGTCATGCTTGAGGTAATTGAAGAAACCTTTTTTAGGATGTAGCTTCCAATATTTACTGTTCTTATTCAGTGGCTAGGATTGTTTTATTAAAGGGGAACATTATCACAATTTCAGAAGGGTTAAAACCATTAAAAATCAGTTCCCAGTGGCTTATTTTTTTTTTAATTTTTTTTTTTTAAATTTTACCCATCACGCAATATCCCAAAAAAAAAGCTTCAAAGTGCCTGATTTTAACCATCGTTCTATACACCCGTCCATTTTCCTGTGACGTCACACAGTGATGCCAATACAAACAAACATGGCGGATAGAACAGCAAGATATAGCGACATTAGCTCGGATTCAGACTGGGATTTCAGCGGCTTAAGCGATTCAACAGATTACGCATGTATTGAAATGGATGGTTGTAGTGTGGAGGCAGGTAGCGAAAACGAAATTGAAGAAGAAACTGAAGCTATTGAGCCATATCGGTTTGAACCGTATGCAAGCGAAACCGACAAGCGACACGGGAGAAAGCGAGGACGAATTCGGTGATCGCCTTCTAACCAACGATTGGTATGTGTTTGTTTGGCATTAAAGGAAACTAACAACTATGAACTAGGTTTACAGCATATGAAATACATTTGGCAACAACATGCACTTTGAGAGTGCAGACAGCCCATTTCAGGCGCGCTAAGAACATATATTTTTCCACGATTTCAGCACTCAGGTTAACCATACCTAAATAGACACAAAATACTGCATTACACAAGACTACCCCAATGTACTAAACAGAGTTTATGTATAATAATTTACGTAAAACCGCGAGTAATGAATAAAGTTTTCATCAATTAATATATTCTGTAGACATACCCTCATCCGCTCTCTTTTCCTGAAAGCTGATCTGTCCAGTTTTGGAGTTGATGTCAGCAGGCCAGGGAAGCTAGGGTCTTTATCGTTGGAAATGCATCTGCTTTGAGTGTCGCAGGAAATCCACACATTCTTGCCATCTCTGTCGTAGCATAGCTTTCGTCGGTAAAGTGTGCGGAACAAACGACTGACCATTTCGTCGGCTTTCCCCACACCCTCGTATTTTGAACAAATTTCGTCCAATTTCTTGCAACTTTCGCATCTTTGGGCCACTAGTGCAACTTGAATCCGTCCCTGTTCGTGTTGTTACACCCTCCGACAACACACCGACAAAAGTGAGAAAATGGCGGATTGCTTCCCGATGTGACGTCACGTTGTGACGTCGTCGCTCCGAGAACGAATAATAGAAAGGCGTTTAATTCGCCAAAATTCACCCATTTAGAGTTCGTAAATCGGTTAAAAAATATATGGTCTTTTTTCTGCAACATCAAGGTATATATTGACGCTTACATAGGTCTGGTGATAATGTTCCCCTTTAACTCAACTGCAGAAAGGACGAGGCCTCTACTTACTTGCATATTAAAGAGGAATTTTTGTCAAAACAAAAAGGCTTGGTAAAAATGCCACGGTGTATAAAATGAAGTAGCAGGAATGTTTAGGAAGAACATGTCCTTTGCTCAAACAAGAGACTCCTCTTATGACGACATGGTTGTGCGCTGTGATTTTCAAAGCTCGAAAACACGCTTTGCTGGCTTTAAAACACACTTTAAGGGGACATACTGTATGTTTGAACGTAAATATGCGGCTATTTTCACTTGGCATTGATTAAAAAAGGCATCAAAATTAGCTTTGCGGCACTCCCAAGAGCGACATTGACTGTCAGCTGTTTTGAGTATAATGGCTGTCGGCTCTCCAGCTGATGGAACAACTATGACAAGCAAGACTTTTTCTTTGTCTCATAAGAAATGTGCAACATTATCATGTTTTTAATCCTTATTCAACTGCATATCTTGAAGTTAACTTGGATGTGTTGGTTCCATGTGTGTAGATGGAGCTGGGCGCAACTGCGTGCGCGCAAAAAAACAAGCGTCGAAGCGACAAAAAAAACATGATATAGAATCCTCCTTTTTAATGTGTACTGATGTTAAAGACAATGTGCACTTCATTGCTCATGTATTATAATCACTATATCAGGGGTCGGGAACCTTTTTGGCTGAGAGAGCCATGAAAGCCAAATATTTTAAAATGTATTACTGTGCATGCATTTTTAAGTAAGACCAACATTTTTAGAGTATAATAAGTCTCTTAATCTTTTTAATAACATTGTTATTCTGAAGCTAACCAATAATAAATAAAATACTTCTTGCCATTAATGCGACTTCTAGAACAGGTGCGGTAGAAAACGGATGGATGGATTAAAATGCATGAGACTGTTTTATATTTTGAACATTTTTTTTAACACTGGATTACCAGCGGAATTATTCATTACTTATCGTGTTAAGCAATGTCAGCTAAGATTTATCTGAGAGCCAGATGCAGTCATTGAAAGAGCCACATCTGGCTCGAGAGCCACAGGTTCCCTAGTGGCTAGGATCATTGATCCACTAGATCAATGATTAAATACTTTATAATTAACGCCACCGTCATATTTTGCTAGCAGTTTTTTCTTGAACTCAATGATGTTTTGTCACCTATTTCCTCAAATTGCTCATGCACCTTTATTT
The DNA here is from genome assembly GCF_033978685.3 of Nerophis lumbriciformis. Lineage (NCBI taxonomy): Eukaryota > Metazoa > Chordata > Actinopteri > Syngnathiformes > Syngnathidae > Nerophis > Nerophis lumbriciformis. Next base: position 38,658,792 of record NC_084550.2, on the reverse strand, counting down.
GGCCTAATGGTGAATTATTTTGCAGTCTTACGCAATAGCCAAAGCACAGATTAAGTCACCAACGTGTGGGATTCTTATTTTGGACATATAGTAGGTGAACAAATTAACTAATTTGTTACGCGTAATGCTTTGATGTACAATAAGTAAAATGGCATATTAACACAGGGCAAAACTATACAAAGTGAAAAATGGAGGTACCACTTTCAGTTTGTGTTGTAACACTTCACACCTTCTGTCTTCTCTGTGCAGTCTCCCCCTAAAGGAGTCACCATTCCTTACCGACCCAAACCTTCAGGATCCCCTGTCATCTTTGCAGGCGGACAGGTACGCATAATGCTCTGTTATTTTTTCTCCAATGACATTTTACCTTTTAAGAAACATAGCAACATAAACTATTTTATTGTTATCTTCACAAATGTAGGGAATTACTAAAATGTTGATGACATTGTGTTTACTGTTTTTAATCGTTTGATTGAAAGCTTCATAGGACTTTGACCCTTTTTTCTCCAAACATTTCCCCTTCAGCTATTACAGTGTGTCTTTCTCAATTGTGTTTTGTTTGTTTGAACTGCTGCTGTTTTCTTGCTTTGCATGATTTCACAAAAATTGCTTTAATGACAAGAAATGTGGAGACTTTGGACAAGACGTGCATTTTTGTGATCCCTAATATTATTAGCTTTTGTCCTAAAGTCGTTGAATCGCCCGATGCAAGGCCTGTGAAAGTTTTTTGTTCTCATTTGTTTCAGGCGTACACAGTGCAAGGACAGCACGCCATTCCACAGCCAGATGTAAGTGAAGTTTGCGCCTCTACTGGACCCCCATGCTGATAGCACCCTGTTAATTCTGATGTAGTCTCCCAAGCTACCTTGTTTTGCAGTCTTAGACAGAAATAGACATTTTAAGTAAACACCAAACCATTTAGATGGGAAAATTGTTCTTTTTCCGTTTATCTACTGGCTGCCATTTTCTTACTCAAGCAAGGCATACTGTATGCCAGTTAAACCTGTTTGTAGCCCTGTTTTACCTTGGCTGACAATGAAAGTTCTCTGTTGATTCATGCAGCGTGAGCTATTAATTGACCTGTGCAGGAATTTCCAACCTCAAATTAATAGCCAGCTTTTTAGAAATGCTGTTAGTATTTGTCCAGACTCTCCACGGGTCCCCCAACAACCATCTTATGCTGCTTACTCTTTCTGCACAACCTTTTTTACTTTTACTTGCTATTTTCTATGCCCACTTGGCTCAATTAACCTTTCCCTCTAGAAGGTCCTTCAGGAACACTAAATGTGCTTTTATCATAGCTGTCTTTAAATACTGTGATCAGATTGCGGGAATTCTAGTCAGACATAACTAGTACAATCACTGGACACTTTACTTGGTACACCTGTCTTAAAAGAGCTAAAAAAAAATCAATCTTTTCAAATAAATCATCAGTTTTAAATGAAGTAATAATATACAAATGTTTATCATTGTGGTTGTAGTTTGCAGTACCGTATTTTCCGCACCATAAGGCGCCCTGGGTTATAAGCCGCGCCTTCAATGAACGGCATATTTCAAAACTTTGTCCACCTATAAGCCGCCCCGTGTTGTAAGCCGCATCTAACTGCGCTAAAGGAATGTCAAAAAAACAGTCAGGTCAGTCAAACTTTAATAATATATTAAAAACCAGCGTGATGTGGGCGCGCATGGAGTCGTATATCAACATGGACGGAGCTGCGTGAAAAAAGCCACCCGGCCTCTTCGCGTAAACTTACCTTAACCACTCGCTCATCTTTTCTTCATTCATCCATCCCTTCGAGTTAGCTTTTATGATGACGCTGGCTGGAAAGGTCTCTTTTGGCAAGGTCTTCCTTTTGAATATCACCATGGGTGGAAGTTTCTGGCCATTAGCATGGCAAGCTAGAACCACAGTGAAGGATGACTTCTCATTCCCTGTGGTGCGAATATTCACCGTACGTGCTCCCGTTGTATCCACAGTGCAGTTCACAGGAATATCAAAAGTCAGTGGAACCTTGTCCATGTTGATAATGTTCTCTGGCCGGATCTTTTTTTCAGCTATCTTGTTTTTACAATATGCACGGAAAGTAGCCAGCTTTTCTTGAAAGTCTTTAGGCAGTTGCTGTGAAATAGTAGTCCGTGTGCGGATGGAGAGATTGCGTCTTTTCATGAACCGGAAACCTGTCGCCATTTTGTGGTCTTTACAGATGTAAACACACAAAGGAAATGAAACGTAGTATCCGCGCGCTTCTTCTTCTTCTACGCGGGCGGGTGGTTGCTTACAGTAGAAGAAGAAGCGCTTCCTGTTCTATGGGGGCGGGTGCTTACCTTGGCGGTTGCTTGCGTAGAAGAAGAAGCACTTCCTCTTCTACGGGGAAAAAAGATGGCGGCTGTTTACCGTAGTTGCGAGACCGAAACTTTATGAAAATGAATCTTAATATTAATCCATATATAAAGCGCACCGTGTTATAAGCCGCACTGTCAGCTTTTGAGTAAATTTGTGGTTTTTAGGTGCGGCTAATAGTGCGGAAAATACGGTATTTGCCTTATTCAGCGACATATGTGACTCAGTGCTAATAGAATCCACTAGGGGCGTGACAATCATGTGTAATGAGATTTTGCAAGATTAAAATTTATAATCTTTCTCTTTTAGGAGAAAAGCTGTCTCGCATAATGCAGAAACCTTGCCCTCTTGTATTTAATTTTCAGACGTTTATATAGCACCTACACATGGTTAACTACACAAAAAAAAGTGTAGATCTTAGATCTGCATCACTTCACTTCTTCTCATATGCCTAACTTGGAAGCAGATACCATTCAATAAAAACATAAGCAACATTTGTAATGAAGAGGAGACTGTTTATTTTCTTCACAAATTAAAAGAATAAGACCTATTTAGGTGCATCGATGGGTGAAAAAAAAGAAACAAAGATTTATTTAAAAAGGTATCTATGGAAATGGAGAATGCCGGCCTAATTCAGACTTGACAGAAATACGTATGAAATGAAAGAGATTGAAGCAGGTACTGTATATTACAAGCAAATTAATAAAGCGTACACAAACCTATTAGTGCTGCATTTGTGCACTTCAAACTGATTAACAATAACTCCGTTTTCCACACAACTTGTAAGATAGTCCAGAACAATAGAAACCTTCATCTGGGGTCTAGAACGGTCTTTTCCTTCGGATTTATTACTCCTTCCATCAATCCACAGAGCCGTATGAATGAACTCCGAGACATCCAAAAGTTTTGTTTCCATTTTTCTGAAAATTACTTTGAAAAAACTCTCCCACTGGTCTTTCTTTGCTCCGGATCTACATCTGGTCCGAGACCGGTTTGGTAGTAGTGTCAAGTTTGTAACGCAATATAAGATAATTTCTTGAGGCTGTCAGCTATTTAACATTAGCAAAGCCATTACAGACGTAACATTTCTAATCCGTGCTAATATTACAGCGGACATCAGAGCTAAACTGTTGATTTGTAAGGAGCCACAGATGCCTGGCGGGACATCATAGGTCAACCAGAATAGCAAATCATTTATCTGCGCTAAAAGGAAATAAGCACCCACAAGTGTACGGGAGACACACGGCGTATGCCCAATGGTCGCATTAGAGAGTGTGCGTGGACACTGGGACTTCACACACAGGTGTGAAAATACAAAATAAACAAACTATTTGAGAAATCAGACTAATTAAGTGCATGGAAACGTAGTGACTGATACACTTGACAGCTGTGGTATAAGAGATGGCGAAGACCTTGTAAATCTGCTGCATCCTTTAAAGATGGCCACTGCAGTGCTGTGTGAGGAGACAAGTCCTGCAGTGTCTCAATGTGCCGCTAAAGAGCATGCATGATTGAACAGAAGAAATGAGTTCAACAGTTAAGATGCTAAGGCTTACAAAGTTAGAAAAACATTTGTAAATGCACCTGCATTCCTTTGTGCCCCAGTTAAATAAACGAGTGTTTTGTCCAGTCATATCATTGTAGTTTTCCTAAAGGTAATTATTATTTTTATTACCGGTAAGTCCCATTCTTGTGAGCCCAATATTGTGTTGTCTGGTCTCATAAGCTGAGTGTATTGTCACGTCCCAAGGATACACTGCAAACTACAACTAACACATTCTTCAATGTGTTTTTACCTACACTTGGAAGGTTTTTTGTTGTTGTTGTTGTTGTTTTGAACTGACGTAATTTTGTGTTCTCTCCCCTCTTTCACTCTCATTGTTTTCCCATTTCCTCCAAATTCTCTCCCTGCCTCCTCTCTCACTCTCACAGTCTTCCTCTGCTGCTATCTCTCCACAGCTCACCAAGCTTCACCAGCTTGCTATGCAGCAGAGCCACTTCCCCATTGCACACGGCAACCAGGGATTCACCGGTACGCATCCCAAGACGGAACTGAGAGTTTATCTTGTGTCGTAAAATGGTGGTTCATTTGCTATTTTCTTGTTTTGGTAGGGATTGATGCCTCTGCTCAACCCGAATCTCAAGAGATGACCATTTCAAATGACGTAAGCGTTAATGACTTTTTCATTTTATAGGCATATGTTGTGGATTTCTTTTTAACACCGCTGCTTTTCTCTATAGCTCATCGGCTGCATCATTGGCCGCCAGGGTGCCAAGATTAACGAGATCAGGCAAATGTCGGGCGCCCAGATCAAGATTGCAAATCCCGTGGATGGGTCGACCACCCGGCAGGTTACCATCACAGGCGCGCCTGCCAGCATCAGTTTGGCCCAGTACCTCATCACCGCCAGGTCAGTACACAAGGCTTTTGTTGACGTCTGGCCTTTTTTAGTGTCATTGTAACCCTGTTTCCACCAAGTACGGTCTCTAACACCATTAGGGATGTGATGTTTGCTCGATTCTCTTGAGCCGTGTTACTAAAGTTGGAGTAATTCCATGTTGTACTATGAAGTGATAACACACGCTTAAAGTGTCAGAGGTCTCGCAAAGTCTTACATTGGTGTTGAAATTCGAACTTCTTGGCAGCCCTTCTGAAAATGTGTTGCTTTGCGTGTTTGAGCTTCAATGCTAATTAACCATTTGACGAAGCCTGTTATTATAAGGTCGTCCTAAAAGCACTATTGTGTGTTTTATCCAATTTTTATGTCTGCACTGTAACTCTGCACTTGTCCAACGTAATCGATGCCATGTGTCCCATAAGATTAAAGGGCCTGTTTGCAACTTTTGGATGGATGCCTAGAGGGTACTAACTTATCTTACCTGTTTTTGTGTATTAAGGATCTGTATAAGTCCCCAAAATGTTAAATCAAACCATGGAGGCATTGCGGCGATATTTATAAAACAATCACGCCGTGCTTTACACTTCCTCCAAACAAGCCGTTTGGAATTTGCACAATTTGTGACGTTTTTCTCAATTTTGAGGTCTCCATATATGGGGGTTTTACCTAAAAAAATTTGCGCGAGTTCACCATTGTAGTCCGACGCTGAAGTAAATAAGTTCCTTCTTTTTCTCTAGCCTCTTGTTGTGGAGCAGAATGTCTTTTACATGCACGTGCATCCTCCGCTGTTGCCATTTCTAATACTAAGTAGTGTGTGGTTGTAACTTATATCCATCAGACTCCAAACGGAAGCGCTGAAAACTACAACATGGTTGTAGGGGAGAAGATGCAGTTGAAATTGAGGCACTTAAATAAGACCGCCCACAAAACAGCACACCCTGAAGAGTTATGTTAGCCACAGCGCTAACATTACACTCAGATTTTAACAGCAACATCACACTAGATCAGCCCAATAGTCAAAACAAAAAAATTACCTAATGTACAGCTCCTATGTTTGTCTGATTTACATATTTTTTTTAAAGATGTGTAGTGAAGCCTGTTTTATTTTTTTTGGTTCGTTTGTTGTTTTTTTCAAATAACAAAGCTGGGGGGCGTATACGCGGCTCATGCAGTTAGGGTACTGTCAGAGGCAGTACAGTATAATGTCCATGAGATAGCTCATTCTTTTATTATGTCACGAAAAAACATGGCACAAACAATAGGTGCTAACAAACAAGCTCTCGGGCAGGGGTCTCCAGCCAGTCAATCGTGAAAATATTAGAAAACTTTTATTAATTTGACATGAGTGACCCACATTAGTGTCAATAAAAGCCCCTATTTTGTTTCACAAAAAATGTGATTTATGATTTTTTATGTTTAAAAAAAAAAGATAATTCAAAAAAGTTTTTATTTTATTTAAACAAAAACTAGCAGTTTGAAATGACACTGCATCATACTCTTGGCAAAATTCTTATTTGTATAATGTTCTTTTTAGACCAGATATAAATTGTACTATTAATTGAATCATTTTCAAACAATTAAATTAAGAACTTTCTCTGGGAAGCAATATTTCTGCTTGAATTGAATACTTTTGTTAACAGTAATGTATCATTGCACATTTGGCATGCAAATAATCTCCAATATTGAGATCAATAAACTGCAAATTTCAGTCTTGAATAACATACAGTCGTGGTCAAAAGTTTACATACACTGGTAAAGAACGTAATGTCATGGCTGTCTTGAGTTTCCAATCATTTCTACAACTTATTTTTTTGTGATAGAGTGATTGGAGCACATACTTGTTGGTCACAAAAAACATTCATGAAGTTTGGTTCTTTTATGAATTTATTATGGGTCTACTGAATATGTGACCAAATCAAAAGTATTCATACAGCAATATTAATATTTGGTTACATGTCCCTTGGCAAGTTTCACTGCAATAAGGCGCTTTCGGTTGCCATCCACAAGCTTCTGGCAAGCTTCTGCCTGAATTTCTGACCACTCCTCGTGACAAAATTGGTGCAGTTCAGCTAAATTTGTTGGTTGAGCTGTTTGGATACAATACCCAGCAATATGTTTGAAGGAGAAATGGTGAGGCCTTTAAAGTTAAAGTTAAAGTTAAAGTACCAATGATTGTCACACACACACACTAGGTGTGGTGAAATGTGTCCTCTGCATTTGACCCATCCACTTGTTCACCCACTGGGAGGTGAGGGGACCAGTGGGCAGCAGCGGTGCCGCTCCCCGGAATCATTTTTGGTGATTTAACCCCCAATCCCAACCCTTGATGCTGAGTGCCAAGCAGGGAGGTAATGGGTCCCATTTTTATAGTCTTTGGTATGACTCGGCTGAACTCACAACCTACCGATCTCAGGGCGGACACTCTACCCACTAGGCCACTGAGTAGGTAATCCCAGGAATACCAAATCCTACCGTCAAGCATGGTGGTGGTAGTATTATGCTCTTGGCCTGTTTTGCTGCCAATGGAACTGGTGCTTTACAGAGAGTAAATGGAACAATGAAAAAGGAGGATTACCTCCAAATTATTCAGGACAACCTAAGATCATCAGACCGGAGGTTGGGTCTTGGGCACAGTTGGGTGTTCCAACAGGACAATGACCCCGTCAAAAGTGGTAAAGGAATGGCTAAATGAAGCGAGAATGAAGGTTTTAGAATGGCCTTCCCAAGGTCCTGACTTAAACGTGTGGACAATGCTGAAGAAACAAGTCCATGTCAGAAAACCAACACATTTAGCTGAACTGCACCAATGTTGTCAAGAGGAGTGGTCAAAAATTCAAGCAGAAGCTTGTGGATGGCTACCAAAAGCGCCTTATTGCAGTGAAACTTGCCAAGGGACATGTAAGCAAATATTAACATTGCTGTAGACCCATAATAAATTCATAAAAGAACCACACTTCATGAATGTTTTTTTGTGACCAACAAGTATGTGCTCCAATCACTCTATCACAAAAAAATAAAGAGTTGTAGAAATGATTGGAAACTCAAGACAGCCATGACATTATGTTCTTTACACGTGTATGTAAACTTTTGACCACGACTGTACATCTGGAAATAAAAATGTAGTAATAAACATTGTATCCAAATAAATGAGAGAATTATAGTTTGTTCCAGTAAGAGGATAAAGTAAACGCAGCCTTCTTCATTCACACATCTTGGCGGTGTGCAGAGCTGCTTTAGTGATCGCTCTACATTGTGCTTCTTTCTCATCGTCATGCATACCTTGTGTGAATGATTCCACCACAGTAAGGTGATTCTTAGCTCGGTATTTTATTTGTTGTTGCGTCTTGTTCGCCTCGTAATGAGTTGTATTTCCCGCACTCGGCTGCGGGCTTCGGTTTCAGATGCTGGAACAAGTTAGTTGTGCACCGTACAGTCATTTTTTCCACACATGTTGCCGCAAAGCCAAACTACTGACACCGCTTTTCTTGGGAACACACGTCTGGCTCTAGTAAGCCTTAGCATTTGCTATGTGAGCCGCTATCGAAGCTCATGAGGGGCACAAAGTATGCCAGAGCAAGAGAAGAAAACATTGAATATATCGATAAAACGAATATATCGTTCAGGCCTACTGGAAAGTGACCAACAAGCACGCATTTTACCCCCTGAACATGCCCACACGCCTCACATCTCGCTGCTCTCGACACCGCGGCAGAGGTAGACCTTGCTTTAGTTTTTGACTGAGACTAAGGATCTTGGGCTCCAAAAGGTTGGATCAAAAAGCACTATGTAAGAGTGAGATTTCTAGCTGGTATTGCGCGTGTAGAATATCATTTGGGCCATGTACAAACCTACTCAGTGGCCTAGTTGTTAGTGTCCGCCCTGAGATGGGTAGGTTGTGAGTTCAAACCCCGGCCGAGTCAAAGACTATAAAAATGGGAGCCATTACCTCCCTGCTTGGCACTCAGCATCAAGGGTTGGAATTGGGGGTTGAATCACCAAAAAATATTCCTGGGCGCAGCCACCGCTGCTGCTCACTGCTCCCCTCACCTCCCAGGGGGTGATCAAGGGAGATGGGTCAAATTCAGAGAATAATTTCGCCACACCTAGTGTGTGTGTGTGTGTGTGTGTGTGTGTGTGTGTGTGTGTGTGTGTGTGTGTGTGTGTGTGTGTGTGTGTGTGTGTGTGTGTGTGACTATCATTGGTACTTTAACTTTTTAATGTACATAGCATCGTAGGTCCCATGGTGAACTGAAATGTACCGCTTGGTGGAAACATGATTTTTAATTAGTAGCTGTTAGCTAGCTGCCTGCCCAGCTCTTTATTGGCCCATTGCCTTGTTTTTTGGCTTCTCGTCGCCCCTGAAATTACACTCCCAGCTCTACCTGGCCACCCCCCCACGCCCCCATTGCTCACCAGCCTGCCCTATGACCCATCCCGACTGTGTTGTCCCTCTCTCCTTGTCTCTTTCTACAGTGTAGAGTCCTCTAAACCTCCTCCCTCCTCCTCCTCCTCCTCCTTGAACCCCGAACAGAGCAGCCCGTGCCCTTCCTCCACATCTACTGCTACTACTACTGCTACCACTACTACTACTACTACCACCTCCTCTGCTTCTTCCTCCTGTGTGGTGCCCCCCTCCGTCTCCATCCCTCTGTCCTTGTTGGCTCCTGGTCCGCCTCCTCCCTCCTCCTCCTCCACCTCCACCTCTACCGACCCCCTGACCCCCAGCTCTCCTGCCTGTGTCTCCAGTCTTCTTAGTCTCAAGCCTCTCCCACTTCTGGCCCTCCATGTTGTCAGCGGGGCCGCCAACCCCGCTGCCCCCGAGCCCAAAATCGCCCCTGAGCTGAGTTCCAAGTCCAAACGGCGAAGGCTGTCCCCTTACTAATGTTGTCGTCTGCTTTGCCACACGTACTAAACACACACAAGCGGCCATATTTACTCCGCTATTGCCTGTCGAGTGTCCTGTAAGATTATCATTATTATCCTATCAATATTTTTGAATGACTGCATGCACAGTGGATCATTCCACTCAAGCCTTTTTTCCTCGTTGTGCATAAGCTCTGCTCAGGTAGCATCTCTAAGATGTCACAGTGGATCTTATTTGTTTTGTGGTCGCCGTGGCAACAGTGTACAAAATGAGTGATGTGTGCTCAGGTATCCACTCAAGTATAGTATTAGCTAATTTATTGATATTATTTGCCTTTTTTTTTTTTTTGCTGTTGCCAGTTCTTTCTAAGTTGATCTGTAAATGTTTCCAAAGTGAGGGCAAAGCTGTTACTGTTTGCCATAAACATCTTTTTTCCCCACACACATTTTAAATTGGGCTACTTGGAGAGGGGGAAAGTTTCATTCTGTCATTCAACAAAAACTTTTATAGTCGTGCTAGTACTGTAGTGTGTAATTGTACAAGAAGGTGGACCACTTTTACTCTATAAAATGACAACACAACCAACATAGCGCTCATGCTTTATATAATATAAAAGTTCATTTTAACCTTTCAATGCAGGCTAGTACTGTTATGTTGTTGTAACACAGGCCTTTTTTTTAATTATCCCTCAATCTACCACTCAGGGCCATGTAGAAAAACTGCATTTTTTTTTGTGTTTGGCCTTCTGTGTCAAGCATATGCCACAAGTTTGGTTATTTTGTTAGTTAATGCCAAACATGCAAACAATTACAATATGATACTTCACATGATTACAGTTTTTCATTACAGCATGTCCGAAAAGGAGTAGAAAGAAGCAAAGCTCATTTAACCCTACCCCCTTGTTTTTTAAATAGCAATTACTAACACATTTTTTTACTGCTCATTCTGTAACACAACAATGAATACATTATTTAGTAAATAAATAGACAAATGAGTAAGTAAATAATTATTATTACATACATAAATAACAAAGTTTTCATGAGTAAATAGTTTTTAGGCTATTTTTGGCTTGAAATATGTGCCATTCTAATCTATTAGTCTAATATTTCCTTGCTGATTATTATTTTTAATATGACAGCCCAAATTCAATTATTAACTACAGAACATTTAGTTTTTTCCTCAAATGTATTAAGATAAAGCTGAACCTCTATTTACGAACCTAATAGAAGTTTGTATATCGAAGCCAATGTCTCCAAACCAATGTAAACATAAATATTGAGTTTGAGCCTCGACATAAGTCCATATTGTAGTAAAAGTTAGTACACATATAAAGTGCTAAACAATTATGTATATCAAACAAACATAACAAGTGGCGATGGATCAATTTTCTATTTATTAATGAAGTCAAAACAACCACAAGCTGAAGCTGAACAGTCTTCCTTTGAAGCGCACACACTCACACGCACTTGTCACTAGCCCTGTAGTGCACTCAGTTTGAAATGACAAAAAAAGTCAGGTTGCTAAAATGATTAGAAAAAAAAGTGAAAGGGTTAAGCGGTAGAAAATGGATGGATGGAACTTTACCTTTTTGGCCTGTAGTAGAAGGGAGAGGGCTGTGTCGACAACGCTGTGTATATATTTCCTGAATGTGTCAAACTACACATCGCTTGTCCATTGCTATCTTTGGACTCGTTGAGCTCGCATAACTAGAAAAATGGCTAAAAAAAGTAGCAAATAGCTTAGTAGCTAACAACAACACTGTCGTACTGACTAAATAAGTACCACCAGCGACCCCGAAGGGAATAAGCGGTAGAAAGTGGATGGATGGAAGTTCAGAACTTTCACAGGAACCTTTAGTTCCTGGAGACCTGTGTGGTTTGTGTTTCCACTGCATTTCACAGTGCAGGTACTTTATACAAATCAGGCTGACGTATGGAGGAGTGGTACAGTATATTTCTACACTGATACCATGTCAATAAACAGACATATTTATTTTACAAGAGAGTAAGTAAATGACATACAAAACAATATGATTGTTTAATAGCAAAGTGTACCGGATTTTACGTAAATGTCAGCTAGGCTTTTGTCTATCGTTTCTAAAGTGGTCCCCTCAGTAAATGATGAATTTATGACTCAGGCGAGTCCTTTATCAAATCAAATCAAATCAACTTTATTTATTTATGTTCTATTTTAACTGTAAATAACAATTCATTAGTGATAAATGTCTTTGTTTGTCTCACGGCGACAACAAACACATCATATTTAGTGTTGGCCTGTTAGCATTAGCATTCGCTTCACTTGGATGGAGGCTAATAAACACAAATGACTACTTTTACAACACGTAACAAAATAAATAGTTCATATTTGTGGTTCCACTCCTTCAGTTCACATTTCTCTCCAAACTACCAGTTTGTTGAGTCCCAGTGAGCATAGTTGTATTGAAATGAAGTTTGGAAAAAAGAAAAGGAAAAGATTAACCTGCATAGGAGTTTAAAGACTAGAGCTGAGCAAAAACACTGCAAGATAGTTCAACTAATCAGAGTTCTTCAGCACACAGGTGCCCCACTAAAGTTCCTGCAAGTCAAAAGTTTATTTCGTCCTTTCTTTCTGCTGTCAAGTTTGTTGGAATAGAAATAGACAATGAATAGGATATTAACACGTTGTCCTCATACTGTAACAGTGGCTGAAACATGACGTACAAAGTTTTAAAAAGGACAACAAAGTTCGCCCCTCTTAGGTTCCTTCTGAAAGTCCCACCTCGCTACTAGGAACTAAACATAGTTTCTGAAGGACTGACTCTACCTGGGTAGTTTTAGGGGGAAAAACTTTATTTATCTGGGTTCAGGAGAAAGTTCCTGCAGTGTAAAAAGGCCTAATGTTCCTACACCAAAGCATATTTTATTGTGTTTGTGGCAGGTAAATCCAGCTCCAACTTTCTTGTTAAAATAATTTCCTCTTCTATTTATTTCCCTTATATTTATTCTGGTAAAATTGCAATTTTTTACTCAAAATTGTATTTTCCTTGTGAGAAGAATGTGTTGGTGACACTCAGCTGGTAACGTTTCTTGTTTGATGATGGAGGTTTTGTGTTCAACTAGCAGGTCTTTTACTTTCCCTTTTTAAAATGACACTTTTCACTGGGTGTCCCAACACTTTTGTAAAATGAAACTTAGATCAGGGGTGTCAAACGTACGGCCCGAGGGCCGGGTCAGGCCTGCGAACAGGTTTTATCCGACCCGCGGGATGAGTTTGCTAAGAATAAAATCTATTATTAGGGACCGAATGTCCCTTTGGGACAGAGGACCATATTGTATTTCTAAGGTTTTATTAGGGCCCGCATGGCCCATTGTATAAGGACTCCCAAAGGGAGTCCTTATGCAATGGGACATAAGGACCTATTGAATTTGTAAGGTTTTTTATTATTATTCTTTTTTCTTCCGCCGCCACATTAAACTGTAATTTGACCCACTTAACATGCTTCAAAACTCACCATATTTGACCCACACATCAGGACCTGCGAAAATTACTTTAAAAAAAAAACCCGAACCCCAAAACTTAAAATTGCGCTCTAGCGCCCCCTTGGAAAAAAAAAATAGACTGCCTATATCTCCCACTAGGAAGATCGGAGAGACATGAAACAAAAACCTCAATGTAGGTCTGACTTAGACCTAGTTTTCATAATTGTATATCATCGGGCAGAAATCAACAGGAAGTTGGCTATTCCCCCTTCAAGACAAAAAAGTACTAAAAACAGTCACTTTTGCCTCTTTGAGCTGTAATTTGACCCCCTTAACATGCTTCAAAACTCACCGAACTGAACACACACATCAGGACTGGCAAAAATTGCGATCTAATAAAAAACCCTAACCCCAAATCTCAAAATTGCGCTCTACCGCAATTTTTGAATAAAACACACAAAGAACTGCTCCTCGGAAGAAAAACATGACAAAACTGCCTGTAACTCCCACTGGGAAGGTCGGAGAGACATGAAACAAAAACCTCTATGTAGGTCTCACTTAGACCTACATTTCATAAATTGACATCCCCCAGCAAAAATCAACAGGAAGTTTGCTATTCCCCCTTCAAAACAACATTTTTGTAAAAACCGGTCACATTTCTTCAAACATTATCTCCTCTGAGCACATTTGTTGTTTCGGCTTCAAACTAACACAGGAGAGAGATTGAACCCTTCTGATTAAAAGTTGGCGAAAGAGTTTTGATACCTGCTCCGGTTTTGATTTTACGACCCTTCAAAGAACCGCTGCGCTGATGCTGCTGCACTGCTGTTTTTTTAAGATGGCTGCTTAAAAGCAGGAAGCACCAGCATGCCCACACTATGCAGACAGGGTAGGTACACTAGACAAAAGTATTGGGACAATTCGGACTAAAAGTAGACAAAAGTATTGGGACACTTATGACGAAAACTGAACAAAAGTATTGGGACACTTAGAACTAGCACCTGCCAAATATGCGGGCCCGACCAATGCTGCTTGCAGCTTTAATTTATTATTATTATACCGCCGCCTCTTTGAGCTGTAATTTGACCCCCTTAACATGCTTCAAAACTCACCAAATTGGACACACACTTCAGGACTGGCGAAAATTGTGATCTAATCAAAAAACCAAACCCCAAAACTCAAAATTGCGCTCTAGCGCCCCCTCGGAAGAAAACAGACAAAACTGCCTGTAACTTCCAGTAGGAATGTCGTAGAGACATGAAACAAAAACCTCTATGTAGGTCTAACTTAGACCTATATTTCATACACTGACATCCCCCAGCAAAAATCAACAGGAAGTTTACAATTCCCCCTTCAAAACAAAAGTTTAGTAAAAACAGTCACCTTTGCCTCTTTGAGCTGTAATTTGACCCCCTTAACATGCTTCAAAACTCACCAAATTGGACACACACATCAGGACTGGCGAAAATTGCGATCTAATCAAAAAACCAAACCCCAAAACTCAGAATTGCGCTCTAGCACCCCCTAGGAAGAAAACACAGACAAAACTGCTCCTAGGAAGAAAACACAGACAAAACAGCCTGTAACTTCCAGTAGGAATGTCGTAGAGAGATGAAGCAAAAACCTCTATGTAGGTCTTACTTAGACCTAGATTTCATTCATTGACAACCCCCAGCAAAAATCTACAGGAAGTTTGCAATTCCCCCTTCAAAACAAAAGTTGGGTCAAAACAGTCACCTTTTTTTTCTCAACATTATCTCCTCTGAGCGCGTTTGTCGTGTCGGCTTCAAACTAGCACAGGAGAGAGATTGAACCCTTGTGATTAAAAGTTGACGAAAGAGTTTTAATTACTGCTCCGGTTTGGATTTTATGTGCCGTCAAAGTCGGTCCCGCCAATCGCTGCTTCCAGCTTTAATTATTATTATTATTATTATAAAAATGAACATGAAGTTTTTGAATGAAAGAAACTGCTGTTCTAAATGTGTCCACTAGATGTCGCAATAGCAATTATTTGCATCTTTGTAGATGATGTACAAAATAAACCACATGATGTTAGCACATCAGTCGATGAAAATGATCAAACTACATAAATAACATACTTTAATTTGATTTTGATATCATTTTTTTTATCTTGATAGATTGACAATTAACACTAATGAGTTGACTGATGAACATTATCACATCATTTATTCAGAAAATATAAATAACGACAAATAAAGTATATACTCTTAACCGCAACAGGTAATTGTAAGAAAACAAAACAAAAAAAACCATCATTATGATTTGTACAATTTCAGAATGTGTTTGTTCTATTTTTAAACAAAGAAAACAATCTGTAGTTGTCTTTATTTTTAAGTTATCGTGCCGTGATTTTACCAGTCCGGCCCACTTGGGAGTAGATTTTCCTCCACGTGGCCCTCGATCTAAAAAGGAGTTTGACACCCCTGACTTAGATTGACTTTTAATGAACACACCATTTTAATTGAAAGCAACTTTGAAATGAATCCGTCAACTTCCAAACCCGTGAAGACGCCTCGTGGGCTACATTGTAGTTTCCCAAGACCAATCCTGTAGACGTGAAATATTGACATGAGAATAATATTTGAGTTTCTCACATTCTCTCTCCCACCTTTTTTTTTTTTTGTGTTCTCTGGCTTCTTCACTTCCTTTGCTGCAGGCTCTCCTCTGAGACCACAGGACTGGCCAGCAACTGATGAGACTACACCTGCACTAAAGCTCTCTCACACACACACACACACACACACACACACACACACACACACACACACACACACACACACACACACACACACACACACACCTATATTCCACCACCTAATCGTCGTCGTTAGAAAATCACAACATTTGACCATTTATTCTTATTTATTTTCTTTTAGTGACCAGCAGCAAACCCTTCAGAGTAGATTTTAATTCTGTCACTTTGTTTTGATTGGCCATGAAGGTTTTTATGAATATTTTGCCTCCCTGTTAGATGGCATCCCAGAGAGGACAGGAGAGTAGATTTAGTTGTGTTCAGATACTTCCTATTTTTCTTGACGCAAAATAAAGGATCCAAAAGAAGAAAAGTGACTGTTTTATTCCTCCTCCTCCCCATTCTGTCATTTTATTTTGGCTGCTTTTCTTCCACGTCGCTCACACACACACTCTGGAAGGCATGGTTGGTGTTTTTGTTGTCATTCATTCCTGTCGTCGTCTCTCTTCTGGGATCGTGTTTTTGGGGGATGGGAGTTTTTTCAAAGGGGAAGCAGAGGGCTCTCCTCGCTTTTTGTAAAAACTGATATATACAGAAAAAAATTGTTTTAAATGGAAGAAGTATTTTTTTTGTACCAAAGGAAGGAAGTAAAAAGTGGTGAGGCTTAAAAAAGACGAGAAAGAAAGAACAGCTTTGTTTCCTGCTCTTTGCTTTGCTCAAGTTTGATTTTTTTTTCTTCTATTATTGTTTGCAGGGAAGAAAAAACATTTGTGCACGTTCTTTTCTCTTGAGACTGTAGATCTGGGTGCCACAAAATTGTTAAAAAAATAAAGATATTAAAGGCTCTAAACACACCTTGTCTCTGCCTGTCATTTTTCTCCATCTTTTAGACCTTTTTTCTAAATTAGACTTCATCAAACATATATTTTTGTTCTCTGAAGAATTATTTCTACACACAATTAAATGTTACAAACTTTAAACTGTCAATAATAGAATATATTTATCTTCTGATATATTTTTTATTATACAAACTTTTTCACTTAAATATTTTCCTTACAATAACTATTTTTCAAAATGACAGTTGTTTCCCCCTCCAGTCATGTAAGTTAATATTTTGAACTTATCCCAGTTTCATTTTTCTCAATATTTTGACATTTGTACCAAAAACTTACAATAAAGCTTCATCTCTTGTGATGATTAAATCTTATTTGACCAATAGCAGAACATGGGCATTATTTAAAAAAAGTACAATCACGATATATTTAGAAAATATATATTTTAGTTAAATTGTAATGCATACAGTGTGAAACAGTACTGTGTATAAAAAAATGCATGAATAAATACAAAAATAAAGATGTTTTTAATTGTCCATGTTATGTCATTAAATGTTAGAAACCTGTCAAAATAGGATGTTTTCTCCTGTAAACGTTTTTTTTCTGTTTGTGTACAAATAGTTTTATTTTTTATTACAAACCTTTTCACTCAAAAATGTACATTCTAATGACTCAAATATTTCCCCCTCAAATCATTTATTAGATATTCTAAACTTTTCAAAACAAACTTGTTTGACTTTCATATCTGACATTTTTACCAAATATTTGTTCCCATGAAAAAAATATGACTTTAATTTTTACTCTAAAAATAAGTTTTAAAAAGTATACTCCACAGTTTTTATGGGGTCGGCGCCCACAAAGTTATTTATAAATTATTGAATGCAGACGTCAAATGTCATAAAAACATTAAATAAACGTAATAAAGTTGGTGTTTGTGTGCAGACTGCAGACATAACCAACCTCTTGCGCTATGCATTTGGAATGAACTGTAATTCTCCACTTTTACCACTGGGTGGCGCACCAGCACCTTTGGACATGAAACCTTAAGCGACTGGTCTGAACACACTTTTTAAAAAGAAAACAAAAAACATCCACAATAGTTTTTGCCTTTGATTATATATACAGGTAAAAGCCAGTAAATTAGAATATTTTGAAAAACTTGATTTATTTCAGTAATTGCATTCAAAAGGTGTAACTTGTACATTATATTTATTCATTGCACACAGATTGATGCATTCAAATGTTTATTTCATTTAATTTTGATGATTTGAAGTGGCAACAAATGAAAATCCAAAATTCCGTGTGTCACAAAATTAGAATATTACTTAAGGCTAATACAAAAAAGGGATTTTTAGAAATGTTGGCCAACTGAAAAGTATGAAAATGAAAAATATGAGCATGTACAATACTCAATACTTGGTTGGAGCTCCTTTTGCCTCAATTACTGCGTTAATGCGGCGTGGCATGGAGTCGATGAGTTTCTGGCACTGCTCAGGTGTTATGAGAGCCCAGGTTGCTCTGATAGTGGCCTTCAACTCTTCTGCGTTTTTGGGTCTGGCATTCTGCATCTTCCTTTTCACAATACCCCACAGATTTTCTATGGGGCTAAGGTCAGGGGAGTTGGCGGGCCAATTTAGAACAGAAATACCATGGTCCGTAAACCAGGCACGGGTAGATTTTGCGCTGTGTGCAGGCGCCAAGTCCTGTTGGAACTTGAAATCTCCATC
Organism: Nerophis lumbriciformis; assembly: GCF_033978685.3. Taxonomy (NCBI): domain Eukaryota; kingdom Metazoa; phylum Chordata; class Actinopteri; order Syngnathiformes; family Syngnathidae; genus Nerophis; species Nerophis lumbriciformis. The sequence goes on along the minus strand of NC_084550.2, from coordinate 38,640,457 downwards.
TCCATAGAGCAGGTCAGCAGCAGGAAGCATGAAGTGCTCTAAAACTTGCTGGTAGACGGCTGCGTTGACCCTGGATCTCAGGAAACAGAGTGGACCGACACCAGCAGATGACATGGCACCCCAAACCATCACTGATGGTGGAAACTTTACACTAGACTTCAGGCAACGTGGATCTTGTGCCTCTCCTGTCTTCCTCCAGACTCTGGGACCTCGATTTCCAAAGGAAATGCAAAATTTGCATGGTTGGGTGATGGTTTGGGGTGCCATGTCATCTGCTGGTGTCGGTCCACTCTGTTTCCTGAGATCCAGGGTCAACGCAGCCGTCTACCAGCAAGTTTTAGAGCACTTCATGCTTCCTACTGCTGACCTGCTCTATGGAGATGGAGATTTCAAGTTCCAACAGGACTTGGCGCCTGCAAACAGCGCAAAATCTACCCGTGCCTGGTTTACGGACCATGGTATTTCTGTTCTAAATTGGCCCGCCAACTCCCCTGACCTTAGCCCCATAGAAAATCTGTGGGGTATTGTGAAAAGGAAGATGCAGAATGCCAGACCCAAAAACGCAGAAGAGTTGAAGGCCACTATCAGAGCAACCTGGGCTCTCATAACACCTGAGCAGTGCCAGAAACTCATCGACTCCATGCCACGCCGCATTAACGCAGTAATTGAGGCAAAAGGAGCTCCAACCAACTATTGAGTATTGTACATGCTCATATTTTTCATTTTCATACTTTTCAGTTGGCCAACATTTCTAAAAATCCCTTTTTTGTATTAGCCTTAAGTAATATTCTAATTTTGTGACACACGGAATTGTGGATTTCCATTTGTTGCCACTTCAAATCATCAAAATTAAATGAAATAAACATTTGAATGCATCAGTCTGTGTGCAATGAATAAATATAATGTACAAGTTACACCTTTTGAATGCAATTACTGAAATAAATCAAGTTTTTCAAAATATTCTAATTTACTGGCTTTTACTTGTATATATATATATATATATATATATATATATATATATATATATATATATATATATATATATATATACATATAGATAAGTTGATTGGCATTACTAAATTGGCCCTAGTGTGTGGATGTGAGTGTGAATGTTGTCTGTCTATCTGTGTTGGCCCGGCGATGAGGTGGCGACTTGTCCAGGGTGTACCCCGCCTTCCGCCCGATTGTAGCTGAGATAGGCTCCAGCGCCCCCCGTGACCCCAAAGGGAATAAGCGGTAGAAAATGGATGGATGGATGGATATATACATATATATATATATATATATATATATATATATATATATATATATATATATATATATATATATATATATATATATATATATATATATACATATATATATATATACATATATATATATATATATATATATATATATATATATATATATATATATATATATACATATATATATATATATACATATATATGTATATATGTATGTATATATATATATATATATATATACATACATATATGTATATATATATGTATATATATATACATATATATATATATATATATATATATATATATATATATATATATATATATATATATATATATATATATATATATTATAAAACATTTTTAAAGCATCCATACGCATTGTTTTTGCTTATAATTGATAAAAAACAAACAAACACACACACATTGTTTTTGCTTGTAATAATTTGTAGAAAATAAAAACATTTAGCTGGTTATTAAATATATTTATTGTACAGTTGGGCAGTAAAAAAAAAGCCTCCAGTTCATGCAGTCAGTTGCGACACCTGCACAGTTGTGCCACCAGGGGGCAGTAGCTTCGCTGTTTGGCAACATTTTCCTCCTTTATAGCTGTCAGCTGTCAAATGTCAAATGTTGTTCAAGTGAATGAAAAATGAACTAATTTCTTCTTTGCAAACATTGAAAGAGTGCAAGGTGTCATTATAGCTTATTCCGTACGTCATCAATCATATTTTATTAGATTGTTAAATTGCCTTTTCGGGACAATCCCATCTATAAAACCACACTTTACTGTCTGGAAAAGAGCAGATGAGAGAAAACTGCACGCCCCCGTAGCACCTTCACAATATTACAACAATGTGCTTATTAAATGATAATCATATAAATAAATAAAGCTTCATCTCTTTGTGATGATTAAATCGTATTTGACCAATAGCAGAACATGGGCATTATTTAAAATTATTCTAAAAAAAAAAGCACAATTTTGATCAGAATATCCTTTCAAAATGTTTTTATTATTTAAATTAAATTTGAGTGGAATAAAATGTCAAATAAATAACAATACTATGTATAAAACAATGCATAATAATACAAAATAAATAAAAAAACATTAAAAATAGTGCTTTTCTTACAGCTCTGCAAATGTTCTACACACGTTTTCTTCAACTTTATGAGCCAATTTCTATAGTGGATGAACGTCGTGAGGGCTTCATGTAAAATCTTATTGTGTGACAATAAAATGTCCAATATTAGTATTTCAACAAGCATGCTTTTTTTTCTCCTCAATTAAAAACACGACTATGTACATCCGGGTGCTTGTGAAAAGGGTGTAAGAGGACACGATTGGACATATTGCTTCCTGTTTGTTTCGCTTAGCTCCGCCCACCGCGTCGTACATTAATTCATTCATTCATCGAGCAAATGAAAAAGGGAACGAGTCAGCACCTTGAAGTATCAACAATGTAAACATTCTTGCGAGGAGTTTGCTGCAACACAAGAAATATGAACGACAGAAAATGAGGGCGTGTGTTGTTCCAAAAGAACGAAAAAGTCCCAATCGGACGGCAGAATGATCACGTGACCCGATGAGTTTGTTCACTTCCTGCCTGGGTGGCGGTGCGTTCACTGACATCACGTTCAGCGCAGGCTTGGGCTTTTTTGTTGTTGTTCACCAGTTGTTCGACGGCTGGCTGGGCTCCGCGATGCCGGAGTGGTCCAGCTCGGCGCTGTCGCAGTCCGAGTCGTCGTAGGAAACCTTGGAAAGAGCAAAACAAGTCGGCTTCAGGACGTGCGATGCATTTCAAACATGAGAAATGGAATCCAAAATGTTCATGTTGCAACCGTCATATAACTTGCTATGTAATGGCCATATGTGTATATATATAATAAATATTGCCAGTCACAATTAACTTGTGCTCAGCTGGGATAATAAGTATATATATACTTATTATGTCATCCATTTACCTAATATTACGAACTGTTACAGGCGTATTCAATAATTATGCTAATATTAAAAATGTATGTGGGGATATAAAATGCATCCGGTGCTATCAGACCGGGCGGAAGCGGAAATTGACGTCACACACCACCTGGAGCACCTGTCAGACACAGCGTTTTTTGCTACGGAGCCACTGCATGGAAGGTAGGCTGACCATATTCTGAAATCCCAAAAAGAGGACACTAGTGATGGGTTGATGAAGCCTCATGAAGCGTTTCGACACATTGCAAAACTGTATTGATACTGTGTTGATACTGTGTCACTAAATACCGACATCTGCTGGACATTAAAAATCCCTACAGGCAACCTATGGACCGACTCAACTGACACTGATTTTATGACCTAGTACAGTGGTTCTCAAATGGGGGTACGCGTACCCCTGGGGGTATTTGAAGGTATGCCAAGGGGTACGTGAGATTTTTAAAAAATATTCTAAAAATAGCAACAATTAAAAAATCCTTTATAAATATATTTATTGAATAATACTTCAACAAAATATGAATGTAAGTTCATAAACTCCGTGAAACACAAGCTCAGGTTTGTCACTAAAATGTCTGTCAAAAAGAACTGTGAAAAGAAATGCAACAATGCAATATTCAGTGTTGACAGCTAGATTTTTTTGTGGACATGTTCCATAAATATTGATGTTAAAGATTTTTTTTTTTTGTGAAGAAATGTTTAGAATTAAGTTCATGAATCCAGATGGAGCTCTAGTACAATCCCCAAAGAGGGCACTTTAAGTTGATTATTACTTCTAGGTGTAGAAATCTTTATTTATAATTGAATCACTTATTTATTTTTCAACAAGTTTTTAGCTATTTTTATATATTTTTTTCCAAATAGTTCAAGAAAGACCACTACAAATGAGCAATATTTTGCACTGTTATACAATTTAATAAATCAGAAACTGATGACATAGTGCTGTATTTTACTTCATCTTTTTTTTTTCAACCAAAAATGCTTTGCTCTGATTAGGGGGTACTTGAATTTTAAAAAAATTCACAGGGGGTGCATTGCTGAAAAAAGGTTGAGAACCACTGACCTAGTATATCCAATAATATAAACCAAGTCATTGTATTTCATTTAGGATTATTTCATAACTTCATTTAAATAAAAATATATTTTTTGTCTTTTTTAGATACAGTCAATAAATAATGTGAACATGTATCATAACATGGAAATCTAAGAGAACGTGTTGTGAATGAGGATGCTTGTGGACCTGGAAATTATTATTATTTTTTTTTTTACACATTTTTATAAAAAAAAAAAAAAAAAAAGTTTTTCCAACGTATTCAATTTTAGACGCTTTCTCTTCTTAGTTATTATTTCTCCGGCTGTAGAAAAGACCCGCTCACAGGGCACAGAGGAGGCGTCAGTGCGACACAGTTCGCGTATCGGTCACGTGACCAAAACAGCTCATGATCGGTCACGTGACTTTCTAAAAGCGATACGCGCACCGACACAGGGTTTCGCTCTATGAGCTCGACGCATGCGCCGGTGTTGCCGGACCCATCACTAGAGGACACATATATGCGTGCCAAGGTCGGGACTAGGTGAAAATTTGCCAACGATACTCGAACTTGCTTTATAAATAATATATTTATTTAAATGAAGCATTTGTTCTCCTCTGTTGACGGCAGTGTTGGCGCTAGGAATTTTCAAAATGGGGTCCCAGGGACCCCATCAAGTCATAAAAATGGGGTCACACAGTAAATTTTTGGGTTCCCACTTTTTTGTAAGCGTTTTGAAAAAGAAAAGATAAACATATGCATTATCCTGTTGTCTCTCACAGTTTATATTGTGTTTTGGAAAAAGGTTGTCATTAACATTACTTAATTCATTTAAAAAAAAAAAAAAAAAGTGTATATATATGTAAATGTATCAGTTATAAACATTCATTTACTTTCTTCTAGGGGTGTGGGAAAAAATCGATTCGAATTCGAAACGCGATTCTCACATTGTGCGATTCAGAATCGATTTTCATTTTTTTTAAATCGATTAAAAAAAAATAAAAAATTATTATTATTATTTCTTTTTTTTTTTTTTTTAAATTAATCAATCCAACAAAACAAGACACAGCAATACCATAACAATGCAATCCGATTCCAAAACCAAACCCGACCCAGCAACACTCAGAACTGCAATAAACAGAGCAATTGAGAGGAGACACAAACACGACACAGAACAAACCAAAAGTAGTGAAACAAAAATGAATATTATCAACAACAGTATCAATATTAGTTACAATTTCAACATAGCAGTGATTAAAAATCCCTCATTGACATTATCATTAGACATTTATAAAAAAAAGAAAAGAACAATAGTGTCACAGTGGCTTACACTTGCATCGCATCTCATAAGCTTGACAACACACTGTCCAATATTTTCACAAAGATAAAATAAGTCATATTTTTGGTTCATTTAATAGTTAAAACAAATTTACATTATTGCAATCAGTTGATAAAACATTGTGCTTTACAATTATAAAAGCTTTTTACAAAAATCTACTACTCTGCTTGCATGTCAGCAGACTGGGGTAGATCCTGCTGAAATCCTATGTATTGAATGAATAGAGAATCCTTTTGAATTGGAAAAATATTGTTTTTGAATCGAGAAAAAATTGATTTTGAATCGAATCGTGACCCCAAGAATCCGATATTGAATCGAATCGTGGGACACCCAAAGATTCACAGCCCTACTTTCTTCTTTCTTTCATGGATCTGAAATTTACCGGTGCTGGTAGTTTTTTCTATGTTTTTATTCAATAAGTCGTAGCTGTATTTATTTCAGTATAAAAGTGTAAAAAGTGTTTTGCTTGGGTCATGAAATGATGATAATGGTGTGCCAGGGCATACATGCATTTTATATAAATCTCTGGAGTCTACATCAACTTCACATCTATTCCTCATTTCAAAATGTTTTAGTTTTTTTGATGTTGTTTTTTTGTTTGTTTGTTTTCCGCACTTTTTTGTCAAACAAAACTATGTTTTTAATGGCAAACACACAAAATATGCAAAATCTTCCACCAAAAATATTTTTCAAAGTGGAATATTTGATGTGAAGTAATCGGAACCTTGGATAGGTCAATGATTCATAATGACATTGATTTTGATTCAATATTATGTTTTGAGCAATGACAGTTTGAAAGAAAAAAAAAAACAGCTTTGTTTTATTAGTCAACATTGCAACTTTTTCTAAATTACATTTCACCTTTAAGCTTTTTTATTTCACTTTTGTTATGTTTTTGTTGATTTTAATAGTATTTTTAGAATGTGCCCATGGCCTTTAAAACATCAGCTGTGGGCCGCAAATGACCTCCGGGGCACACTTTTGACTGCTATAGATAATAAAAAATTAAATCTGATAAATCTATGGATAAAAAGCAGAGCCTGGTGACGCATGCGCGTTTATCATAACTCTCTTTCTCTCTGTCTCTGCCCCTCCCTCACCAATGCTGCTGGTGCGCACACCTTCACAATTTGTTTTGTTTTTAACCCCTTCTTAACCCTGAACGTACATTGAAAATACATACAACCCTAACTCAAAATGCCGGACATTCGAGGCATTTAAGAAACTCCGCCCGGACAGCCCCGCAAAAGAGGACATGTCCGGGGAAAAGAGGACGTATAGTCAGTCTAATGGAAGGGTCCTCATATTTTTGACAGTTTTTGTGGACTTGCCATTGGCCTGTGGAGAACTGGGACGAACAGAGACTCTTACCAGGAGGACTTTGAGTTGGACTGCGCGGTACCGTGAGTACGCTGCTGCGGCTTCCAAACATTTGATCGCTTGCCCGTACGTGTGTGCCGCTATGTGCATGTCACGTACGTAACTTTGGGGACTTTGGGGAAATATATGTGCTGTATGAAGTTTGGGGAAATATATGTGCTGTATGAACTTTGGGGAGGTGAACGGTACTTTGGGCTGTGGGATTGAGTGTGTTGTGCAGGTGTTTGATTTGTATTGGCGTGTTATATGGACGGGAGGGGGGAGGTGTTTGTTATGCGGGATTAATTTGTGGCATATTAAATATAAGCCTGGTTGTGTTGTAGCTAATAGTTATATATGTATTGTGTTTATTTACTGTTTTAGTCGTTCCCAGCTGAATATCAGGTCCCACCCGTGACTCCTTAATTTGCGTAGTGGCAGCGACACCCGGAGAACTTGGGTGCGTTTGTTACATGCTAACCTTGAAGTGCTAACTTTTTTTATCTATATGTATTCTTTTTTTCTGTAATTCCCCAGCCAGCCAGCCACCTTAGAGTCATATAACTTGGTATGTGACCCATGCTAACTATTATTATGGTCACATTAGCTTGCTAGCATGCTAATATTAGCGTGCTAACTTTTTGAGCTACTTTTGCTACTGTTTACCCCAGAGTCATATTACTTGGTATGTGCCACTTGTTAACTTTTAGCATGCAAATGAGCTAAGCTAACTTAAACATGCAAACTTTTACATCTACTTTTACACTTTTTTCTCTATTTCCGAAGCCATACACCTTACAGTCGTGTTAATTGACGTGTGGGACATGCTAACTTTTAGAATACCATCGTTAGCACATTTGCTAAGTGTTAGCATTTTAATGTGCACATGCTAAAATTCTAGGCTAGCTCTGTAATTCTTTTTGTACAGTTACACCTAAAACTCACGGATTCAGACACACTGCACCATCTAGTCCAGGGCACAGATGGAAGGCACAACAAAATTTCCGTGGGAGTTTTTTTAGTTATTATTATTATTTCATTATGAGGTGAAGTCGAAATTACGAGACAAGACAGTCGAAATTACGAGACAAGACAGTCGAAATTACGAGACAAGACAGTCGAAATTACGAGACAAAAGAGTCGAAATTACGAGGCAAGACAGTCGAAATTACGACATAGAAAGTCAAAATTACGACATAGAAAGTCGAAATTACGACACAAAAAGCCAAAATTACGACACAGAAAGTCGAAATTATGACACAGAAAGTCGAAATTACGACACAGAAAATCAAAATTACGAGACAAAAAAGTCAAAATTACGAGACAAGAAAGTCGAAATTATGAGACAAAAGTCAAAATTACAAGACAAAAAGTCGAAATTACGATACCAGGCAGTCAAAATTACGAGACAAGATAGTCGAAATTACGAGACAAAACAGTCGAAATTACGAGACAAGAGTCGAAATTACGAGGCAAGACAGTCGAAATTACGACATAGAAAGTCGAAATTACGACATAGAAAGTCGAAATTACGACACAGAAAGTCGAAATTACGACACAGAAAGTCGAAATTATGACACAGAAAGTCGAAATTACGACACAGAAAGTCGAAATTACGACACAGAAAGTCGAAATTACGAGACAAAAAAGTCAAAATTACGAGACAAGAAAGTCGAAATTATGAGACAAAAGTCAAAATTACAAGACAAAAAGTCGAAATTACAATACCAGGCAGTCAAAATTACGAGACAAGTCAGTCGAAATTACGAGACAAGAGAGTCGAAATTACGAGGCAAGACAGTCGAAATTACGAGACAAGACAGTCGAAATTACGAGACAAGAGAGTCGAAATTACGAGGCAAGACAGTCGAAATTACGACATAGAAAGTCGAAATTACGACACAGAAAGTCGAAATTACGAGACAAAAAAGTCAAAATTACGAGACAAGAAAGTCGAAATTATGAGACAAAAGTCAAAATTACAAGACAAAAAGTCGAAATTACGATATAAGGCAGTCAAAATTACGAGACAAAACAGTCAAAATTGTGATATATATATATATATATATATATATATATATATTTTTTTTTAAATGTATCTATTTTTAAACAGTATATACTATATATATATATATATATATATATATATATATATATATATATATATATATATATATATATATATATATATATATATATACAGGTAAAAGCCAGTAAATTAGAATATTTTGAAAAACTTGATTTATTTCAGTAATTGCATTCAAAAGGTGTAACTTGTACATTATATTTATTCATTGCACACAGACTGATGCATTCAAATGTTTATTTCATTTAATTTTGATGATTTGAAGTGGCAACAAATGAAAATCCAAAATTCCGTTTGTCACAAAATTAGAATATTACTTAAGGCTAATACAAAAAAGGGATTTTTAGAAATGTTGGCCAACTGAAAAGTATGAAAATGAAAAATATGAGCATGTACAATACTCAATACTTGGTTGGAGCTCCTTTTGCCTCAATTACTGCGTTAATGCGGCGTGGCATGGAGTCGATGAGTTTCTGGCACTGCTCAGGTGTTATGAGAGCCCAGGTTGCTCTGATAGTGGCCTTCAACTCTTCTGCGTTTTTGGGTCTGGCATTCTGCATCTTCCTTTTCACAATACCCCACAGATTTTCTATGGGGCTAAGGTCAGGGGAGTTGGCGGGCCAATTTAGAACAGAAATACCACGGTCCGTAAACCAGGCACGGGTAGATTTTGCGCTGTGTGCAGGCGCCAAGTCCTGTTGGAACTTGAAATCTCCATCTCCATAGAGCAGGTCAGCAGCAGGAAGCATGAAGTGCTCTAAAACTTGCTGGTAGACGGCTGCGTTGACCCTGGATCTCAGGAAACAGAGTGGACCGACACCAGCAGATGACATGGCACCCCAAACCATCACTGATGGTGGAAACTTTACACTAGACTTCAGGCAACGTGGATCCTGTGCCTCTCCTGTCTTCCTCCAGACTCTGGGACCTCGATTTCCAAAGGAAATGCAAAATTTGCATGGTTGGGTGATGGTTTGGGGTGCCATGTCATTTGCTGGTGTCGGTCCACTCTGTTTCCTGAGATCCAGGGTCAACGCAGCCGTCTACCAGCAAGTTTTAGAGCACTTCATGCTAATTTACTGGCTTTTACCTGTATATGTATATATATATATATATATATATATATATATATATATATATATATATATAGCTACTTAACATGCAGTCGGCTTTTTTTGCCCCAAGTCAAAAATATTGGAAACCCCTTGTTTATGTCAGGCTTGTCCCTGACAGTTTGACTGTGTTTTAGTTTTTTCTCTGAGTTTGTCTTAGTTTTCTGTCCAGCACTTTTATTTTGTCTTTATTTCCTACTTGTCTCCCTGAGTGCTGTGTCCCCTCAGCTGTGGCTGATTGGCACCTGGCCACACCTGGTGTCAATCAGCCAGCTGCTATTTATACCTGCCCTACCCTCCAGTCACTGCTGGATCATTGTCATCACTACCTGAATGTCATTGCCGATGTCATTGTAGTGTCTACCTGTCCTTGTCGCTGTCGTCATAGCGGTAAGCTGTTCCTTATAGCTATTTACGGTTGGTTTCTCCTAGCTTCTTGTTTTCCTGTTAGCCAGATCCTGTTAGCCGTTTGCTATTTCCAGTTTTTCTGTTTTCTGGTTCCTGTTTCCATTTTGCCTGTTCCTAGTTTGTGTTTTTACTTTATTTCGAACATTAAATCATGTTTTCCCGTATAACGCCTTCCGCCTTCTCTGCATCTTGGGGTTCGCGTCCTACAAACTCTGACAGTTTAGACAGAAAACTATCAGTCAGTATTGATATTTATCAATGTTTTTTATGACTATGGAAAATAAGGACCAGCCAAAAACTACAATAAATGTAAATATTTGTATTTCAAATGCAACCTTCCTCTTTTTTTTTTATTTTTTATACATACATAATTAATATAAGATATTAAGAGTATGTGAAAGTGGATAAGTACATATTTACCATCATGCACTATGATGGGTTTATTAATAAGGTGTAATTTAGAATTTTTTTGATAGTGTTCAGACTTTTGTCATAACATCCACAATACTCAGTGAACAGGTTGTTGTGTGGCCATGTGTGTTGACCTTAATGTTACTCGCATTTTTTTCGGACTATGACTAGGGAAGGTTGTTTGGATTGTGTTGTACAGGTAAATGCTGTGCTATTACGCCAAAGTACTTCCAAGGGTCGATGGTTTGATTCACCCATATGTCCACAAGATGGCAGCAAGTACGTAGCATCCATAAACCACCTAGTATTATAGATTAGTTCGAAAGCACTCCGGGGTGAGATGCTATGTTGGACTCATGACATCTGGTGTGCAAATTGAACAACACAAACTCATATTTGAAGAAATGATATACCTCATAGTTGGACTCATGAGTGGCCAGCTGGGTCTTGACTTGTTGGATGGCAGCTTCCTTCTCAGACAAACCATCAGAGCCCAGCTGTGTGGGATCGGACGGGTCGGCCGGAATCTCCGAGCCCTGGGACAGCAGGTCGTCGCTCTTGTCGTCCAGCCGCTCGTCCGTGTTGGTGCTGACCACGTCGGGCGTGCCGCTGTGCGAATGGTCGGTGGTGTTTCCCTCCTCGCCGTCCGACACGGACAAGTTCTCCGAGCTGAACGTGGAGAGCGACTGGCATTTGCTCATGCTGGCCGGCCTCCTTGACAACAACAACAGGGCACAGCTGTCACATACACGTCCATTATCTCGCAGATGGCCAGTGTCGGAGGCAGATATTTACATATATCCGAATTTTAGTGTTACTTATTTTCTTTCATAGACATATTTGAAAACAGCTCGTGTTTTCCATTTATTCTCTTTCTGTTTCTCTGCAAGTAAACTGTGTGTGTTAACCTTGAATTCTTTGGAATGTGTTTTGACTACCATGTGTTTTGACTAGAGAGAGGAGAGAGGAGAGAGGAGAGAGGGGAGAGGGTTTTGGGTCGGAAAGACAGACCATTTTGGCGGCGCGATAGAATGTTCTATGCTGGACTGGTCTCAAATGTATATCTGCAAAGCTTTGAAAATATATTACAAAATACCTATTCTGTCTCTGGTGGTTTTTCAACTCAGCTTTAAGTGTCGTAAAGAGCTTGGGAGCGACTTGTGACTTGAATTCCCTGGGAGGAACAACTGGTCCAAAATGCAACACCAGTAACAAGCTACATTTTCTACATTTTCCAGTAGCTTGGCGGTAGCTTAGTTACTTTTAGACCCATGTAGTGAGGTAGCTTACATCTTAAATCTAGGCCAAAAACAAATATGGAAAAAATTAGGGATGTCCGATATCGGACTGACGATTTTATCGGCCGATAAATGCTTTAAAATGTAATATCAGAAATTATCGGTATCGGTTTCAAAATTATCGGTATCGGTTTCAAAAAGTAAAATTTATGACTTTTTAAAACACCGCTGTGTACACGGACGTAGGGAGAAGTACAGAGCGCCAATAAACCTTAAAGGCACTGCCTTTGCGTGCCGGCCCAGTCACATATCTACGGCTTTTCACACATACAAAGTGAATGCAAGTCATACTTGGTCAAAAGCCGTACAGGTCACACTGAGGGTGGCCGTATAAACAACTTTAACACTGTTACAAATATGCGCCACACTGTGAACCCACACCAAACAAGAATGACAAACACATTTCGGGAGAACATCCGCACCGTAACACAACATAAACACAACAGAACAAATACCCAGAACCCCTTGCAGCACTAACACTTCCGAGACGCTACAATATACACCCCCCGCTACCCCGCCCACCTCAACCTCCTCATGCTATTTCAGGGAGAGCATGTCCCAAATTCCAAGCTGCTGTTTTGAGGCATGTTAAAAAAAAAAATGCACTTTGTGACTTCAATAATAAATATGGCAGTGCCATGTTGGCATTTTTTTTCCATAACTTGAGTTGCTTTATTTTGGAAACAATGTAACAAGGCATAATATTAGGCATAAAATTAGGCATAATAATGTGTTGATTCCACGACTGTATATATCGGTATCGGTTGATATCGGAATTGGTAATTAAGAGTTGGACAATATCGGAATATCGGATGTCGGCAAAAAAGCCATTATCGGACATCTCTAGAAAAAAATCCAACACCTGGATGAATGAGAACATCCATACATACGTTTGTATGATGAGTCACAATTGGCTAAGGTTAGGGCCAAACATTACGGACTGGCCAATCAGAGGCAAGATAAGGCGGGTCTTCAAAACCAGGAAACAAAATCATAACAGACACTCATGTAACATGACGACGAGGGAGTCGGAGACAGAGGCACGACTCAAGATGACCACTCAAAAAAAAAAAAAACATACGGTAGTTGAAAATGGCAGAGAGATTCTCTCCTGCAGATTAGATTTTTCCTTTTGTGATGAAGATGACGTGCAGGAAACTCACAATAATGCGTGTCTTTAGCCATATTTAGAGGAATGTACGTGTTTAGAGAAAACCATGCCAAAAACCTTAGTTTATACTCTGTAAACCAAAATCATAACTGCTCTCTTCATCTAAAGCTGGGGTGTCAAACTCAAATACAGAGTGGGCCAAAATTTAAAACTGAACAAAGCCGCGGGCCAAGGTTGAACAAATTAACCTTTTAATAGGGACCCAAACAAGTTTTGCATTGAATATTGAACAAGCAAGGCTTATATAACTTTATAGTGACATGCAAAATCCAGTTTCAAATAATAATAATAATAATAAAAAAATATCAATGGCATATCAAATAAAATTTAAATAACAATTGAATGCCTCTTTTCTATTTGCAGCCTTCTGAGGTAAATATCAAAATAAACTTTTTCCACAGGCTAATAATAAATTTGAAAATAAAATAACAATAATGAATGAATCAAACATTCAAGCCTTGAAGTAGCAAGAGAAAGTGCATGAATAAAACGTTAATTATTGCTCAGTTTGCTACACTGATTTGCTTTAACACTGAATATGGAACAAGCAACGCTTATATAACTTAATAGTGCAAAATCAACTTTCAAAAAACAAATGAAAAAACAATAGTATATTAAATAAAATTTAAATAAAACATTGAATGCCTCTTTTCTATTTGCAGCCTTCTGAGGTAAATATCAACATTAACTTGGTGGGGAGAAGCGGGGTTTGGTGGTAGCGGGGGGTGTATATTGTAGCATCCCGGAAGAGTTAGTGCTGCAAGGGGTTCTGGGTATTTGTTCTGTTGTGTTACGGTGCGGATGTTCTCCCAAAATGTGTTTGTCATTCTTGTTTGGTGTGGGTTCACAGTGTGGCGCATATTTGTAACAGTGTTAAAGTTGTTTATACGGCCACCCTCAGTGTGACCTGTATGGCATTCACTTGTTTGTGTGTAAAAGCCGCATATATTACGTGACTGGGCCGGCACGCTGGTTGTATGGAGGAAAAGCGGACATGACGACATGTTGTAGAGGACGTTGAAGGCAGTGCCTTTAAGGCACGCTTCCAATAATGTTATCCGGGTGGAAATCGGGAGAATGGTTGCCCCGGGAGATTTTCGGGAGGGGCACTGAAATTCGGGAGTCTCCCGGTAAAATCGGGAGGGTTGGCAAGTATGAGTATTAGCGGTGAATGCGGTGTTACAGCGGCACTGCCGCTGTAGAATAACCGGCGGGCCAGCTCTAATGTTAATTTGATATTGCCTCAAGGGCCAAATGAAATTACACGGCGGGCCAAATTTGGCCCGCGGGCCAGAGTTTGACACCCATGATCTAAGACGTGGGACACAAATGTAGGAACACACATGAAGGTGAGTTCATGGAAAGTTTTACTGCACATAACCATTAGCAACTGTTCCCAAACAACTCACAAGTCATTGTTGTTTTTTGTCAATAAATAGATATATGCTGTTTTTTTTTTACTCTAGGCAGAGAAATTAATGTTATAGAGGTGGGCCAAAGAAAAGGCAAACTAAATAAATACATACAGAAGGGTAGGGGTACCCCTAGAGGTAGTTGTATGGTGTCCCCAGCTAAATGACAGATAGTTAATAGTAATGGATCCTATTGTACACTCTCAGCTACATGAACATTGATATTATACATGTGGGCCTGTAGATGGAAATGTTGTTAAATGTAGCTTTGATGTAGCAAGCTACCTTTGCTGTGTAACTTGCTACAATTCTCAGAAGATAGCTTAGCTCCATTTAATGGAGAGTAACTTGTAGCTTAGCTTACTACATTTTCCAAATAGCTTGCCCATCACTGCTATCAAGTACACTATACCTAGTATGACTACTTTTTTATATTATGTACCTAAAACTGCTCCTGTCACGTAGACCATCTTTGAGTAGCATTTTTTTAAATTTAGATTCCAAAAAGTCCACCTGTCATAGAGGATGTTTGACTAAAATGTGCTTTATTTATGAACCTAATATTGCTCTTCTTATAGAGGATCTTTGGCTAGCATTTTTTACATTTCGGTATCCAAACCTGCTGTTGTCATACAGACCATCCTTGAATAGCATTTAAAAAAAAATGTATCTACCTAAAACTGCTCCTGTCATAGAGGATCTTTGGCTTGCATTCTTTATATTTCTGTACCTAAAACTGCTCCAGGTATATAGACCATCTTTGACGAGAATTTTTTTTATATAGATACCTAAAACTGTTTCCGTCATAGAGGATCTTTGACAAGCATTCTTTATATTTCTGTACCTAAAACTGCTCCTGGTATATAGACCATCTTTGAATAGCATTTTTTTTATTTAGATACCTAAAACTGCACCTGTCATAGAGGATCTTTGCTTGCATTTTTTAATTTATGTACCTAAAACTGCTCCTGTCATAGAGGAGCTTTGGCTCGCATTTCTTTTTATTTAGATACCTTAAACTGCTCCTGTCATAGAGGATCTTTGACTTGCATTTTTTATTTAGGTACCTAAAACTGCTCCTGTCACGTAGACCATCTTTGAGTAGCATTTTTAAAATTTGGATTCCGAAAACTCCACTTGTCATAGAGCATCTTTGTCTAAAACTTGCTTTATATATGTACCTAAACTGCTCTTCTTATAGAGGATCTTTGGCTAGCATTTTTTACATTTCGGTATCCAAACCTGCTCCTGTCATATAGACCATTCTTGAATAGCATTTTTTAAAAACTGCGTGTACCTAAAACTGCTCCTGTCATAGAGGATCTTTGACAAGCATTCTTTGTATTTCCGTACCTAAAACTGCTCCTGGTATATATATATATATATATATATATATATATATATATATATAAAAAAAAAAAAAAAAAATTATATATATATATATATATATATATATATATATATATATACCAGGAGCAGTTTTAGGTACGGAAATACAAAGAATGCTTGTCAAAGATCCTCTATGACAGGAGCAGTTTTAGGTACATACATTTAAAAAATGCAAGCCAAAGATCCTCTATATATATATATATATATATATATATATATATATATATATATATATATATATATATATATATATATATATATATATATATATATATATATATTAAATTTAGATACCTAAAACTGCTCCTGTCATAGAGGATCTTTGGCTTGCATTTTTTAAATGTATGTACCTAAAACTGCTCCTGTCATAGAGGCTCTTTGGCTTGCATTTTTTTAAATTTATTTAGATACCTTAAACTGCTAATGTCATAGAGGATCTTTGACTTGCATTTTTTATTTAGGTACCTAAAACTACTTCTGCCATATAGACCATTTTTGACTAGCATTTTATTTTTAGATATCTAAAACTGTTCCCGTAATAGAGGATCTTTGACAAAAATGTTTTTATTTATGTACCTAAAACTGCTCCTGTCATATAGACCATTTATGACAAGCACTTTTATTTTATTTTTATGTACCTAAAATTGCTCCTGTCACGTATACCATCTTTGACCAGCATTTTTTTTTATTTAGATACCTAAAACTGCTCCTGTCATAGAGGATCTTTGACTTGCATTTTTTATTTAGGTACCTAAAACTATTTCTGCCATATAGACCATTTTTGACTAGCATTTTATTTTATTTAGACATCTAAAACTGTTCCCGTAATAGAGGATCTTTGACAATATTTTTTTAATTTATGTACCGTATTTTTCGGACTATAAGTCGCAGTTTTTTTTCATAGTTTGGCCGGGGGTGCTACTTATACTCGAGCAACTTATGTGTGAAATTATTAACACATTACCGTAAAATATCAACTAATATTATTTAACTCATTCACGTAAGAGACTAGACGTATAAGATTTCATGGGATTTAGCGATTAGGAGTGACAGATTGTTTGGTAAATGTATAGCATGTTCTATATGTTATAGTTGGTTATTTATGCGTCATATAACGTACACTTATTCAGCCTGTTGTTCACTATTCTTTATTTATTTTAAATTGCCTTTCAAATGTCTATTCTTGTTGTTGGCTTTTATCAAATACATTTCCCCAAAAAATGCGACTTATACTCCACTGCGACTTATATATGTTTTTTTCCTTCTTTATTGTGCATTTTCAGCCGGTGCGACTTATACTCCGGAGCGACTTAAACTCAGAAAAATACGGTACCTAAAACTGCTCCTGTCATAGAGGAGCTAAGGCTCGCATTTTTTATTTATTTAGATACCTTAAACTGCTCCTGTCATAGAGGATCTTTGACTTGCATTTTTAATTTAGGTACCTAAAACTGCTCCTGTCACATAGACCATCTTTGAGAAGCATTTTTTTAAATTTAGATTCCAAAAACTCCACCTGTCATAGAGGATCTTTGACTAAAATGTACTTTATTTATGTACCAAATATTACTCTTCTTATAGAGGATCTTTGGCTAGCATTTTTTACATTTCGGTATCCAAAGCTGCTGTTGTCATACAGACCATCCTTGAATAGCATTTCAAAAAAAATGTATGTACCTAAAACTGCTCCTGTCATAGAGGATCTTTGGCTTGCATTCTTTATATTTCTGTACCTAAAACTGCTCCTGGTATATAGACCATCTTTGATGAGAATTTTTTTTATATAGATACCTAAAACTGTTCCCGTCATAGAGGATCTTTGACAAGCATTCTTTATATTTCTGTACCTAAAACTACTCTTGGTATATAAACCATCTTTGAATATGATTTTTTTTATTTAGATACCTAAAACTGCCCCTGTCATAGAGGATCTTTGACAAGCATTCTTTATATTTCTGTACCTAAAACTGCTCTTGGTATATATAGACCATCTTTGAATAGCATTCTTTTATTTAGATACCTAAAACTGCACCTGTCATAGAGGATCTTTGCTTGCATTTTTTAATTCATGCACCTAAAACTGCTCCTGTCATAGAGGAGCTTTGGCTCGCATTTTTTTTATTTAGATACCTTAAACTGCTCCTGTCATAGAGGATCTTTGACTTGCATTTTTTATTTAGGTACCTAAAACTGCTCCTGTCACGTAGACCATCTTTGAGTAGCATTTTTAAAATTTGGATTCCTAAAACTCCACTTGTCATAGAGCATCTTTGACTAAAACTTGCTTTATATATGTACCTAAACTGCTCTTCTTATAGAGGATCTTTGGCTAGCATTTTTTACATTTCGGTATTCAAACCTGCTCCTGTCATATAGACCATCCTTGAATAGCATTTTTTTAAAACTGTATGTACCGAAAACTGCTCCTGTCATAGAGGATCTTTGACAAGCATTCTTTGTATTTCCGTACCTAAAACTGCTCCTGGTATATATAGACCATCTTTGACTAGCATTTTTTAAATTTAGATACCTAAAACTGCTCCTGTCATAGAGGATCTTTGGCTTGCATGTTTTTTTATTTAGATACCTTAAACTGCTCCTGTCATAGAGGATCTTTGACTTGCATTTTTTATTTAGGTACCTAAAACTACTTCTGCCATATAGACCATTTTTGACTAGCCATATAGACCATTTTTGACTAGCATTTTATTTTTAGATATCTAAAACTGTTCCCGTAATAGAGGATCTTTGACAAATTTTTATTTATTTATGTACCTAAAACTGCTCCTGTCATATAGACCATTTATGACAAGCACTTTTATTTTATTTTTATGTACCTAAAATTGCTCCTGTCACATATACCATCTTTGACGAGCATTTTTTTTTTAATTTTGATACCTAAAACTGCTCCTGTCATAGAGGATCTTTGACTTGCATTTTTTATTTAGGTACCTAAAACTATTTCTGCCATATACACCATTTTTGACGAGCATTTTATTTTATTTAGACATCTAAAACGGTTCCCTTAATAGAGGATCGTTGACAATAATTTTTTTATTTATGTACCGTATTTTTCGGGCTATAAGTCGCAGTTTTTTTCATTGTTTGGCATTGGTGCGACTTATACTCAGGAGCGACTTATGTGTGAAATTATTAACACATTACCGTAAAATATCAAATAATATTATTTTGCTCATTCACGTAAGAGACTAGACGTATAAGATTTCATGGGATTTAGCGATTAGGAGTGACAGATTGTTTGGTAAACGTATAGCATGTTCTATATGTTATAGTTATTTGAATGACTCTTACCATAATATGTTATGTTAACATACCAGGCACCTTCTCAGGTGGTTATTTATGCCTCATATAACGTACACTTATTCAGCCTGTTGTTCACTATTCTTTATTTATTTTAAATTGCCTTTCAAATGTCTATTCTTGGTGTTGGGTTTTATCAAATACATTTCCCCCCAAAAATGCGACTTATACTCCAGTGCAACTTATATATGTTTTTTTCCTTCTTTATTGTGCATTTTCAGCCGGTGCGACTTATACTCCGGAGCGACTTAAACTCAGAAAAATACGGTACCTAAAACTGCTCCTGTCATAGAGGAGCTAAGGCTCGCATTTTTTATTTATTTAGATACCTTAAACTGCTCCTGTCATAGAGAATCTTTGACTTGCATTTTTTATTTAGGTACCTAAAACTGCTCCTGTCACGTAGACCATCTTTGAGAAGCATTTTTTTTAATTTAGATTCCAAAAACTCCACCTTTCATAGAGGATCTTTGACTAAAATGTACTTTATTTATGTACCAAATATTGCTCTTCTTATAGAGGATCTTTGGCTAGCATTTTTTACATTTCGGTATCCAATCCTGCTGTTGTCATACAGACCATCCTTGAATAGCATTTAAAAAAAAATGTATGTACCTAAAACTGCTCCTGTCATAGAGGATCTTTGGCTTGCATTCTTTATATTTATGTACCTAAAACTGCTCCTGGTATATAGATCATCTTTGATGATAATTTTTTTAATATAGATACCTAAAACTGTTCCCGTCATAGAGGATCTTTGACAAGCATTCTTTATATTTCTGTACCTAAAACTGCTCCTGGTATATAGACCATCTTTGAATATGATTTTTTTATTTAGATACCTAAAACTGCCCCTGTCATAGAGGATCTTTGACAAGCATTCTTTATATTTCTGTACCTAAAACTGCTCCTGGTATATAGACCATCTTTGAATAGCATTTTTTTTATTTAGATACCTAAAACTGCACCTGTCATAGAGGATCTTTGCTTGCATTTTTTAATTTATGCACCTAAAACTGCTCCTGTCATAGAGGAGCTTTGGCTCGCATTTCTTTTTATTTAGATACCTTAAACTGCTCCTGTCATAGAGGATCTTTGACTTGCATTTTTTATTTAGGTACCTAAAACTGCTCCTGTCACATAGACCATATTTGAGTAGCATTTTTAAAATTTGGATTCCTAAAACTCCACTTGTCATAGAGCATCTTTGACTAAAACTTGCTTTATATATGTATCTAAACTGCTCTTCTTATATAGGATCTTTGGCTAGCATTTTTTTACATTTCGGTATCCAAACCTGCTCCTGTCATATAGACCATTCTTGAATAGCATTTTTTTAAAACTGCATGTACCTAAAACTGCTCCTGTCATAGAGGATCTTTGACAAGCATTCTTTGTATTTCCGTACCTAAAACTGCTCCTGGTATATATAGACCATCTTTGACTAGCATTTTTTAAATTTAGGTACTTAAAACTGCTCCTGTCTTGGAGGATCTTTGGCTTGCATTTTTTTAAATATATGTACCTAAAACTACTCCTGTCATAGAGGCTCTTTGGCTTGCATTTTTATCTATTTATTTAGATACCTTAAACTGCTAATGTCATAGAGGATCTTTGACTTGCATTTTTTTATTTAGGTACCTAAAACTACTTCTGCAATATAGACCATTTTTGACTAGCATTTTATTTTTATTTAGATATCTAAAACTGTTCCCGTAATAGAGAATCTTTGACAATGTGTTTTGAATTTATGTACCTAAATCGGCTCCTGTCATATAGACCATTTATGACAAGCACTTTTATTTTATTTTTATGTACCTAAAACTGCTCCTGTCACGTATACCATCTTTGACCAGCATTTTTTATTTATTTAGATACCTAAAATTGCTCCTGTCATAGAGGATCTTTGACTTACATTTTTTTTAAGGTACCTAAAACTACTTCTGCCATATAGACTTTTTTTGACTGGCATTTTTTTTTTAAATTTAGATACCTAAAACTGTTCCCTTCATAGAGGATCTTTGACAAGCATTCTTTATATTTCGGTACTGAAAAATGCTCCTGATATATAAACCATCTTTGACTATCATTTTTTATTATTTAGTTACCTAAAACTGCTCCTGTCAAAGAGGATCTTTAGCTAGTAGTGTGACGCTGAACACTCACCATCTTCTTGGCAGTTCCACCTCACTGTCCACCTCTCCCTCCTCTTCCTCTGACGACACTCCACGTCTCTTTGGGGAGAGCAACATCAGTATTAGTGTGGAAACAACCAAATGATGGGAAGATCTCCGTGGTCTTCTTACCTGACTGCGAGTGACTGCCGCCCTGTAGAGCAGCGCTGAGGGCGTGAGGCGTTGACTCCTAGGCGAGCGTGTGATCACCATCCCCTCCTCCTTCTCTTCGCCATCCTGATGGACGCGAGGGCTTCCCGTCGTCACAGAGGCCCTCCCCGCCGCCCCCCTGCCACACGGAGAGTCAGGGCTGCTGGAGAACGGGATGGAGGCGGCATCTTCGCTGGGCGTGTCGCTGCGCGGAGGAATTTCCGCCGGTTCGTCCGTCCCTGCGCTCACATCCGGTTGCGCCTGCGGCCCTCCGGTCCTCGTGCTCTCCTCCAGCCCGGCTGAGGCGCTCTGACTGCCTGCCCGGTCCAGGCCGGGCCTCGCTTGCCCCTTCCTCCTGCCCTCGGCCTCCAGCGTGGTGGAAATGAGGTCGGGGCTGGATGAGGACATCTTCTTGAGCAGCAGGTCATGCTGCAGCCCCCTGAGGGCGGCGCTGGCGTCACGGCGTTGCTTACCACTAGGGACGGACGAGGTGGCGCTGATCATGGCCAGAGAAGAAGAAAGAGTGGCTTTCAGCTGAGCCAGGTCGCCGCTGCTGCCTTTGCCCGCTTTCCTGTAGCGAGGTTTGCCTCGGCGGGAGCGGCCGGGGGACGTGGAGCCCTTGGTGGGGATTGTGACCTGCGTCATGGAGGAGTCCAGTTTGGGAAGGATGACCTCGGACTTGAGCAAGTCTGGCCTGGGGAAGACAAGGGACACACGTCACTAAACACACTCTTTTCTTCTCTTGTGTTTACTTTTCTCAGTCTTTTCCTGAGAAATCACAGAGAAGTTCTATCTTATTCTCCAACTGGACCCTAACGTACATATAAGGGCGGTATAGCTTGGTTGGTAGAGTTGCCGTGCCAGCAACTTGAGGGTTCCAGGTTCGATCCCCGCTTCCGCCATCCTAGTCACTGCCGTTGTGTCCTTGGGCAAGACACTTTACCCACCTGCTCTTAGTGCCACCCACACTGGTTTAAATGTAACTTAGATATTGGGTTTCACTAGGTAAAGCGCTTTGAGTCACTAGAAAAAAAAGCACTATATAAATATAATTCATTTCACACTTCACTTCACTATATATTTAATTATATTTAATATACAGTGGAAATTTGATTTACAAACCCCTCTACCTGCAAACTTTGCATTTACAAACTTTATTTTCACCTTTTCTGTGTTTTTTCGCGTCTCGATGTGACGTATGAACATGTGATGTGACGTATGAACCTGCGATGTGACGTATGAATATGGGATGTGACGTATGAACACGTGATGTGACGTATGAACATGTGATGTGACGTATGAACATGTGATGTGACGTATGAACATGTGATGTGACGTATGAACGTGCGATGTGACGTATGAACGTGCGATGTGACGTATGAACGTGCGATGTGACGTATGAACGTGCGATGTGACGTATGAACGTGCGATGTGACGTATGAACGTGCGATGTGACGTATGAACGTGCGATGTGACGTATGAACGTGCGATGTGACGGAAGAACGTGCGATGTGACGTATGAACACGCGATGTGACGTATGAACATGTGATGTGACGTATGAACATGTCTGTCATCAAATATGGCGACGCACAAGAAATCATGCGGTGTGACGTATGAACATGTGATGTGACGTATGAACATGTGATGTGACGTATGAACCTGCGATGTGACGTATGAATATGGGATGTGACGTATGAACACGTGATGTGACGTATGAACATGTGAGGTGACGTATGAACATGTGATGTGACGTATGAACATGCGATGTGACGTATGAACGTGCGATGTGACGTATGAACGTGCGATGTGACGTATGAACGTGCGATGTGACGTATGAACGTGCGATGTGACGTATGAACGTGCGATGTGACGTATGAACGTGCGATGTGACGTATGAACGTGCGATGTGACGTATGAACGTGCGATGTGACGTATGAACGTGCGATGTGACGGAAGAACGTGCGATGTGACGTATGAACACGCGATGTGACGTATGAACATGTGATGTGACGTATGAACATGTCTGTCATCAAATATGGCGACGCACAAGAAATCATGCGGTGTGACGTATGAATATGTGATGTGACGTATGAACATGTGATCAAATCAAATCAAATCAACTTTATTTATAAAGCACATTTAAAATTTACCACAGGGGTAGCCAAAGTGCTGTACAATGAGCAGGTTAAAAGATAAAACGAGTACCGAGCAAACACAACAACACAAACAGAACATGATAAAAAATAAATAATTAAAATAGAATTAATAAAAACATAAAAACATAAAAACAGGATCACAGCAGGTGTATTATGGGGCGCCATTGCAGGATGGATATCACTCAGTGTTAAAAGCCATGGAATAAAAGTATGTTTTTAAGAGAGATTTAAAAACAGGAAGAGAGGAGGCTTGTCTAACACTCAGGGGTAGGTCGTTCCAGAGCTTGGGAGCAGCAACGGCGAAAGCTCTGTCACCTCTAAGCTTCAGCCTTGTGTCAGGGACCGTCAACAGCAGCTGATCGGCTGATCTTAAGGATCGGGTGGGGCAGTAAGGCTGAAGGAGGTCGGAGAGATAGGTTGGCGCGAGGTTGTTTAGACATTTAAAAACAAATAAAAGGAGTTTAAAATGTATTCGGTAACGCACAGGGAGCCAGTGAAGGGACGCTAAAATAGGGGTGATGTGCTCACGTCTGCGGGTCTGTGTTAGCAGACGAGCAGCAGAGTTCTGTACGAGCTGCAGGCGGGCGAGGGAGGCCTGGCTAATGCCAACATACAGGGCATTACAGTAATCAAGACGAGTCGAGATAAAAGCGTGGATTAATTTCTCAAGATCATGTCTTGATAAAAGCGGTTTCACTTTCGCTATTTGGCGTAATTGATAAAAGCTTTTTTGAACGACGCTGCTGATTTGTTTTTCGAATTTAAAATCTGAGTCAAACTTTACCCCCAGGTTTGTGACAGAGTCGCTGAGATACGGGGTCAGAGTGCCGAGGTCAACGTTGGGGGAGGGAGAGCGACTTGGACCGAACAACATAACTTCTGTTTTGTCTTCATTTAGGCTCAGGAAGTTAGCTGAAAGCCAGACTTTGATGTCGTGCAGGCAGTCAATAAGACTTTGAACCGTGTTATTTTGTGCCATGGGAAAATAAATCTGGCAATCATCGGCATAAAAATGAAATGCAATACTGTACTTCCTAAAAATAGAACCAAGGGGGAGAAGGTAAAGCGCAAATAAAATTGGGGCAAGGATTGAACCCTGGGGGACCCCATGTGGTAAAGGAGCTGTGGACGACATAAAACTGTCTACTTTTACACAAAAACTCCTGTCGGTTAGGTACGACCGGAACCAGTTGAGGGCGGCGCCCTTAATGCCCACACAGTTCTCAAGACGAGTGATTAAGGTGGCGTGGTCGACGGTGTCGAACGCAGCAGACAGATCTAAAAGCACCAGGACAACATATTTACCAGAATCAGTGGACAGGAGGATATCGTTAAAAACTTTTAGAAGCGCTGACTCTGTGCTGTGGAGGGCTTTAAAACCGGACTGGAACAGCTCAGTGATACCATTATCCTCTAAGAAGGGCAGCAACTGACTGTAGACAACCTTCTCTAATATTTTGGAAATGTATGGAAGATTAGAGATAGGTCTGAAGTTAGAGAGGAGAGAGGGGTCGAGGCTGGGTTTTTTAAGTAGAGGTCGTACCACTGCATGTTTAAACTCTACTGGAACTATTCCAGAAGAGAGGCTACTATTGATAATGTTAAGGACACTTGATCCAATAGTAGCAAGTACCTCCTTAAACAGGCGAGGTGGGAGGGCATCTGCAGGAGAACCAGAGGGCTTCATATGACTAACTGTGTCACTTAAAAAAGAAAAGGACACCGGCTCAAACTGATGGAAAACAGAAGAGAAATGCAGGGGAACAGAAGGGTCATATGAAGGCTGAGATAGACTGGCTCTAGTTGACACAATTTTGTCAGTGAAAAAATGGAGACAATTTTCACAGAATTCAAAAGAAGCATCAAAACCAGCAGATTTGGGAGCATCAATGACAGTGTTAATAGTTTTAAACAGAACTCTGGGGTTGTTACAGTTAGAAGATATAATCTGAGATAGATATATATTCATTTCTGCTTTTACAGTCATCTGAAAGGAAAACAGGCTTTCTTTAAAAATGGCAAAGGACACATGCAGCCTGTCTTTTTTCCATTTTCTCTCTGCTCTTCTACATACGCGCCTGGCAGCCCGAGTGACGTCATTCAACCAGGGTTGAGGCGTGGTTTTAGCGCGGCGGCATTTGAAAGGCGCGATCGTGTCCAGTGTTTGTAAACAGATAGAGTTGAACCCAGAAACCAACTCTTCAGTATTCAGACACACAGATGCTGCAGAATTATCATCACAAAGAGTCAAAAAAATAGAGGAGAACCGAGCAGGAGACGAAGAATTAAACATGCGAGAGCGTTGGGGCGGTGCGCACAATTTAACTGGACACTGCGTGGCAATATCAAACAGGATCGGCATGTGATCAGAGAACACAGCGTCGCAAATGTCCAAATTTGTCAAAAATGTGATGTGACGTATGAACATGCGATGTGATGTATGAACATGCGATGTGACGTATGAACATGTGATGTGACGTATGAACATGTCTGTGACGTATGAACGTGCGATGTGACGTATGAACGTGCGATGTGACGTATGAACGTGCGATGTGACGTATGAACGTGCGATGTGACGTATGAACGTGCGATGTGACGTATGAACGTGCGATGTGACGTATGAACGTGCGATGTGACGAATGAACATGCGATGTGACGTATGAACATGCGATGTGACGTATGAACACGCGATGTGACGTATGAACACGCGATGTGATGTGACATATGAACATGTCTGTCATCAAATATGGCGACGCACAAGAAATCATGCGGTGTGACGTATGAACATGTGATGTGACGTATGAACATGTGATGTGACGTATGAACATGTGATGTGACGTATGAACATGTCTGTGACATATGAACATGCGATGTGACATATGAACATGCGATGTGACGTATGAACATGCGATGTGAGGTATGAACATGCGATGTGGCGTATGAACATGCGACGTATGAACGTGTGATGTGACGTATGAACATGCGATGTGACGTATGAACACGCGATGTGACGTATGAACATGTGATGTGACTTATGAACATGCGATGTGACGTATGAACATGCGATGTGACGTATGAACATGCGATGTGACGTATGAACATGTGATGTGACGTATGAACATGTCTGTGACGTATGAACATGCGATGTTTCTAACTCAGTACAAGTCCCAAGGGGCACACCTACAGGGACACTATTGAACCGCTATTTAAGCTCCAGAAAAAGTCAATTAGAATGATACATTATGCCCAATATAGAGCTCATACCAATGATCTGTTTTTTTAAACTACATGATATAATCCAATACAGTAGCCTTCAAATTATGTTTATGGCCTCATAAAGGGCTCCACCTGCAAATATACAGAGTCTGTTTTCACTCAGAGATGGTCCACATGAACTCAGGGTGGTCCTGAGATTCAAACATAACATGGTGAATTCCACATTCAAGGCTCAAACGTTATCTATAGCGGGGGTGAAACTGTGGGACAATGTGAGCGGAGAAATTAAACTGGCTCAGCCTAAGAGTGTTCAACTTTGCGGTAAAAAATGTGTTGTTGGGAAACTATCAAAAACATGACTAGTTGTTTGGACTATCTCAACTGTGGAACACAGGTGCAAAATAACTCACTGTGGAATAAGGGACATAACACACCAAACAAGGCTTCAGAAGACGAAAGATACCCAGGCAAAATGGAGCTAATCTCATGGTCGCTCAATGCTATTGACAAAGTGTTTTCCAGCATATGTTATTCTTGTTCTGAGATTGTCATGTATCCATCAAATCTGCTGTTGAAACTTGGACTTTATAACCAACATATAATAATAATAATAATAACTGGGATTTATATAGCGCTTTTCTAAGTACCCAAAGTCGCTTTACAAGTAGAACCCATCAATCATTCACACCTGGTGGTGGTAGGCTACTTTCATAGCCACAGCTGCCCTGGGGTAGACTGACTGAAGCGTGGCTGCAATTTGCGCCAACGGCCCCTCCGACCACCACCTATCATTCATCATTCAATTCACCGGTGTGAGTGGCACCGGGGGCAAAGGGTGAAGTGTCCCGCCCAAGGACACAACGGCAGCGATTTTTGGATGGTAAGAGGCGGGGAGCGAACCTGCAACCCTCAGGTTTCTGGCACGGTTGCTCTACCCACTACGCCATGCCGCAACATATAAGTTGATTGTAAATTAGGGGCGGGACATGGATAAGCATTCTTGCTTTTTTTCCCGTATCCCTTTTCGGCCTTTGCATGTCTGTCAAATTACAAAGAGTGATGAAGTGTTGCTATTGTAGCCTATTTTTATGGACTTGCCTCTTTGTGATGTTAAGTTCCTGTTATAAGCTGTTATACAGTATTGATTGATTGAAACTTGTATTAGTAGATTGCACAGTACAGTACATATTCCGTACAATTGACCACCGAATAAGTTTTTCAACTTGTTTAAGTCGGAGTCCACGTTAATCAATTCATGGTAAACATGGTATATGCCTTAAGCTCTTATTTTGAAGGCGCTAAGAGCGGAAGTGGTGACACGTTGTGGTGGAGCGGCGTTTTGAAAACAAACAAAATAAAGTGGTCCTTGTGTAAAACTGGAGCTTCCGTGTTTGTTATTTTGTAGTTTTATACAGTATAGGCGACATATACATATAAACCCTTGGTTACACTATATATGTCTGCCGGAATAAATAAATTCATTCATTCATTCATTCATTCAATAACTTAACAGACCAGTGTCAAAAGAAGGAAGGATTCGTTTTGGAGTTAAAACAAACAAAAAAAATAAATAAAGAGTATTTGCATGAATGACCACAGCAAGTTTTAATTTGGAAGAGCCCAAAAAAATACACTACCTCTCGTTCAGCGGCGTGTCTTTCAAGGCCCCCCCCCACACACACACGCACTGACACACTCCAAAACCTCTTTCCCTCTGTCTGTTGCTTCCTCTTTAACTCCTCTGTTAATGTGGGTGGATTTCACTTTTTGAAATGTTTATAATTGTAGCAATATGGTTGTTATAGTCAAGGATTCGGGGCATTTCTGATCATTTGTGAGGGCATCAAAGGGTCTTCTGTGTGTGTGCGCGTGTTGGCAAAGCAGCAGCATGTTGTTTTCACTTGTTATTAAAGAGAAAGTTGATCCATCAACCTCTTGTTATGTTTGTTATGTATACAATACCGTGTAGCACTTTATAATGTGTTCAAAGTGTACAAACCTTCACTAGAATATGGACCTTTGTGGAGGCTGGCACCATTATTCATATTTACATTGTTTCTCATGGAGAAATTTGCTTCACTATATGAACTTTTTGATGTACAAACCCTGTTTACGAACCAATTAAGTTCGTAAATCAAAGTTCCACTATGGTCTAGGGCCGAAGTATATCACTGATATGCTCCCACTATAGAAGCCCTCTAGATCACTAAGATCTAGTAAACTCAAATCAAGGGAGAGCATCATTCAGTCACTATGCAACAAATAGCTGGAATAAACTTCCTGAAGATGTCAGACTTTCCCCAACTCTGACTACTTTTAAAACTAGACTGAACACTTTTATGTTCACCTTAGCTTTCAGCTAAATCTTTTAATCTTTAAACGTCCGCACTGTTCTTATTTTTATTGTCTGCATTTTAATTGTGCTTTTATTTTCTTTCATTTCACTTTGTTGTCTGTGAAGCACTTTGAGTTTGCCTTGTGTATGAAAAGTGCTATACAAATAAAGTTGCCTTGCCTTGCCTATATTATATATTGAATATATACCGTATTTTTCGGACTATAAGCTGTAATGTTTTTCCCACTCTTTGAACCCTGTGGCTTATAAAAAGGTGCAGAAGATTTATGGATTTTTCTTTACTAACGGTAATAATGTGTTATATTCAACAAATAGTTTTTATTAAACACGGACAAAGACACTAAAAAGGTGTGTTATTGTTTGTGCTCGGGCCCCAGCTTTTGGATGAGTTCGCTCACTACAGCTGCTGCAGGTTCGACGTCTACAGTATTTCCTTCTGTTTAGTGTCTTGAACCGGAAGTACAATTGCCATTTCGTCTTCCAGTCGTCCATAGCGTTTTTACTCGTATGGTTTCTTTATTCATCACTCCAAGCAACGTTTGTGAATTTTACAATGTAACTAAAACTGTTCACACTTACTAAACCGTCCCATGTGTGATGTCTGTAGGAGTGTTTTCATGCATATTTGTACGCACTATCGTAATGTAATCAAGCTGACACATTTACAAGTGTCTGTGTTTGTATGATTAACTTTCAATGGCATTCTTTTTGTATTGTTTGAGTTCCACAAATTCCTCAGTAAATTCACCAAAACGTCACCGTGGAGTTATTGAGTCTGTTTAGCTGATTGGACAGGGAGCTTCCGCAGCTAGTGGGTCCATGATGATGACTTCTGTGTTGTTTCATCAGTCGTTTGGAAACAATTATGTAAATAAACATTTACTAAATATTTCTGTGTATATAACTCATTTCACAACATGTGTGGCTTATAGTTCGGTGCGGCTAATATATGGAAGAATATGTTTTTCTTCTCAAATTTAGTGGGTGCGGATTATATACCAGTGAGCTCTACAGTGGAGAAAATAGGGTACATAAATGTTTTTTTGACTCACCTCTTGCTGTGTGAGGGCAGCTTCTGAGGCACGTTGCGTTTCTTCATGAGTTTCTCCATGGAGTTGGAGGAGGCCGACTGTCTGGAGCTGTGGTGCTTGAAGCAGCCTGGATACTTCTTGTCCAGCGACTGCTCCCTCCTAAAACCCAGCAAATACTCACTTGATGACACGTAGACTAGACTGCGTCGTGAGTCAAAAGGACATTTTCTTACTTGAGCAGCTCCTTCTCCTTGATCTCCAGCTGCAGCATGATAGCGTTAAGCTCCATGTAGAGATTGTTGGCTCTCTCCAGCTTTCTCTCATAGTGCTCCCGGATGTCCAGGGCATGTCTGTGTCAAGAGAAAAACACCATGCTATTAATTTGATACTACACCGTATACTCCAGTGACGTGCAGTCACTAGAGGCAGGTGAGGCGGGGCCTCACCTGCCATCATGGAAAGAAAAAAAATGTAAAAAGAAAACATTTTTATTAAATTGTTATATGTATCCAGTGATTATACTATAAAGTTATTTTCCATTTAACTTCACCAGTTTTAGATTATTTTTATTCAAAATCGCTGAATTTTCACATTTGCCGTTCAAATACTGAGAAGAGACGGTGCGGTAAACAGCAGCCAGTTGAGGCACGTCACTCAGTGCCTCACCATGGATTGCAGACTCGGCTAACTGCTGGCCTGCTGTGCAGTGAGACCGTATTGCTATATGAACTATACTATACATTTCCATAGTTAGCTGAGGTATACAATGTACAGTGTATTTTGTCAACAACTGTATGTGTGTAACGTATTTCTTGTGCTGAGCGATCATAAAACGGCTGCAAAAGACGCACTGGCTGAGGCTCCAGTAATCCCGCCTCCTGCACCCACGCCGTAGATTGCAACCCCTGACGGGAGTGTTATATCAACTAAAGCCCACACTTAAACTTCCCACGTGCAAGATTGAATCTATTTAAAAAAGTTATTTCATAAGAAGCCAAAAAGTGCAAAAACTATAATGTTCGTGTTGGAGGAGTTGTGAATGACTGCAGGGCCACAACATTGTGGCCCTGCAGGTACACCTGCAGTCTGCAGGTGTACCTAATTCACAACTCCTCCAACAAGAACATTATTGTTTTTGCACTTTTTGGCTTCTTATTAAATAACTTTTGTAACCTATTTTTATGGGCTTTCCTCTTTGTGATGTTAAGTTCCTGTTATGCGCTGTTATGCAGTATATGCCTTGAGCTCTTATTTTGAAGGCGCTAAGAGCGGAAGTGATGACACGTTGGAGTGGAGCGGAACTTTTTGAAAGAAGGTAAATAAAGTGGTCCTCGTGTAAACTGGAGCCTCCGTGTTTGTTATTTTGTAGTTTCATACAGTATAGGCGACATTTTTTAAATAGATTCAATCTTGCACGTGGAAAGTTTAAGTGAGGACTTTAGTTGATATAACACACCCGTCAGGGGTTGCATTAACAGCGGCGAATGGACTTAAGTAAAGGTAAGACCATAATAACGTTTTTTTTATTAAATTTGCTTTTTTGTGTGCTACAGTTTGTATGTGTAAAGTTAAAGTTAAGTTAAAGTACCAATGATTGTCACACACACACACTAGGTGTAATGAAATGTGTCCTCTGCATTTGACCCATCCCTTGATCACCCCCTGGGAGGTGAGGGGAGCAGTGGGCAGCAGCGGCGCCGTGCCCGGGAATAATTTTTGGTGATTTAACCCCCAATTCCAACCCTTGATGCTGAGTGCCAAGCAGGGAAGAATGCTGGTATGAGCTTTTAAACATAACCCGTTAACTTCTGCCAATCAAATGGTGAATAAGATACTCTTTAGGGTTCATATGTTTGTAAATCTGACTGTGATGAAGTCAGTGCCTCACCAGCCATCAACCTCACCGCACGTCACTGGTATACTCTATATCAGACCTGGGCCATTATTTGGACTCGGGGGGCCACAAGAAGCTTATCGACTACAAAGCACAAAGGCGGACGCACACAATTTTTCAGGATCTATGCAGATCCCAAATACAGATCAGCAGGTACCAGAAGGTAAGAAAAGTTGCTTTTGCATAATATTGCGAAACAAAACACCAGATAATATGTCTTACCTTATACACACACACCATACTAATACTCCTATGTTGAAGCACAGTACAATCCATCAAGCGGTGCGGCTTCATAGCTTACCAAAGTCGTACTAAAACATTTTGATGGATTTTTGAGCGCCGTGTGGAGTGTTCTATATTTTTAATGGAACATATAAAATGTTGGTGTTGTTTACTTGAGTCATATTGCCATCATATACAGTCTACACCAGTGTTTTTCAAAAGTGTGCCGTGAGATACAGTCTGGTGTGCCGTGGGAGATTATGTAATTTCACCTAATTGGGTTAAAAATATTTTTTGCAAACTAGTAATTATAATCCGCAAATGTGCCGTTGTTGAGTGTCTGTGCTGTCTAGAGCTCGGCAGAGTAACCGTGTAATACTCTTCCATATCAGTAGGTGGCAGCAGGGAATTGCTTTGTAGATGTCGGAAACATGATTTATCGTGATCACAATATGCGGGAGGCAGCATGTAGGTAAAAAGGTATGTAACAATTAAACCAAATATAAACAAAAGGCGAGTGCCGTTAAGTGCCGCTAAGAAAAGGCATTGAAGCTTAGGGATGGCTATGCAAAATGAAACTAAAACTGAACTGGCTGCAAAGTAAACAAAAGCAGAATGCTGGACGACAGCAAAGACTTAGTGTGTGGAGCAGACGGCGTCCACAAAGTACATCCGTACATGACATGGCAATCAACAATGTCCCCACAAAGAAGGATAGCGTCCACAGAACTTAAATAGTCTTGATTGCGAAAACAAAGCAGGTGCGGGGAATAGCGTTAAAGGAAGACATGAAACTGCTACAGGAAAATACCAACAAAACAGGAAAAGCCACCAAAATAGGAGCGCAAGACAAGAACTAAAACACGACACAGGAAAACACCAACAAACTCCAAATAAGTCACAGAGCGATGTGACAGGTGGTGACAGTACACCTACTTTGAGACAAGAGCTATAGTGATGCATGCTTGGTTATGGTTTGAATTCATATCCAACAATTGCGTGAATGACTTTTTATTGTCAATATCGGCTACTGAGTTTCATTTTTCAATGATTTCTGCTGGTTGTAGGCCTCCGGATTTTTTCAATGAAAAAAATGTGCCTTGAGTCAGACAGAAAAGGTTGAAAAACACTGGTCTACACGTATCTCTTATGTTTGACTGCCATCTACTGGTCACACTTATCATTACGCCATATACCAAATAAAATTGTTTCGAGATCGGTAAGCACAACCAGAATTATTCCGTACATTAGGCGCACAGGGTTATAATGCGCTCTGTCGAGTATTGAGGAAAAAATAGGATATTAAGTGCGCCTTATAGTCCGGATAATACAGTACTCCTTTTGCTCTGTATATATATTAATAGCATTTACATGTTAGTATGTCTCTGATGAATTCCAATCCCCATTTATTTTCCCCAGAAAGCTTCCCAATCCTTATCAAAGATGACCATCTAAACCTTTTTTTCCCCTAAATCAGTGTTTTTCAACCACTGTGCCGCGGCACACTAGTGTGCCGTGAGATACAGTCTGGTGTGCCGTGGGAGATTATCTAATTACACCTATTTGGTTTAAAAATATTTTTTGCAAACCAGTAATTATAGTCTGCAAATGATGTGTTGTTGTTGAGTGTCAGTGCTGTCTAGAGCTCGGCAGAGTAACCGTGTAATACTCTTCCATATCAGTAGGTGGCAGCAGGTAGCTAATTGCTTCGTAGATGTCGGAAACAGCGGGAGGCAGCGTGCAGGTAAAAAGGTATCTAATGCTTAACCAAAAAAAAACAAAAGGTGAGTGCCCCCTAAGAAAAGGCATTAAAGCTTAGGGAAAGCTATGCAGAACGAAACTACAACGGAACTGACAGTAAACAAAAACAAAATGCTGGACGACAGCAAAGACTTACTGTGGAGCAAAGACGGCGTCCACAATGTACATCAGAACATGACATGACAGTCAACAATGTCCCCACAAAGAAGGATAAAAACAACTGAAATATTATTGATTGCTATAACAAAGTAGATGCGGGAAATATCGCTCAAAGGAAGACATGAAACTGCTACAGGAAAATACCAAAAAAAGAGAAAAAGCCACCAAAATAGGAGCGCAAGACAAGAACTAAAACACTACACACAGGAAAACAGCAAAAAACTCCAAATAAGTCACAGCGTGATGTGAGAGGTCATGACAGTACACCTACTTTGAGACAAGAGCTATATTGATGCATTCTTGATTATGGTTTAAAGTCACATCCAACAATTGCGACAACGACTTTTTACTGTCAACTGAGTTTAGTTTTTTAATGATTTCGGCTGATGGTGTGCCTCCGCCTTGGCTCAAAAATGTTTGAAAAACACTGCCCTAAATGACATTTATGACGTCTTGTGGTTGTCACATCGCCTTTAGTGGTACGGCAGTGACGTGCGGTGAGGTTGATGGCTGGGGAGGCACTGACTTCATCACAGTCAGATTTACAAACATATGAACCCTAAAGAGTATCTTATTCACCATTTGATTGGCAGCAGTTAACGGGTTATGTTTAAAAGCTCATACCAGCATTCTTCCCTGCTTGGCACTCAGCATCAAGGCTTGGAATTGGGGGTTAAATCACCAAAAATGATACCCGGGCGCGGCGCCGCTGCTGCCCACTGCTCCCCTCACCTCCCAGGGGGTGAACAAGGGGATGGGTCAAATGCAGAGGACAAATGTCACCACACCTAGTGTGTGTGTGACAATCATTGGTACTTTAACTTAACTTTAACTTTACACATACAAACTGGAGCACACAAAAAAGCACATTTAATAAAAAACTGTTATTATGGTCTTACCTTTACTTATAAGTGCGGGAACAGTGGTGTTCGTGTTGGAAGAGTTGTGAATGAATGAAATATGAAATCCGTGCTGCATTCTGCAGGTGTACCTAATGTTGTGTCCCTGCAGTCGTTCACGGCTCCTCCGGCGCGAGCAATGTTGTTTTTGCACTTTTTGGCTTCTTAAGTGACTTTTTTTGGGTTGATTTGGTCTTGCACGTGGAGGGTTTCGGTGTGGGCTTTGGTTGGTGTGGCGCTCGCGTCGGGGCGTGCAGTCTGCGGCGGAGGTGCATTAACCGGCACCAGGAGGCGGGATTACGCGAGCCTTACACAGTGTGTCTTCGCAGCAGTTTTATGATTGCTCAGCACAAGAAATACGTTACACACATACAGTTGTTGACAAAATACACTGTATATTATATACCTCAGCTAACTAAACTATGGAAATGTATAATATAATTCATATAGCAATACGGTCTCACTGTACAGCAGGCCAGCAGTTAGCTGAGTCCGCAATCCATGTTGAGGCACTGAGTGACGTGCCTCAACTGGCTGCTGATCACCGCACCGTCTCTTCTCAGTATTTGAACGGCAAATGTGAAAATTCAGCGATTTTGAATAAAAATAATCTAAAACTGGTGAAGTTAAATGGAAAATAACTTTATAGTATAATCACTGGATACATATAACAATTTAATTAATTTTTTTTCTTTTTACATATTTTTTCTTTCCATGATGGCAGCTGAGGCCCCGCCTCACCTGCCTCAAGTGACCGCACGTGGTACGGGCCTCTCACCTCAGTTCCTCCCTGCGTCGTTTGATGAGCTCCTCATCCAGCCTGTGAATGCACGTGCCCTCGGACTTGATCTTCTCAAAGTGGTGCCTGACCTCGTCCCTCCACTCCGCCTGAAAGCCAATATGAACCATCACAATCAGAGCGGATCCTATCGGACTCGGGTGAGGAAGAAAAATGTACCACAAAGGAATATTAACAGTTAACACAAATGCATTGTGATCAGATTTAATGAGCTGTGGGAATCCTCTGCATCGCGGAGGCAAAAGCCATTTTGCCCATGAATGCTGATCAATACTCAGGGAGCAGAGGTGAACATGAACTGACATGCCATGGACATACATACAGGCGCTTTTCTGCACAAAGTGTGGCGTGGCAAGCGTTATCTGATACCTGTCATAGCGAGAAGGTCACGTGTGTGTGTGTGTGTGTGTGTGTTTCTATTCGTGCATGAGTGATGCGCTTCTTATTAAGCTAATGGACTCAATGTGCACTCTTCAATCTGGCCAGGCTCCTTCTTGTGCGCTCTCTGCTCCACACCATTAAAGAAATCAATACACTCCAGCAGCAGCAAATACTTCTTCCCTGCGTCACGACAAAAATCCATTATGGGGCAAAGAGAGGAGAGAAACCGGGGAGGACTTAGAGGTGGGTGTGGGGTACGGGGAGAAATAAAGGATAATGGAGGCTTTGCAGCTTGACCTTTTTAAAAGGAAGCGGCAACGTGGTACAGAAGAAAGAAGTATTATTATTATTTTCTGTTTCACTTCTCCTGCCCGTCACACCACTTGAAATGACAAGACGCCGGCAGGGAATCAGGCATTTTCAACGTGACAAACACAAAGAAACAACATGTGCAACAACAAATGCAGCAGTGTGTAGCGGCTGAAAAGGAAGCTCATCATTAGCAGGCTCCCAGGAGGCCCAGGGGAGCCCTAGCAGTGGAGCTGCAGCAGACTGGAAACAAAAGTCACGCCTTTGATGGAAAATTATTAATATTTCCAACGGATAAACATCGGTGAGCCTAGATAAAGTCACTTTTAATGGAGACTGTTTTTAATTCAAGGGCTTTTGTGGAAAAATTATTTTTTGTGGCTATTGTGCTTTCACTTCAAAACAGCGCTGATGCAAAAATGATCACCTGCATTCAAATATTGCAGAAACTTGCTAAGCTAACATTAGCATGTGTGTTATTAATGTTTCTGTCCGACCAATAAGCAGCCAACAGGAGTTGAGCAGTTTTATAGATTTTAATACAATACTGCAGTCAGGGTCGGCCCCTGATTTAAATCCTCTATGGCCCAGGGGCCAGAACTGGTCTTTAATGTGGCCTGTGCGTGTGTGCCAATAAAGTACTTAAGAATGAAATAAAAAAAATATTAAAAAATAAATACATTTTAAAAATTTAAAAATAAAACATACAAAATGAATAAAAAATCGTCCATCCATCCATCCATCTTCTTCCGCTTATCCGAGGTCGGGTCGCGGGGGCAGCAGCCTAAGCAGGGAAGCCCAGACTTCCCTCTCCCCAGCCACTTCGTCCAGCTCTTCCTGTGGGACCCCGAGGCGTTCCCAGGCCAGCCGAGAGACATAGTATTCCCAACGTGTCCTAGGTCTTCCCCGCGGCCTCCTACCGGTCGGACGTGCCCTAAACAACTCCCTAGGGAGGCGTTTGGGTGGCATCCTGACCAGATGCCCGAACCACCTCATCTGGCTCCTCTCGATGTGGAGGAGCAGCGGCTTTACTTTGAGCCCCCCCCGGATGGCAGAGCTTCTCACCCTATCTCTAAGGGAGAGCCCCGCCACCCGGCAGAGGAAACTCATTTCGGCCGCCTGTACCCGTGATCTTGTCCTTTCGGTCATAACCCAAAGCTCATGACCATAGGTGAGGATGGGAACGTAGATCGACCGGTAAATTGAGAGCTTTGCCTTCCGGCTCAGCTCCTTCTTCACCACAACGGATCGATACAGCGTCCGCATTACTGAAGATGCCGCACCGATCCGCTTGTCGATCTTATGAATCCACTAAATACATTTTAAAAATTTAAAAATAATACATACAAAATGAATAAAAAAATCATAATAAATTAATATAAAAAATATAAAAAATAAATAAGGCACTCCATCTTTCTGACTAAATGTTTTAATTCTTTCCATTTAGACAGAAACAAATGTATGCAGTGCATGAAATTGCATGTGTTTTAAACTTTAGATAAGGGATGTCCAAAATACGGCCTGCGGGCCATGTGCGGCCCGATGGGGTCTTCAACGCGGCCAGCGAAAAATCACAAGTTTGTTTTTGCCTAAATTTGGTCACCTGTGATTGAGTTGAGGTGACATTGCTGCCCTCTTGCGGTCAAGGAGAGAAGCGATGGTCAATGAGCGCAAATCTTATTTGACAGTGACTGGAGCACTTCCCCCACTTATGGTGATAACTAACTATAACCAACAAACATAACACACCTCCTGCTCAGTGAACAACACGTATAAATAATAAAAAATTACACATATCAATCCATTACAGTGTGTTATGACGCATTTTAGTTGCTTGATATTTCTGATGGATTACAAAACTTTAAAGAGGTCATCCGGGAAGTAAACAAGGAAGTAGTCGAACTTTTACATACTCTTAATATTCAATGTTTTATCGTTTATACTTCGTATTGTATTGTCACCAGGGTGTGATGTGGGGTGGGGGTTGTTAAAGTTGAAGAAATTGACTTTATGTGTTGTTATTCAGTCTGTTATATTAATCAATGCAAACTGAAGTGTTAGTTTTGTACAAAAGATTGTTGTTACGTCACAATCAACGCTCTGTTGTGTGGCAAAAGAAGGTGTATTTGTGTATGCATGTCTTTGGGTGTTTGTAGTTGCGTGTGTGTGCGCTCGTGTGCTTAACAGCGTATTTGCAATTACCCTTGAAACTATGGCTTTACCGCAGTTTGTACTGTATTTTTACATGTTTGGCAAACTTCCCTATTCACACCTATTCACACGCTGAGACAGCAGACAGTTATGAGAAATAATAATTTAAAAAACACAACTGAAGCTAATGTAGTGATTTCTATACCAAATGTATTTAAATGCTTGTTTAATTACATTACACATATATTTAATAAGTAAACATACTTCAGCATATTGTCCAGGGTGTACCCCGCCTTCCGCCCGAATGCAGCTGAGCTGTATAAATACGTTGAGGCACTTGTGATTAAGGGCTGTATAAATAAACCTTGATTAATTGTGTGTATGTAAAAAAAGTCATATCAAAATCATATATGTATACACATATATATATATATATATAGGCTATATATATGTATGCATGTATATTGTTACTTTACATGCAGTCAGCTTACGGCCCCCGGCCAAATCTTTTTAGCCCAATGCGGCCCTCGAGTATAAAAGTTAGGACACGCTTGGTTTATATTATCTGATGATGCGACAAATATTATATCACATACTGTATGACAATTCTTTTTTTGTAAAATTAAAAATGAGTATCTGCTTGTCACCTTATTCATTACCATGAATTGATTTACGTGGACCCCGACTTAAACAAGTTGAAAAACTTATTCGGGTGTTACCGTTTAGTGGTCAATTGTACGGAATATGTACTGTACTGTGCAATCTACTAATAAAAGTTTCAATCAATCAATCAAAAAACCTTGACTTATGGTTTCAAAGCAATTTATCATTCTATTTGTATGTAAGCATTTTTGTAATTAAATGCATAGGCAATTGGTGGCTTCATTGGTTCGTGCTCATAGACTTAAACTGGTCAGATCTTGTCTTAGACTTAGATTGGTCAGAGCTAGTCTTAAACTTAGATTGGTCACATCTAGTCCAGCTGCCAAAACCCCAAAATATTTATACTCCAAAACCAGGAGGGTGTGCCTGGGCAAGGATGGTTTCGCCCTATCTTAGTGAGAAAAACAACTGTTGAGATGTAAACAAACAATCCTAACTGTCAAAGCCAATGACAGTTGTGGAAGTGTAATTTCCCCTCGTTAGCATTGAGGTATCGTGTGGCAGAACGATCGCTGTGGATCGACTACTACCAGTCCTAAATAGTGGGAATCATAACAGATTTGCCTTTTGCTGGAACCTTTTCCTTAATATACATACTTTCAATGCATGGGAACGTTTTACCGACAAAAACATTGTTGTGCCATGGGATCACCTGTATCCGCAATAGTAGCAAACCTTTACATGGAGAGCATGGAAAAGAGAGCTTAGAGCTCTTTTTAGGGAACAAACACCAAGTCATTGGTACAGATAATATGGATGACACGTGTGAAAATCAGAAACTAAGAAGTGCAAGCCTTCACCGAGCACATTAACTCAGTGGACAAAAACATCAAGTTCACACATAAGGATGTCAAAGACAGTAAGTTGCCTTTTTTGGACTGTGGTGTCCACATTGGAGAAAACGGAGGCCTCCATGTCGGAGTTTGCTGAAAACCCACACTAACCGATCAATACCTACTTTTTGACTCACACCACCCACTGTAACACAAACTGGGCGTTATAAGAACCCTGATAATGTTCCTACCAGCCCGCAGGCCAAAGAGAACGAGCATAGGCATTTGAGGAAAGCCCTCAAAACCTGCGGTTACCACAGCTGGTAATTTGTGAAAAGTGCATCCAGTTCCAGAAATAAGAACAGAGTGGATGAGGAGGAAAAAGGTGACAGACGCAAAAATATTGTCATTCCATATCTATCAGGTCTATCTGAGAAACTAGGAAGAATTTTTAACCAATACAACATCCCAGTACACTTCAAACCAGGCAACACCCTGAGACGGAGACTAGTGCATCCTAAAGACCGGACACCCCACACCCACAAAAACAATCTGTGTAATGATGAATGCACTGATTCATATATTAAGAAAACAAAACAACCACTAAGCCAACGCATCGCACAGCATAGACGTCTACCTGCACCTCACGGAGATACAGCAATCCTTTGAGAACAAAAATGTACAGATTCTCAACAAGGACAGATG
Source organism: Nerophis lumbriciformis (assembly GCF_033978685.3). NCBI lineage: Eukaryota > Metazoa > Chordata > Actinopteri > Syngnathiformes > Syngnathidae > Nerophis > Nerophis lumbriciformis. The sequence continues at coordinate 38,599,095 of NC_084550.2, read as the reverse complement.
GTACAAAAGAGGAGTGAGGGAAGCCATACCATACCATGCCATACCAACTTTATTTATAAACATACTTGCCAACCTTGAGACCTCCGATTTCGGGAGGTGAGGGGAGGAGGGGTGGGCGTGGTCGGGGTGGGACGGGGGCGTGGCTAAAAGGGGAGGAGTATTTTTACAGCTAGAATTCACCAAGTCAAGTATTTCATATATACTGTATATATATATATATATATATATATATATATATATATATATATATATATATATATATATATATATATATATATATATATATATATATATATATGAAATACTTGACGTTCAGTGAATCAGTGAATTCTAGCTATATATATATATATATATATATATATATATATATATATATATATATAAATACTTGAATTTCAGTGTTCATTTATTTACACATATACACACACATAACACTCATCTACTCATTGTTGAGTTAAGGGTTGAATTGTCCATCCTTGTTCTATTCTCTGTCACTATTTTTCGAACCATGCTGAACACCCTCTCTGATGATGCATTGATGTGTGGCACGCACAAAAGTGCTTTCATCAAATGCACTAGATGGCAGTATTGTCCTGTTTAAGAGTGTCACAACATTGCTGTTTACGGCAGACAAACTGCTTTACGGTATACAAAAAACTGCTGTTGTGTGTTGTTGCCGCGCTGGGAGGACGTTAATGAAACTGCCTAACAATAAACCCACATAAGAAACCAAGAACTCGCCCTCCATCATTCTACAGTTATAACGTGATTGGGCAGGTATGGGAAAATCCGGGAGGGTTGGCAAGTATGTTTATAAAGCCCTTTAAAAACAACCACAGTTGAAGAACAAAGGTCTGTACACCACAAAGAACTACAGGCAAAGGACAGACTAAAAAATAACATTTAAAACAGAGGTAAAATACACATTGAAAAAGCAAATACAAATGATCTTAAGAACAATTTGTTAGATAAAAGCAGTTAAAAAGTTAAAAACAGTTAAAAAAGTTAAAAACAGTTTGAAGTCTCATGCTGGGTTAAAAGCCAGTGAATAAAAATGTGTTTTAAGAAGAGTCTTAAAAGTAGCCAAAGAAAGGGCCTGTCTCACATGGAGAGGGAGATCGTTCCAGTGTGTCAACGTTTAAAAACCATCCCTGAACAGAGGAGGTGGTCTGCGACGGCACCAGTCTCTCACATACAATACTGTCCTTTCAACCATTCCTAAATGACTCTGCAATTTAGCCTCCAACAAATAACAGGAGTTCGAAACATTCTCGTCACAGAAGATGACCAGAATGCCATTTATGCCATTTATTTACAACTGAATGGAATGCTTACGTGAGGGATTCCGACTATTTAGGACTGGTAGTAGTCGATTCACAGCGATTGTTCTGCCACACAATACCTCACTGCTAACGAGGGGCAATTAACTTCAACGACTGTCATTGGCTTTGACAGTTAGGATTGCTCGTTTGCATCAAAACAGTTATTTTTCTCACTACAATAGGGTGAAACCATCTTTGGCCAGGCACACCCTCCTGGTTTTGGAGTATAAATATTTGGGGTTTTGGCCCCAGCTGCTGGACTAGATCTGACTAATCTAAGTCTCTGATCATGAAATGATGAAGCGTACTTGGATGAGAGGCAAAACGTCTTCTAAGACAAACCAAACAGTCCAGTTGCGATTGATTGGATGTCCTTTGTAATAGTTTTAGGTCAGTTAAGCAGCATTGTCCATTCAACAGCTTATAGAGATAATTACTGATTCAGCATCGCTTCGAAACACCGTCATCGTGACAGACATGGGTGTCTTTCAAAAACGGCCGCACTATTTAAGTTTATATAGTTGCCAAACCTTTTCCCTAAAAATATAGGGCCTAATCTAGGACGATCCAAAAAAAAGTCTGCGCAAACTATAAAATTGTGTGTACTATTAGTGGACGTGTTGTGCGTGATCTACTAAGACTGCGTGTGCAATTAAAAAATTGTGCAAGCCCTTTTCTAAATCGCAATCTAGACGGCAGAAACATTTTAAATTGTTTTAAAATTGCTGGGAATCGCTTGCCATTTGGTCAAACAGTTCTCTTATCGATCCTTTCGGGTGGGAATGAAGTCGCATAGTGACGTCAGATCTCAAAATGGCAGAGCCCGGGTGCAACAAATGCTCTTCAGTTGACTACATTTTGAAAGAATAGATTGCAAGAGCACTACTTTTAATAACTATAAGGCTGCTAGTTTATTAGAAGGACATGCGAGCAATATGCTGAAACACTTGAACACACAGCATGGAATATATATAAATGAAAGTCATGTTTTTAACCGTTCCTGTCTAATCAATCAATCAATCAAAGTTTATTTATATAGCCCTAAATCTCGATTGTCTCAAAGGGCTGCACAAGCCACAACGACATCCTCAGATCCCACATCAGGGCAAGAAAAAAAAACAAAAAAAAACAATCCCAGCAGCAGTAACGTTAGCATGTCATCTGAATACAACAGCTACTAACTAACACCTATCATGTTAGCACTTTTATTTGTTAAATTCAAATGAAAGCCTTCTCATTTAGATTAGCATGACGAGGGACAAATTCTAACTGGCTCTGAGGCGGCAGCCCCAGTTCACGTCTGCAGCTAGACCAGGGGTCGGCAACCTTTACCAGTCAAAGAGCCATTTTGACCAGTTTCACAAATTAAAGAAAACAATGGGAGCCACAAAAATCTTTTGAAATTTAAAATGAAATTACACTGCATACAACGTTTTTTTCATGCTTTGTGCTATGTATAAACCAAGGGTCTCAGACACGCGACCCACACCTTAATATGGAAATTGAATATTAGTTTGATATGAATGGCGCTTGACAGCGTCATACTTGTCAACCCTCCCGATTTTTCCGACAGACTATGAATTTTAGGGCAACTGTTCTCTCGAACGTGCCGTGATGGTGCAGCATTTAGCGCCCACTACAACCAGCGTGCCGTCCCAGCCACACGTTGTATGGGGCTTCTGCTTGCTCACGTAAGTGACAGCAAAGCATACTTTGTCAACAACCACACAGGTTACACTGACGGTGGCGGTATAAAAAACTTTAACACTCTTACTAATAATGCGCCACACTGTGAACCTACACCAAACAAGAATGACAAACACATTTCGGGAGAACATCTGCACCGTAACACAACATAAACACAACAGAACAAATACCCAGAATCCCATGCAGCCCTAACTCTTCCGGGCTACATTATACACCCCCGCTACCAAACCCCGCCCACCTCAACCGACGCACAGAGGGGGAGGAGGGGGTTGCTGTGTGAGGGAGCAGGGTTGGGGTGGGGGCGGGGTTTGGTGGTAGCAGGGGTGTATAATGTAGCCCGGAAGAGTTAGGGCTGCATGGGATTCTGGGTATTTGTTTTGTTGTGTTTATGTTGTGGTGCGAATGGTCTCCCGAAATGTGTTTGTCATTCTTGTTTGGTTTTGGTTCAAAGTGTGGCGCATTATTAGTAAGAGTGTTAAAGTTGTTTTATATGGCCACCGTCAGTGTAACCTGTGTGGTTATTGACCAAGTATGCCTTGCTGTCACTTACGTGTGCAAGCAGAAGATGCATATAACAAGATGCTGGGCTGGCACGCTGTTTGTACAGATTGTAGAAGGCGCTAAATGCTGTACCATCATGGCACGCCCTTATTATTAATGTAAGGGTGAAAATCGGAGAATATTAATCCCAGGAGACTTCTGCGAGAGGCACTTAAATCCGGAAGTCTCCCGGGAAAATCGGGGGGTCGGCAAGTATGCAGCTGAGCCGCATCAGAGTGATCAAAGAGCCGCATGCGGCTCCGGAGCCGCGGGTTGCCGACCCCTGAGCTAGACCAATGTCACCAAGCAGCGACTAAGTATGTGGTCAAAAGTTTGCATTTTCGGTAGGTGAATGTTCAATTGTAGTCAGAGAAAAGTTGCATGTTTTCCTGAAGCCAGATTTGATCTCAGTCATTATATTAGACATATAAACTCATAAAATGTTAATATGGTTTAAAAGTCTATTCATGTCAGCAGTTAACTGCAAATGTGAAACTAATCTGTGATATTAACTCGTTACATGCAAGTCATTATTTGTTATAATTTGGATCACTGTGGCATTTTCAATTCAAAGTTTTCATAAACTATAAGCCATAATCATCAAAATTATAACCAATAAAGGCTTGACCTATCTCACTTTGCATTTAATAAGTTAATATCACATGTTACTATGTTACATTCTTGTGTAATTTGCACATAACTAAATTCTACAGAAGAATATTAATTTATTATATTTATTTACAAAAGTTATTTTTTCTTGTCTGTGACATACAGTATGTGCCTCTTGAGACCTCACTGTAGGCTTCGTAAGGTCATGTTACTTCTAAACTAGACAAAATTTATGCTGAGCCATCCTTTTTTTCCTCTTTCTTTTTCTAAATAAGAATCGATAAGGGAATTGTTAAGGAACTGAATCATTAAGCAGAATTGAAAGTGGAATCGAGCGTGGAAAAATCTTATCAATTTCCATCCCTGAATGTCTGGAATAACTCAAACGCCAGAAAATGCATATTGAAAGATGTTTTTCATCTCCAAGATGTATTACAATAATATTTTTCCCAAATAAAAAAACCATCTAAAATAAAACGCCAAAAGACACCAACATGCATACATTTAATTTTTTTATGAGCCCCTTAAGTCATCCAGCAGCTATACATGTTCCGTGGCCCGGATCATGTTTTGTTATTTTCTGTTAGTTTTGGACTCCCTGAGTTCCTGTTTGTGCACCTCTGGGTTTGTTTTAGTTTCCATGGGGATTAATTGGGTTCACCTGCCTCTGGTTAGTGGTCAGCACGCTCACCTGTTGTCGACCACTTTCTTTCTTTTCTTTCTTTAGTTTATTTCGAACATGAACACACTTACAGCATAATACATCACACAATTTCATATCATTTCATTTTACATAATGCCCGAAAAGGAGTAGGAAGAAGCAAAGCTTATTTAATCCTACCCCTTTCCCGCTTCAGAGCGTTTACAAATATATAGAATCATTTACTGACCTTTTTATATAATAAAATAACATCTATGAATTAGTATACACAACAGTTTTGTAATATTTAATTAATTAATTCAGTCATTATTAACATACTGAGATGAAGAATATCTTATTTTCGATAAGGTTGGAAGTATTTCTCATAATTCTTCTTCTTTGTACTTTGTAAGCACTATTATTTTGAACAACCTCTTAAACTGGATCATATGAGTACAATTTTTAACTTCTTTACTTATTCCATTCCATAATTTAATTCCACAAACTGATATGCTAAAAGTTCTAAGTGTTGTGCGTGCATATAAAAATTTTAAATTATTTTTTCCTCTAAGGTTATATTTCTCCTCTTTAGTTGAGAAGAATTGTTGTATGTTAGTGACCACTAATCAGAGAGCTATTTATTCACCTCTCTCGCCACGCTCAGTCTGGCGTCATTGTTTGCTACACGCAACATGTCACGTTAGTATTTCTTGTCTCCTAGTCTATATTCCTATGCTAAGTGGTAGCCTTAGCTTCCTGTGCGATCGGCACCTTGTTCCTTCTGCTTGTTTTCTGTTTTTGGTACGTTTGATTTTGAAAATTGTCTGGAGTGGTTTGTCTGCATCCCGGGGGAACGAACCCCGCAGTAAGCTGCGACCCCCCCCCGCCGTGACAATACAATTATAAAAGGAAATTGCTGAATAGACGATAGGTCTAATATTTCTTATTTCTGACAATCCAAATACAAACCCCGTTTCCATATGAGTTGGGAAATTGTGTTTGATGTAAATATAAACAGAATACAATGATTTGCAAATCCTTTTCAACCCATATTCAATTGAATGCACTACAAAGACAAGATATTTTCTGTTCAAACTCATAAACTTAATTTTTTTTTTGCAAATGATAATTAACTTAGAATTTCATGGCTGCAACACGTGCCAAACTAGTTGGAAAAGGGCATGTTCACCACTGTGTAACATGGCCTTTCCTTTTAACAACACTCAGTAAACGTTTGGGAACTGAGGAGACACATTTTTTAAGCTTCTCAGGTGGAATTATTTCCCATTCTTGCTTGATGTACAGCTTAAGTTGTTCAACAGTCCGGGGGTCATTTTAGGCTTCATAATGCGCCACACATTTTCAATGGGAGACAGGTCTGGACTACAGGCAGGCCAGTCTAGTACCCGCACTCTTTTACTATGAAGCCACGTTGATGTAACACGTGGCTTGGCATTGTCTTGCTGAAATAAGCAGGGGCGTCCATGGTAACGTTGCTTGGATGGCAACATATGTTGCTCCAAAACCTGTATGCACCTTTCAGCATTAATGGCGCCTTCACAGATGTGTAAGTTACCCATGTCTTGGGCACTAATACACCCCCATACCATCACAGATGCTGGCTTTTCAACTTTGCGCCTATAACAATCCGGATGGTTCTTTTCCTCTTTGGTCCGGAGGACACGACGTCCACAGTTTCCAAAAACAATTTGAAATGTGGACTCGTCAGACCACAGAACACTTTTCCACTTTGTATCAGTCCATCTTAGATGAGCTCAGGCCCAGCCAAGCCGACGGCGTTTTTGGGTGTTGTTGATAAACGGTTTTCGCCTTGCATAAGAGAGTTTTAACTTGCACTTACAGATGTAGCGACCAACTGTAGTTACTGACAGTGGGTTTCTGAAGTGTTCCTGAGCCCATGTGTTAATATCCTTTACACACTGATGTCGCTTGTTGATGCAGTACAGCCTGAGGGATCGAAGGTCACGGCCTTAGCTGCTTACGTGCAGTGATTTCTCCAGATTCTCTGAACCCTTTGATGATATTACGGACCGTAGATGATGAAATCCCTAAATTCCTTGCAATAGCTGGTTGAGAAAGGTTTTTCTTAAACTGTTCAACAATTTGCTCACGATTTTGTTGACAAAGTGGTGACCCTCGCCCCATCCTTGTTTGTGAATGACTGAGCATTTCATGGAATCTAGTTTTATACCCAATCATGGCACCCACCTCTTCCCAATTTGCCTGTTCACCTGTGGGATGTTCCAAATAAGTGTTTAATGAGCATTCCTCAACTTTATCAGTATTTATTGCCACCTTTCCCAACTTCTTTGTCACGTGTTGCTGGCATCAAATTCTAAAGTTAATGATTATTTGCAAAAAAAAAACCTTTATCAGTTTGAACATCAAATATGTTGTCTTTGTAGCATATTCAACTGAATATGGGTTAGAAAAAGGATTTGCAAATCATTGTATTCCGTTTATATTTACATCTAACACAATTTCCCAACTCATATGGAAACGGGGTTTGTAGTTTGATACACATACACATACCTTGCTGCTGCCCTCTTGGCCAGGTCTCCCTTGGAAAAGAGATCTTTGATCTCAATGGGATTTTTACCTGGTTAAATAAAGGCTAAAACCCCCCCCAAAAAACAGAGGATTCTCTGTCTGCCGTATGTCTTTGAGGCACGAGCACTCCTCTCTCACAGCCGTGTGCGTAACTTTCAGGTTGCACATACTTTTCAGTCCTGCTAAATAAAACGCAAAATAGTGCTCGCCTTTGTAAAAACATTTTTTTCATTGTATTTCATTATACTCCCACCACTGCTTTTTATAGTGACTTTAGTTAAATTCCATTGTTGGCTAATTATTTTACCTGGGACTGGAAGTACGTTTCTTGCGGCGTGGACAAGATGTCTGCTGAAGCGATGTCCAGATGCAGGAGAATCTGCCGGAAGGAAGGTCTATTTCTTGGTTTGCAATTCCTGCATCGGAACAGACCGTAGAACATGAATCCTACTTTCTGAACGACCTCTTTGTCTCTTAGCGTGTACAAAAGGGATGAACATTACCAGGATTGCCTCAAGAGCAGCTTGAAGCTATCAGGGCAGCTGTCTGGTACGGGCAGCTGCAGGCTGTTGTTGCCCACTCCCCAGATGATAGCTGACGAGTCCACGTCCTTGTAAGGCACCTCTCCTGTCAGCATCTCCCACAGCACAACACCGAAAGACCTGCACACACGCACAGATGATGCATATTTATTTCCACACAGAGCTGTGCACAGAAACATTACCTGGAACTGACAATTCATATTGCTTTAAGGCCTCCTTTCTCCTATTTGTGTAGCACAGGAAGAAATATGTAATGCCAACATAATGAACAAGTCACTGATGCGAAGGATAGGAATCTAAGGGGAGCCATTTGTTGGCGCCTTCTGAGGTTGCCATGGGGACATCGTGTCCAAGGTGCCAAGAGTGGCATTCAGGCGGTGTGTTTATATTAGCAGCTGTGTAAAACACCTCCTCTAATAGTATAGTATTTTATTTGGTTTTAGCTTAGAAACCATCATGTGTTTTTAATGTGGTTTATTTGAGTTTTTAGGTCTTCATTTTATTTTATTTCAATTACCGTATTTTCCGGACTATAAGGCACACTTAAAATCCTTTTTTCCCCTCAAAACTCGACAGTGCGCCTTATAACGCCTAATGTACGGAATAATTCTGGTTTTGCTTACCGACCTCGAAGCAAATTTATTTGGTGCATGGTGCAATGATAAGTGTGACCAGTAGATGGTAGTCACACATAAGATATACATTTAGACTGCACTATGATGGCAATATGACTCAAGTAAACAACACCAACATTTTATATGTTCCATTGAAAATATAGAACATTACACACGGCGCGCAAAAATCCATCAAAATGTTTTAGTACAACTTTGGTAAGCTATGAAGCCACACCGCTTTAAGGATTGTACTGTGCTTCAACATAGGAGTGTTATTATGGTGTGTGTGTATAAGGTAATACATTTTATCTGGCGTTTTGTTTCGCAATATTATGCAAAAGTAACTTTTCTTACTTTCTGGTACCTGCTGATCTGTATTTGGGATCTGCATGAATCCTGAAAAATTGCGCGAGTCCGCCTTTGTAGTCCGTGCTGACACCGTAGTCGATAAGCTTCTTCTTTTTCTCCATCTTCTTGTTATGGGACATTCATCCTCCGCTGTTGCCATTTCTAATATAAAGTAGTGTAAAGTTCTTACTTATATCTGTCAGTAAACTCGCCATGAAAGCACTAAAACATACCGGTGTAGTGAGTTTACATTATTCACCCACGGAACTTTAGTTATTGGAGGGTTCCGGTCGGACGGTTTTTCACGGGACACATTGTTGTTGCACTAGTGAGCCACGGATGAGGAGATTCTGCTCCGTTATTGATTGAAGTAAAGTCTGAATGTCATTAAAACAGTTAGTTCCATCTTTTGACACTTCTTCCACTCCCGTCCTTGCACGCTACACCGCTACAACAAAAATGACGGGGAGAAGACGCTGTCGAAGTGGAGGCACGTAAATAAGACCGCCCGCAAAACGCATGCTGATGCGACTGTCAGAAAGCGACTTGAAGATGATCTGTAAAACATCATCTATGCAACATTTTGACCAAAGAACCACCATTACATGTTATGTAGACCACAAGGAAGTATTTTACATTTAGAAAAAGAAAAAAAAAAGACTCCTTTAATGCGCCCTATAATTTGGTGTGTCTTTATACATTAAAAAAGATCAAAACTAGACCATTCATCGGCAGTGCGTCTTATAATCCAGTCATTTAAATAATAATTTTTATTTTTGATTTTTTTTTTAATATATTGTATCTTTGTTAGTTTCTGTGCCTTTTATTATGTATTCTAATAATTACTCTGTACAGCACCTTGGTCCACTGTTTTTTTTTTTTTTTTTAAAGTTCTCAACAAATAAATTTGAATTAGCGCTATACAAGTATAACCCATTTATCATTTATTTATTTATTAGATTTAATTCTCTTATTAGTAGAAAATGGATGGATGGATTATTAGAATTAAAGCAACAATATGTAAAAAAAATGTCTATAAAATAACCTCAGCCCCATTCATCAGACAGGATCTGTTAACAGCACAAACTACTGGTATGAAGGATAGCATCAGCTGTATGTAGGGTTTCCCAAGGTACTGGAATGTATTAGTGGCCCTGAGTTTTTAGGTTGTAGTGTCATCTAATTTGCACAATTGACCACAAAGCATATGCATGTCATTTTTATTTAGCTTATGGGAGAAAGTGAAGAAAAAATAAAAATAAATTTTCTTCTGTTGCTTCTGGTGTGTTTTTGTTGCCTGTGAGAAGTGGAGGGCACAGCAGCTTTGGCTGCTTGTTGAGAAAATCCACATGTGCTGTCATGTCTCCAAAAGTGTTCAATAACATTTAACTTGATGCTATTGGCTTAAAAAAAACTAAACCTTAGAGTCGTCTGAATATTCGTTAGTTGGCAACATTCATCCCTCCTGCTCCTTCTTTTTATTCTCTGGCAGACAGGTGCTTATAAGGTGTGTTACGAAGCAAGGTCACGATGCTATCTATTGTACCGTTGGAACAACGAGCTACATTCACACACAGTCCCATCATGAAGTGTTTCTGAGCAGGCTTATGAGTCATACTTGCCAACCCTCCCGGATTTTCCGGGAGACTCCCGAAATTCAGCGCCTCTCCCGAAAACCTCCCGGGACACATTTTCTCCCGAAAATCTCCCGAAATTCAAGCGGACCTGGAGGCCACGCCCCTCCTGGTCCGCATGGAGCAATGTTGTTGTAATATATTGAGTTGGAGGCAATAAATAGGCGAGGGGATGAAGTACGTCTCTTTACTGTAGACTTCAGAACAGACTCACACACTTGACGTCAGGTGCACAACAGCACGTAAATCGTTGGCCAACCAAAAAGTAACCCCAGTACGCTATAGCCAACATTCACCAGGAGATGGCAACAGACAAACAAAGATCACTCTATTACATTCCAGTCTCTCCATGTTTTCTCACCATGGTAACATGTGATCCACATGCACTGTGCGCTGTCTCTGTCCCTCTTGATAGATATATATATATATATATATATATATATATATATATATATATATATATATAAGAAAATACTTCACTTTCAGTGAATTATATATATATATATATATATATATATATATATAAAATATATACTGTATATTTATATGAAATACTTGACTTGGTGAATTCTCGCTGTAAATATACTCCTCCCCTCTTAGCCACGCCCCCACCTCCCGAAATCGGAGGTCTCAAGGTTGGCAAGTATGTTATGAGTAGAATATTATTTTTAACTGTAGAGGAGCTTTGAAGGACAAATATGAACCAACTGTTCATTAGTACTGTACTACTTCAAAGTAATTGACATACAACTGAATACATAATTCATTATGAGATGTTGCAGCAGTGTCCTCTTTCAACGTGCATATGGCTTTTTTTTTTGCACATGACTGAGCTCACTCTTTTACTCCTTTAATACAGGGACACACTTAGCAACTAATTGCCCATAATTCATTGTCCATCTGTCTAATGATGATAAAAGTAAGGGATACCAACTTTATTTTACAACCCATAGGGGGCGCCACTAATGTCATGTGAAAAAAACCAGGCAATTGAATGCATGATAACAGCCTATCAAGTGATTTCCCTACAAACTATGTGGTATGTGGAGGTGATGTGCTCTACTTCTGCATGGAAAGAGCTTTTTTAATCCTATTTTCACCTCTCTGCTAATGCACTGCTGGCCGGGGGCCAAGGCAGCCGCAAGATTGGAAGGTTATTCCAGCCTCTCCTGAGCACTGCAGCATCTGGCAAATCAATTATTAAATTAGCCAGCGTTCCTTTTTACGAGGAGCAAGAGTGATGGAGGGATGCGGGGACGTGGAGAGGGAGGGGGAGCGGCTTTAACACACAGGGCACCCCATCACATGAGGCCGGGAGCCTATAGAATTTCTTGTAATGAGATCTGGTCATAGATTTTCTTGAAACAAGATCCCCACACTCGGTACTGTAGTAGGTTCCGACAAATACTCGTCTACGTTGATTCGCTGAAGCAAAATCCAAAAGGTTACCTACCAAATGTCCACCTTTTCTGAGACGGGCTCGTTGCGTATGACCTCAGGGGCCATCCAGGCCACCGTGCCGGCAAAGGACATCTTGGTGCTCTTGTCGCTCAGCTCCTTGGACGTGCCGAAGTCAGAGATCTTCACCCCGTCGTCGTAGGTGATGAGAATACTAGAAAGACGTGTTGGTTAAGTCGGTCTAGCGTTGGCTCAGTGGCATTGCATCACTCACTTGGGTGATTTAAGGTCCCTGTGGATGATCTTGTGGAGGTGAAGGTAGTTCATGCCGCCAGCAACGCCCATTGCCCAATCCATGAGGAGCGAGGGGGTGATCTTCCTGCCCGCTCTCAGCACCTCGTAGAGCTGGCCCTGGGCACAGTACTCCATGAGGATGCAATAGCAGGGGGCCTGGGTGCAGATTCCTCTGTGCAAAGTGACATTAGACAGGTTAGAACAGGAGTGTCAAGCTTCTTTTTATTGAGGGCCACATCAAAATTACGGCTGCCCTCAGAGGGCCACTTTAAATGATGTGGCGACCCACATAAAAAATGGGGCGAACCACTTTAAATGACATTGAATGAAGTGACGGGCCACATTAAAGGATGTGGAAAACCACACTAAACAATGTGGAAGACCACATTAAATGATGTGGAAAACCACATTAAATGACGTGGGAGACCACATTAAATGACGTGGAAAACCACTTTAAATGACGTGGAAAACCACATTAAATGATGTGGGAGACCACATTAAATGATGTGGAAAACCACATTAAAGGATGTGGCAGACCACGTTAAACAATGTGGAATGACCACATTAAATGACGTGGGAGACCACATTAAATATAGTGGCAGACCACATTAAATGTCATGGGAGACCACTTTAAATGACGTGGAAAACCACATTAAATGACATGGGAGACCACATTAAATGATGTGGGAGACCACATTAAATGATGTGGAAAATCACATTAAGTGATGTGGCAGACCACGTTAAACAATGTGGAATGACCACATTAAATGATGTGGAAAACCACATTAAATTGCGTGGAAGACCACATTAAATGATGTGGAAAACCACATTAAATGACGTGGGAGACCACATTAAACAATGTGGAAAACCACATTAAATATAGTGGAAGACCACATTTAATGTCATGAGAGACCACATTAAATGACGTGGAAAACCACATTAAATGACGTGGAAAACCACAATAAATGATGTGGAAGACCACATTAAATGATGTGGAAAACCACATTAAAGGATGTGGCAGACCACGTTAAACAATGTGGAATAACCACATTAAATGATGTGGAAAACCACATTAAATGACGTGGGAGACCACATTAAATATAGTGGCAGACCACATTAAATGACGTGGACAACCACATTAAATGACATGGGAGACCACATTAAATGATGTGGGAGACCACATTAAATGATGTGGAAAACCACATTAAGTGATGTGGCAGACCACGTTAAACAATGTGGAATGACCACATTAAATGATGTGGAAAACCACATTAAATGATGTGGCAGACCACATTAAATGATTTGGGAGACCACATTAAATGACGTGGAAAACCACATTAAATGACATGGGAGACCACATTAAATGACGTGGAAAACCACATTAAATATAGTGGCAGACCACATTAAATGACGTGGACAACCACATTAAATGACATGGGAGACCACATTAAATGATGTGGGAGACCACATTAAATGATGTGGAAAACCACTTTAAGTGATGTGGCAGACCACGTTAAATGATTTGGGAGACCACATTAAATGACGTGGAAAACCACATTAAATGACATGGGAGACCACATTAAATGACGTGGAAAACCACATTAAATGACATGGGAGACCACGTTAAACTATGTAGAATGACCACATTAAATGATGTGGAAAACCACATTAAATGACGTGGGAGACCACATTAAACAATGTGGAAAACCATATTAAATATAGTGGCAGACTACATTAAATATAGTGGCAGACCACAATAAAGGAGACAAAATATACATGTTTTAACAACAGTAACGTTTGGAAATGACTAATCTGAACAGGAAAACCTAAAACATTTGTAAAACTTCAGGTTAGCTAATAAAAAAGCGAGTGAACCTAAAATGTAAATGAAATGAACATAAATATAACTAAAAAACATATAGCATAATTATTATCATACAAAGATATTATCATATCTACCCTGACTCTGCATCTCTCAATCCCATATTTGGTGGATAACAGGGGAATTATTATATAAATATGGATTCTTATTTATGCACATTCATGTTTTTTGCAAGCCAAATATGTAATTTCAAGACAAATGTTTACATCATATTTACAGCATGCATTTATTATCACTAATTTCCCATCATACTTCCATTTTCATTAGTAATTTGATCCAAAAAGTCAGACAAAATCTAAATTGTACAATAAGCAAAGCAATGTTTTTCATTTGAAATCCAGTTACGGTAATCCATTGAGACCCCCAAAATATTATAGTTGCTATAACTATGGCTTTACAAGCAGAAAACAATGCAAAACATAAAATTGATAAATGAACATTTAACATCACTTTTGCCTTTATTGAAGATTGTAAAAAGATTAGGAAGGAAACAAGGTAGAAAATCTGTGTCTATGAGTTTTGTACTGAATTTGATAATGTTTTTCATCTTTTTTTAATCAAAGTTCTGGTACTCGCAACTTTCTTTGGCCCCCTGGTAGAGCATTTTGCAGTTATATATTCCTAAAAAGCACTGAGATTGAGTCATCAATGCAGTGGATTCTTTGTTTCGGCACTCGATGAAACACAAATGGACTAGCTTGTTTTGTGCAATTTTTGAAACAATATATGACATTTTTGTGGAAAACAAAGCATATGAAAAGTGAGGTATTCAAAAAACGAGGATTTCCACGAGAAGTTTCCAACAGAGAACATTTTCAAGTGCAAGTGATAGAATTTTGGACTTACTTGAAAGTAATGATGTTGGGGTGTTTGAGCTTGCGGAGGTGCTTAATGTCAGTTTCTTTTATATTCCGCACTTTCTTCACGGCCACTTCCTGTCCGTGCAATTTCCCCAGAAAGACGGCGCCTTGTGCCCCGCTGCCGACCCACTGTAGGTCGGATATCTCCTCGAAAGGGACTTCCCACGCTTCTGCAAACAGGAAGAATCAAATTCTGCATCACTTTAAGTCTTGAAATACATTCTCTGATCATTAGCAAAGTAGTGCAACAAGAGGTGTCCTGGCTGGTCCACTATTATTAAACACGGCTAACGTTGGTGATCTGGGGGGTTTTCATGGCAATAAAGACAAGCTAGTGGACAATCAATAATTCTGCCATATTGAGGGAAGCTGATATTTTAAGAAATTATATCGGAAAATACTTCATATTGGTTTTTGAACTGTACTCCATCCATCCATCCATTTTCTACCCCTTGTCCCTTTCTGGGTCACTGGAGGGATGGAGCCTATTCCTGGACAAGTCGCCACCTCCTCACAGGGCCAACACAGATAGACAGACAGACAACATTCACACACTAGGGACCAATCTTAGTGTTGCCAATCAAACTATCCCCAGGTGCATGTCTCTGGAGGTGGGAGGAAGCCGGAGTACCCGGAGAGAACCCACGCAGTCACGGGGAGAACATGCAAACTCCACACAAAAAAACCACGAGCCCCAGGAATTAAACCAAGGACCCATCACAAAAAAATGGATGTATGTATTTTTGTGTTTTCTGAGGAGAGTTCTGTTCAGTCAGATGCAACGTTTTTGTTAAGATTGGTGTGGTGGAAGGTCCGAACAGCAACAAAAGTGAATTTAGTACAAAAGTTTTATTTACCCATAATCAAATGGTACACGGTTGGATTGAATTGCCAACGCAAACAACGTCCTCCGGAGACGTTGGATGAATCGAGAATCATGCGAATCACACATAGGCTTGGTCTACTTGGCCATTTATGTGTTTTCCTCATGTGTCAAGGTCCTGTTGTTTTGGACCTGTTTATTCTGCAACCTCCTTGAATCCTTTAGCCATAACAAACAATCAAAACATTTTGTAGAATGGTCAGGCCGACCACTCGTTCAATTATAACCCACATATGCTCCATCAATGGTTCAGAATAGAAAAAAAGAAACGAGCAGACATTCTTAATGTTTTTCGACAGACTCTCGCTCCAGACTTCGACAGACACAAAATATGGTTCAAAAGGTCAGAAATTCCACTACATTGGTCTTTTCTTGTATTTTGGTAAAGTCATTGAAAGACTGTAGATATTAGGGATGTCCCGATCCAGGTTTTTGCACTTCCGATCCGACACCGATATTGTTTTTGCACTTCCGATCCGATACCGATACTGACCGATACTGGCCTATCCGAGCATGTATTAAAGTTTAAAGTTATTTAGCCAACTTAGTTGTCAGAATCATGTTGAAAAGGGTTTTAGTACTCTTGATAACAACTAGCCAGCTGAATTAGGGGAGTTTGAATAATACACAATGGTTGGTAACAAGAAACTGACCTGTTTATTCAAGGATAAACACAAAATAGACAAAATGATACATGACAAACAGAAATGGCATCATTGAACTAGGGCTGGGCGATATGGCCTTTTTTTAATATTGCGATATTTTAAGGCCATATTGCGATACACGATATATATCTCGATATTTTGCCTTAGCCTTGAATGAACACTTGATGCATATAATCACAGCAGTATGATGATTCTATGTGTTTTGATTGATTGATTGAGACTTTTATTAGTAGGTTGCACAGTGAAGTACATATTCCGTACAATTGACCACTAAATGGTAACACCCCAATAAGTTTTTCAACTTGTTTAAGTTGGGGTCCACTTAAATTGATTCAAGATACAGATATATACTATCATCATAATACAGTCATCACACAAGATAATCACATTGAATTATTTACATTATTTATAATCCAGGGTGTGGAGGGGGGCGCCGGATGTAAGTGTCAAAAAGACAGCCAAAAGAGTTTGATATGAGAATAAATCTAAAGTTAAAATATAGGGTAGAAATGCACCCATTTGCAGGAAATGTAGTCTTGATTTTCAAAATTTTCTTTCAAGGCTTGCATGTCTACATTAAAACATTCTTCTTCATACTGCATCAATATATGCTACTTTTAAACTTTCATGCAGAGAAGGAAATCACAACTAAAAAAATCACTAATTTTTTCATACGGTGTTGATGTGGAAATTTTTGCCTCGGCATTTTGATGGTGAGGGCTTGTGGCACCGAATGGGTCTCGACAGACGTCACAATATTTGAACAATGATGACGAAAACTGTTTTCTCTGTCGTGTCCGTGTGTCGAAAATTGTTATGCGCTTATTTTTTTATTTGATTTTGTGCGTGACATTTAATTGCTATGCGCACAGGCGCGCACCTTAGAGGGAACGTAGGTCACATGGCTGCGCTAGCATCACAGCTAACGTTAGCCAACTGCTACCTCTCTGCTCGGGGAGGAGGTATACGTATGTGACGTATGACGTGACAGTATGTGATGTGTGTAAGAAGGTGCACTTGCTGTCTGTGAGAGGGAGACACAGGAAAGAGTGAGAAGAGCCTGTCGTGTAATGCCAGCAGCTAAAAGCAACTGCGTGAGAATCCACAGACCTGTGGATGTGTTGAAGGTGTGCTGGAAAATGCGGAACGGAAATTAGGGAGCAGCAGAAAAGTGGAATGTATTATTTAAATCGATGCGTTGGAAAACACGGACCGGAGTTTTAAAAAAAACTGAATCTGGATCGGCATTTTCCCATGCCTTGCCGATACGCATTTTTTGGCAAATATCGGTGGCTGATCCGATCCAAATATCGGATCGGGACATCCCTAGTAGATATACACTTGTAAGAGCTAGCAGCTACACAACAGCTAAGCACACAATAGCACACAAGCTAGACATACGTAATAAGTTTCCTTAATTGAACAGCCCATTTGTCTGTATAAAGAATATCAAATAAATATATTTGCATATTACCGTATTTTCCGGACCATGGTGCGCACCGGATTATAAGGTGCACTGCAGATGAATGGGTCTAGTCAGGTCTATTTTCATACAAAAGGCCACCAGATTATAAGGCGCATTAAAGGGATCAGATAATATTTTTCTAAATGTAAAATACTTCCTTGTGGTCTACATAATATGTAATGGTGGTTCTTTGGTCAAAATGTTGCGTAGAGGATGTTTTACAGATCATCTTCAAGCTTCAGGATGCACCGTTTTGTGGGCGGTCTTATTTACGTGGCTCATCTTCGGCAGCGTATTCTCATCGTCATCTTTGTTGTAGCGTGC
This sequence comes from Nerophis lumbriciformis, assembly GCF_033978685.3. Classification (NCBI taxonomy): domain Eukaryota; kingdom Metazoa; phylum Chordata; class Actinopteri; order Syngnathiformes; family Syngnathidae; genus Nerophis; species Nerophis lumbriciformis. The sequence goes on along the minus strand of NC_084550.2, from coordinate 38,580,797 downwards.
AAGGACGGGAGTGGAAGAAGTGTCAAAAGATAGAGCTAACTGTTTTAATGACATTCAGACTTTACTTCAATAAATAACGGAGCAGTATCTCCTCATCCGTGGCTCACTAGTGCAACAACAACACTGGAAATGTGTCCCGTGAAAAACCGTCCGACCGGAACTCTCTAATAACTAAAGTTCCTTGGGTGAATAATGTAAACTCACTACACCGGTATGTTTTAGCGCTTTCATGGCGAGTTTACTGACAGATATAAGTAAGAACTTTACGCTCATTTATATTAGAAATGGCAACAGTGGAGGATGAATGTCCCATAACAAGAAGATAGAGGAAAAGAAGAAGCTTGTCGACTACGGTGACTACAAAGGCGGACGTGTGCCAATTTTCAGGACTTATGTAGATCCCAAATACAGATCAGCAGGTACCAGAAGGTAAGAAAAGTTGCTTTTGCATAATATTGCGAAACAAAACGCCAGATAATGTCTTACCTTATATACACACACCATAATAATACTCCTATGTTGAAGCACAGTACAATCCATCAAGCGGTGCGGCTTCATAGCTTACCAAAGTCGTACTAAAACATTTTGATAGATTTTTGAGCGCCGTGTGTAATGTTAAAATATTATCAATGGTGTTGTTTACTTGAGTCATATTGCAGTCTACACATAACTATTATGTGTGACTGCCATCTACTGGTCACACTTATAATTTCACCATGAATCAAATAAAATAGCTTCGAGGTCAGTAAGCACAACCCAAATTATTCCGTACATTAGGCGCACCGCTTCATTTTGAGAAAATGAAAGGATTTTAAGTGCGCCTTATAGTCCAAAAAATACGGTTCTTACCAGTGTTGGGTTAGTTACTGAAAAGCAGTAACTAGTTACAGTTACTAGTTACTTCATTTCAAAAGTAACTCAGTTACTAACTCAGTTACTTACACCAAAAAGTAATGCGTTACTGTGAAAAGTAACTATTTAGTTACTTCTTTTTGTCTTTTTTTTTTTTTAGAGCTCCCATCAATGCCCTTTTAGCCTTCATTTCAGTACTGTTTTGCACTGGAGAATAATACAATGTGTTGATCAACTTGACATGCATTTGCATCACTGAACTCTGCTAAGCAATGTGGTCTACATACAACACACAAAGACAAAGATATGTTACAAAGACCAATTTGTTTCTGGCCAGAACAAATTGACAAAACTATTTTAAATAGCTGCAACATAACGTACATAAGTAACAAACAGCATAATAACAGCATAGATGTAAACCAAGAAAGGCACACACTACATACACAAAGCCTAACCAGGCATTTTCTTCCTCAAGTAATTCTGATACAAAATCATGTCTGAAGCCCAGAAGACTCTCCACATTTCCCCAGTTTTAGTTTAGAGATAAGGAAAAATTGGCCTGGCCCACTAGGATCCCTCTTTATGTTTGTGAACTTTATAGTCTATACATTTAGAGTGATGTGATAATCAAACACTCTAGAAGTCTAGAATGAAAGAGTATATAAGAGAATTGACAGCAACGTTCCCTCTCAGGAGCGCGCCTGTGCAATTGTGCACTGCTCAAGCGTCCTCTGCGCACGGCAAATCTATGCCACGCACAAAATCAAATAAAAAAATAAGCGCATAACAATTTTCGACACGACACGGACACGACAGAGAAAACCGTTTTCGTCATCATTGTTCAAATATTGTAACGTCTGTCGAGACGCTTTGAGGACATGAATTCCATCCATCACTTTACTGAGCAAAACTCTTTATTGTCGGCCATAAACACATCACCAAAACATTAGTAAAAAAAATGATATCTAGCAAAAGTGGTCATTTTCTGCAGTACAAACCAGACGAAAAGTAACTTTGTTTTATCAACAGCTGCCGCTCGCTCTTTCTCACGTGCGCCAACACTTGTACCAACACTTGCACATATGGCACTGAGCCAGTGATGCGTTTACAGCCACACAAAAAGTCGGACAACTCCAACACCACACATAAAGTGTAATTCCAGGTCGTTACACTATGATTTACCAATCAAATGTGTGCTTATTCTAGTGTCATTTATCAGGAATCTTAATTTATAAATATTAATCATTAAATGCTGTTAGTATATTAAATAAAAACTAATAAAAATATATTTTTTACAAACAGGAAGTTGCAGGAATGTACACATGATCCCCTGCTTATATCTCATTGTGCAACATGTGAATGTTTTAATGGGAACTAAATGCAATGTCTGAAAGGGGTACCAATTATTTCCAAAGCAGGACTTCCACCCAGACAAACAATACAAGTACACAGTTCATGAAAAACAATATTTGTTGTTATTGTCATTGTAAGTGGGCCTAAACACTTATATTGGAAATGGAAATGACTGCTATCATTTGATTATAATAATAAGAGAATGTTGTCTGTCTATCTGTGTTGGCCCTGTGATGAGGTGGGGACTTGTCCAGGGTGTACGCTGCCTTCCGCCCAAATGCAGCTGAGATAGGCTCCAGCGACCCCGAAAGGGACAAGCGGTAGAAAATGGATGGATGGATGGAGATTGAACTTGTTATTTAGTCAGATTTGGGACAGGTGTGCTGCTGGTGTAGCCACAGTGTGCACTTCTAAAGTTGCTCACATGGGCTCCACTCAATGCTCAGGGAGTTTTTGCGTTTGCTCACACACATGAACAATTAGAGGGAACATTGATTGACAGAGTGTGTGTACCTTCAGCGGTGAATGATGAGAAGAGGCAGAGTTAATCCTTAAGTGGTGGAGGTGAAGTGGCATCAGAATCTCTATCTCTCTTTACTAGCTTCGTCAAAGCATGTTGCTTATGTAGCTTGTTTCAGCAGATTTGAATTGCTGTTTTGGGCAGTAGATGGGATCTTTGATCCAAAGCACAATTTACATTTAACTAAAATGTTCTTTTCTTTGTGCTCGACAAAAGAAAAGTAGTGAAAATATCTCCATGTTAGCAAACTCGACTTCTGGCTCCGCCATGATCAGACACGCCCCCCCCTCTCCACACTCACACGCACACACACCCACACAGAGCGCATGTCTCTCTCTCTTCTCCGGCTTGTGACACAAGAAGAATCAGAACGATGACACAGCAGCGCTCCGATAAAACACACTTTATACTACATAAAAAGTAACGTAAAATAACGCAGTAACGCATCATGTAGTAACGGTAACTGAGTTACTGAAAATAAAAAATAACGCGTTAGATTACTAGTTACCGCCGAAACTAACGGCGTTACAGTAACGCGTTACTTTGTAACGCGTTAGTCCCAACACTGGTTCTTACACATACAAAGTCTCCAAGGCAGAAGTGTATTCAATAAGGAACTTGTCTGCATCATTCAACTTGCTGCGCCCTGAGCTTAACTTAATTGAATGATTGTGGCCATCAGTATTCGATCAATATCGGTATCAGCCATTACTCAAGGCTCTAGTTACGGTATTGTATTGGAAGTGAAAAGTTGTATCGGGACACCCCTCGCAAATATTGAAAAGTAGTAATAAATAGCAGACAATCTCCCCACATATAGGTTTGTAAGCCACATCAGTACATCACAGTAAGCAAGGTGCTCCAACTAAACTCATGTACTCAGTCAGTGTGCAGTCCTAATCTCCAGTGTGTAATTCTCCATCAGCCTGCCAAATCCTGCTTAGTACCTCTTTGGGGCTGACGTGAAACAAGGGTGCAACACTGAGAGGGGGGTGGACTAGAGGATTGGAGAGGCTAATGTGGATCTATAAAGGGGCAGGGAGAGGCGACAAGGGTGCAAAAGAAGCGAGGGGATTCCCTTAAGGAGTCAGCCAAAGACAAAGAGTTTATGTCGAGGAAAATATAAAGCACGGCACGCCATGAAGATTCAGACGCATTTGTCATATTAATAGGAATGGTATGAATGATTAATGCACTCCGTGGCTAATGAGCCCTTCACTGTCTTTCATTTCAGGCGTGTGATAGATCTCCACTGGTCTGCTTTGTTTGCTTAATAGCAAAAAATGCATTCTTTTGCAATCAATAAAAAACCTTCCATTGCTCAAGAACTGGTTTTGCTCGCATCTCTAATTTAGTGTTGATACCTCTGCTAAGGAGGCTGTTTGACATGCAGGAGTCAGGATACATGAAATTCAACATTTGGGTGGAAGAAGGTGTACAATGCACACCCATACTTGATTCATCAACTATTGTTCACAATCATTATGAAAGACATGACGACGGATGTATTTAAAAAAAAAAAAAAGTTTTAACTTGTAATTAAAAGCAAATAAACGTCTGCTTACAGCGGAGCCAATGGGAGGTCCTCTATTTCGCCCATAAAATCCCAAAAATACAGCACCCCCGCGACCCTTTCAAAAAACCCCAACAATACTCCATTTACATTTTGAGATTTGAATATTAACCAAGTATTAGGGATATTGTTATTATAAGCGCTAACGCAGACAAACTATTTATAGGCGGTGCCCTGATCACATCCGTGTGAACCTATGTTTACATCATCTGCTGCTTCCTTGCTTCCTTGCTCCCTGTAAGTTTATTCTAGATCAGTGGTTCTCATACTTGCCAACCTTCCCGGATTTTCCGGGAGACTCCCGAAATTCAGCGCCTCTCCCGAAAACCTCCCGGGACAAATTTTCTCCCGAAAATCTCCCGAAATTCAGGCGGACTCAGGTCCATGAGGACCTGAGTCCGCTAACCCACAATATAACCAGCATACCTGCCCAATCACGTTATAACTGTAGAATGATGGAGGGCGAGTTCTTGGTTTCTTATGTGGGTTTATTGTTAGGCAGTTTCATTAACTTCCTCCCAGCGCGGCAACAACACACAACAACAGCAGTCACGTTTTTGTATACCGTAAAGCAGTTCGTCTGCCGTAAACAGCAATGTTGTGACACTCTTAAACAGGACAATACTGCCATCAAGTGTTATGTGTGTGTATATGTGTAAATAAATGAACACTGAAATTCAAATATTTATTTTTTATATATATATATATATAAAATAAAATTAAAATATATATATATATATATATATATATATATATATATATATATATATATATATATGAAATACTTGACTTGGTGAATTCTAGCTGTAAATATACTCCTCCCCTTTTAGCCACGCCCCCGACCACGCCCCCCTTCTACCCCGACCACGCCCACCCCCACCACCCCTCCCCCCACCTCCCGAAATCGGAGGTCTCAAGGTTGGCAAGTATGGTGGTTCTTAACCTTGTTGGAGGTACCGAACCCCACCAGTTTCATATACGCATTCACCGAACCCTTCTTTAGTGAAAAATAAAATGTTTTTTTTCAAATTCAAGACAAAGTTATATGTTTTTGGTAACACTTTAGTATGGGCAACATATTCTAACTAACAAAGACTTAATTTAGAGTTATTTGGTTAGGGTCAGGGTTAGAGGGTTAGGGTTATAATAAGGCCATGCCGAATAAGGCATTAATAAGTACTTAATAATGACTAGTTAAGAGCCAATATGTTGCTAATTTACATGTTAATAAGCAACTAATTAATGGTGAATATGTTCCCCATACTAAAGTGTTACCATGTTTTTTTACTGGTGCACAAAATGAACCGTGCAGGAACATCACCTTGTTCAAACAACAAAACCAACACAGTGCATAAACTCACAACAAATTACACACCTGCAAATCAGTCTGACTTTTGCTGTTGCCGTATCCGTAATACGCCGATAGGGAGAAGTTTTTATTTACACGATGAGTCGGGTGTGTTTTGACCTCCGCCTAACCCCTGAGCACGACTCACCGAACCCCTAGGGTTCGATCGAACCCAAGTTCCGTCAGTCTACCCCAGGGCAGCTGTGGCTATGAAAGTAGCTTACCACCACCAGGTGTGAATGATTGATGGGTGTTACATGTAAAGCGACTTTGGGTACTTAGAAAAGCGCTATATAAATCCCAGTTATTATTATTATTATTAAGTTAAGAACCACTGTTCTAGATCATAAATCATGCATCTCACCTGGACATGAGACGTCTGAGTAGGTATTCCGACAAGTCGGGACACTTTGACAGTCATTTAGGACCCGAAAATGGCGAGGATGACACGAAAAGACGTGTGTTCACCCCCGACGCCCCCACCCCCTTTTCTTTGTGAGGTGACGTTCTTCACCTAAATGGGAATATATGAACATCCCAGCAGTCGGCATCTGACAGCAGACCTGGTACAGTTAGTGATGTTATGTTTGTTGGCGCTCATAAAGTCTGCAGTGATAAAGAAAAAAATAAATGAATGCGTCGTGTATGCTTAAAATGATCAAAATACGTAAGTATTGAACGTTATTATAAATGTGCCCGTTACTATATTACATATATACTTACATCATGTATATAAAACCTCAAAGGAGGTGTTTGGATGTTTTTTTAAGGGCTTTATTAGGCAGAATTGTGCGGCTCCCATAGGCTCCATTGTAAGCAAATTTTTTATTTTATTTATTTTATTTCATATTTGGAATGCATTAAAAAAAATAACGTCCATTGTCATGTCTCTCATAATGATTGTGAATGATAGGCACAATTCCAAAAAAGTGAAGCTCCCCTTTAAAAACCTCCTAAAGGCTTAGTGGCCACATGCGTGGACAGCACCTTTTAGCTCTTATTTCCAAAATTGTGTACACTACTGCATTGGGGTCTTATGGTCGCTTATGTGGACACTTATACTGCCATCTGGTGGTGTCAGAAGAGTATAACATACAATGGAATTTGGAAAAAAAAAAGTGTAAAAATAAGAATTAGCATGTCGCTAAACATGAAGTACACATTTGTGTACTTATGGACTAAGTACATCATATCAAAAGATGATTCTTAGTTTTTATTCTAATTAGGGTCCAATAAGCCCAAATAGCAAAGAGAAATAAAAAAAGCATGTAAACAAACAGCTTGGGCCTTAAGAGGTTAAGAAAATGGTTGGTTATTGAAGTCATTGAAGCGACCACCAGAGACGCTGTTAATTCAATGTTGGCTATTCTTGGTTGTCTAAAGAAAATAACAGGCCAGCCCGGGAAGTTGACATCCAAATATAATACAATACTGGCATGGAAACATGACTTCAGAACATTCAGAGAGTGATTCACACATTCCATTATTGGATTCTATCAATGGATAAGATTTAAGATTCCCATACTTTTCCCATACGTCTATTTGAATCTGGACTGCCACAAATGCTTTCTCTGCCGATGTTAATGTAGGTGGATTTTACATTTAAAAACGTAAAATCCAGTAAAATATATTATTGTAGTAATATGGTTGTTGTTAAAGTTAAGATTTGTTTGTGATGTATGATCATTTGTGAGGGCGCCAAAGGGACTTGGGCAATACATAAACTTGCATGAACTAACCGATTCTCCCATTCCACTTAAAGTAATATTTATAATAATATAACATGGCCACCTCTGAATGAGGATTGTTGAAACTGTTACTTGACCTTGCGCGTCATCCTTGTATCATTTTTATCTGGGAGCCGTGAGGTGCAGCAGTTATAAAAGCTCTGTATAGCGAGGAAACGGAGACAACGAAGAAAGAAAAGGAGGGGGTTGGCGGTAGTGAAAATCAAATATAAAAAGGAGTCGTAAAATAACAGCCCACCATAAAGACAAGGGCAGATATAAATCTATCCACGTGTCACGTTGTGTTCCTCGTCCAGTTTTCCGTCCTCTACCATTTTATTGGCTTGGTTATTAAACGTTTCTATTGGTGGCGTGTGTGTGTGCACGTGTGTCAGGTTAATAGAGATGAGAGGCAGCGAGGGTCAGAGCGTGGACATGCATTATGCATGAGGCAGGTCCCGCGGGAGCTCTGCGCTATTGTAGCGGCTGCAGACATAAACAACACAGCGACAGAGGGGGGCCGGCTTCATTAGGGGGCTGCGGCGGGAGGGAGGTGGCAGGCAGGCGGACACATGGGCTGGGGGGGTGGTAACTATCAGGGGGAAAATAAGCCCCTTTGCAGCTTTGATAGAGCTCTCCCTTGTCTGACCGTGTCTAATTCTCAAGGAAAAGTGTTTGTTTACAGCACGCCCTTTGTGGAAGTCATCTACTACCTAGTGTTTAATGAAACTCAACTCAGGGTATAATCATTTAATTAGCCCGATTCATTATTAAGACATCCTAGGGACAATTTGGCTTTTTTTTTATTGTCAAGCTATTTTGATTGTGGTGAATGAATACAAGTGAATACCTAAAGCAGCAACACTACACAATCTTAAAATATACTAATGCAAACATCTGTATTAGGATTTAAATTTACCATGTTTTTTGGACTATAAGGCGCACTTAAAATTCTTTCATTTTCCCAAAATACGACGGTGCGCCTTATAGCCCGGTGCGCCTGATGTAAGGAATAATTCTGGTTGTGCTTATCGACCTTGAAGCTATTTTATTTGGTACATGCTGTAATATTAAGTGTGACCAGTAGATGGTAGTCTCACATAAGAGATACGTGTAGACTGCAATATGACGCCAGTAAACATACTTGCGATTTTCCCGGGAGACTCCCGAATTTCAGTGCCCCTCCCGTAAATCTCCCGGGGCAACCATTCTCCTGAATTTCTCCCGATTTCCACCCGGACAACAATATTGGGGGCATGCCTTGAAGGCACTGCCTTTAGAGTCTTCTACAACCTGTAGTCGCGTCCGCTTTTCCTACATTCAAACAGCGTGCCGTCCCAGTCACATGATATATGCGGCTTTTACACACACATAAGTGAATGCTATGCATACTTGATCAACAGCCATACGGGTCACACTGAGGGTGGCCGTATAAACAACTTAAAACACTGTTACAAATATGCGCCACACTGTGAACCCACACCAAACAAGAATGCCAAACACATTTCGGGAGAACATCCGCACTGTAAGACAACATAAACACAACAGAACAAATACCCAGAACCCCTTGCAGCACTAACTCTTCCGGCACGCTAAAATATACACCCCCCGCTACAACCTAACCCCCCCCCATCCCCATCTCCCGAATTCGGAGGTCTCAAGGTTGGCAAGTATGCCAGTAAACAACACTAAAACTTTAAATGCTCCATTGAAAATATAGAATATTACACACGGCGCTCAACAATCTGTCAAAATGTTTTAGTATGACCTTGAAGCCGCACCGCTTGATGGATTGTCGGACCATTATGGCTATCGTAGTCAGAGATACAATTATTACTATGGTGGGTGTATAAGGACCACAAAATGGCACCCATTAGCAGACATATTATCTGGTGTTTTGTTTCACAATATTATACAAAACCAACTTTTCTTACCTTCTGGTACTTGCTGATGTGTATTTGAGATCTGCATAAGTCCTGAAAATTTGCGCACGCCCGCCACTGTAGTCGATAAGCTGCTTCTTTTTCACTATCTTCTTGTTATGTGACATTCATCCTCTGCTGTTGCCATTTTTAATATAAAGTAGCATAAAGTTCTTACTTATATCTCAATATGGAAGCGTTAAAAACATACCGGTGTAGTGGGTTTACATTATTCACCCAAGGAACTTTAGTTATTAGAGAGTTCTGGTCAGACAGTTTTTCACGGACACATTTCCGGCGTTGATGTTGCACTAGTGAGCCACGGATGAGGAGATGCTGCTCCGTTATTGATTAAAGTAAAGTCTGAATGTCATTAACACAGTTAGCTCCATCTTTTGACACTTTTTCCACACCAGTCCTTGCACGCTACACCGCTACAACAAAGATGACGGGGAGAAGACGCTGTCGAAGGTGATCCACGTAAATAAGACCGCCCACAAAGCGGCGCATCCTGAAGATGATCTGTAAAACATCATCTATGCAACATTTTGACCAAAGAACCACCATTACATGTTATGTAGACCACACGGAAGTCTTTTACATTTAGAAAAAAATAATAATATGACCCCGTTTGTGCGCCTTATAATCCGGTGCGCCCTATGGTCCAGAAAATACGGTAGACAAGCTGGTTTCAATTGATAAATTACAGTACGTGTCCCCCAGAAAGCGTAACTTTTTCCCATTTAAAACATGCAGCAACATTTCACAACGTTCTAAAGGTGCCTTAGGTTGTCTCAATGCTTGTTTGAAACGGTGCACATTAAGGGTGTGAATCTTTGGGAACATAATGATTCGATTTGATCCCGATTACCAGAATCGATTCCCGATTCAAACTGATTCTCGCAATATATTATTTAGTAAAATAACTATGATGAAATGTTTTCAAAACAGGTTGCAGGTTATAAAAGCTTATTTTTGTTGCATGGAGATGGCCTAAAACATTTTTGTAAATTGATTCTTATAAAAAAAAGATACTTTCCAAAAAAATAAAATAAATAGATTTTATTTAAAATTATGAATTGATTTAGAATTAGGGTGAATAAGAATCGCGATTCGGATGTGAATCAATCTTTTTGTGCACCCATGGTAAAAGAACAGTGGAGTTACTCTGTGAACTTGCCCCAAAATATAATAAGGTGGAAAAAATATGACTATATAATATATTTTTGGGATGTTCCGATACTCCCAAAACAAATACAAGCCTTGAGTATTGGCCAATACCGGTATTGATCAGTTCAACACAAATCATTAATACTTTTATTATTTATCAATATGTTATTATCTATTTAAATAAACACTATCAACACTATCAATAACCATCTAAAATGGACTTATGCTTTCTTTACGTCAAAGTGGAGTGTTAATTTGTTGTTTTAGCAATACTTATTGATCTTTATAATTCATGAATTTAAGCCCATGACGCAGTAAGAGGATTGATGCGGACACATTTGTTACTGGATACAATCTAATACGCTTCTGCCTTGGAGACTTTGTATGTGTAAGTAAGGTGCAACTATAATGATTTCATACGTGTTTATATTGACAAATGTGCTGTTTTAGACTGCAATATTGTTCAATTAAGGACACTTACATATGTCTAGCTTGTGTGCCATTATGTGCTTAGTGGTTGTGTAGCTGCTACATCCTACTAACCTTTAGTCAGAGATTTAATCTGATCATTGTTTTTCCTGCTTTGGCACCAATATCTGATATCAATTTTGAATCGGGACACCACTAACATTTTTACAGCAGTTTTTGGAAATATAAATGTTTTGTCCTGAGGACCTCAAGTGTGAGAGTTGACACTAGAAAAAAATATATCGCAATTAAAAAATTTAATTAATCGCAGGACCTAAAATACAGTAAACAATAATAATGAAATAATAATACTGCAACAATAATAATACACAATACATACTAGGGCTAGAACTATGTAAAAGTGAGACATGTTTTATATGTAAGAGAAAGATTATTAATAATTTATAAAAAAATAAGAGTAAATTAATCATTGTTTAGATGGTAATGACAAGAAAGCGATGTAGTTAATTTATGAATTGAATTAATCCTACTGGTTTTTGGATATGAAAAACCTAATCGTTATGTATTGTTTGCATGTAATGTGTGTTTTCATTGTAAAGTATTTGTTTCTATTTGTACTTCACAGCATTGCTAATATGATTATTTAAATTTTTATTATAATTTATTTAGTTTTCTCAGAACTAATCTACTACTACTACTACCACCATACAATACTGTTTTTTAAAGTACAGTCATGCAAAATAAAAATCTAAATGTAATGTTTATATGTAGCATTCAGACATTAAGATTGATGTGTTTGAAGTAAAAAATGTATTAATAGATAATATTTTTACAGCTGTGTTTGGGAAGCTGACATTTCTTGTTAAATGTGTGAGTGTATTTTCAGGAGCTCCTCAGTATGCATTTTTTTGGAGTACTTAATGCAGTGTTTTTCAACCTTTTCTGAGCCAAGGCACATTTTTTTCATTGAAAAAATCCCAAGGCACACAACCAGCAGAAAACATTAAAAAATGAAACTCAGCAGCCGATATTGACAGTAAAAAGTCGTTCTCGCAATTGTTGGATATGAATTCAAACCATAACCAAGCATGCATCACTATAGCTCTTGTCTCAAAGTAGGTGTACTGTCACGACCTGTCACATCGCGCCGTGACTTATTTGGAGTTTTTTGGTGTTTTCCTGTGTGTAGTGTTTTTAGTTCTTGTCTTGCGCTCCTATTTTGCTGTTGGTTGTCATGGCATGTACGGATGTACTTTGTGGACGCCGTCTGCTCCACACGCTGTAAGTCTTTGCTGTCGTCCAGCATTCTGTTTTTGTTTACTTTGCAGCCAGTTCAGTTTTAGCTTCGTTTTGCATAGCCATCCCTAATAATAATAATAATAATACCTGGGATTTATATAGCGCTTTTCTAAGTACCCAAAGTCGCTTTACATGTAGAACCCATCATTCATTCACACCTGGTAGTGGTAAGCTATTTTCATAGCCACAGCTGCCCTGGGGTAGACTGACGGAAGCGTGGCTGCAATTTGCGCCAACGGCCCCTCCGACCACCACCTATTCATCATTCAATTCACCGGTATGAGTGGCCCCGGGGGCAAAGGGTGAAGTGTCCCGCCCAAGGACACAACGGCAGCAATTTTTGGATGGTAAGAGGCGGGGAGCGAACCTGCAACCCTCAGGTGTCTGGCACGGTTGCTCTACCCACTACGCCATGCCGCCCCCTAAGCTTCAATGCCTTATCTTAGCGGCACTCACCTTTTGTTTATTTTTGGTTTAAGCGTTAAATACCATTTTACCTGCAAACCATCGTCGTCGTTCCCGACATCTACAAAGCAATTAGCTATCTGCTGCCACCTACTGATATGGAAGAGTATTACACGGTTACTCTGCCGAGTTCTAGACAGTACAGACCCCAAGTACCTGTCGAACTATTTCACCAGAGTATGTGATGCTCACAGGTACTACACGAGAGTGAGTCCCTCAACCTCGTCCCCCCAAAATTCAAGACTGTCATGGGAAAAAATGCATTCTACTATTTTGCCACCACACAGTGGAATGCACTACCAACAGACCTAAAAATTCGAACTCCCCTACTAAATTTTAAAACTGCCATAAAATCATGGCTCAGCTCAACCTCTACCTGATCTGAGCCAAAATTGATCCCCAGCAACTCTTCGAAGCATCAAACAGGTTTATATGTGGTTATAGTGTATATATATTTATAAGTGGTTTATATATATTTATATGTGGTTTATATATATTTATATGTGGTTATAGTGTATATATATTTACATGTGGTTTATATATATTTATATGTGGTTATAGTGTATATATTTATATTTATATGTGGTTATAGTGTACCGTATATATATATTTATGTGGTTTGTATATATTTATATGTGGTTATAGTGTATATATATTTATATGTGGTTATAGTGTATATATATTTATATGTGGTTATAGTGTATATATATTTATATGTGGTTTATATATCTTTATATGTGGTTATAGTGTATATATATTTATATGTGGTTTATATATATTTATATGTGGTTATAGTGTATGTATATTTATATGTGGTTTATATATATTTATGTGTGGTTATAGTGTATATATATTTACATGTGGTTTATATATATTTATATGTGGTTATAGTGTATATATATTTATATGTGGTTATAGTGTATATATATTTATATGTGGTTTATATATATTTATATGTGGTTTATATATATTTATATGTGGTTATAGTGTATATATATTTATATGTGGTTATAGTGTATATATATTTATATGTGGTTTATATATATTTATATGTGGTTATAGTGTATATATATTTATATGTGGTTATAGTGTGTATATATATTTATATGTGGTTTATATATATTTATATGTGGTTATAGTGTATATATATTTACATGTGGTTTATATATATTTATGTGGTTATAGTGTATTTATATTTATATGTGGTTATAGTGTATATATATTTATATATGGTTATAGTGTATATATATTTATATGTGGTTTATATATATATATATATGTGGTTATAGTGTATATATATTTATATGTGGTTATAGTGTGTATATATATTTATATGTGGTTTATATATATTTATATGTGGTTTATATATATTTATATGTGGTTATAGTGTATATATATTTACATGTGGTTTATATATATTTATGTGGTTATAGTGTATTTATATTTATATGTGGTTATAGTGTATATATATTTATATATGGTTATAGTGTATATATATTTATATGTGGTTTATATATATTTATATGTGGTTTATTTATATTTATATGTGGTTATAGTGTATATATATTTATGTGGTTATAGTGTATATATATTTATATGTGGTTTATATATATTTATATGTGGTTTATATATATTTATATGTGGTTTATATATATTTATATGTGGTTTATATATATTTATATGTGGTTATAGTGTATATATATTTATATGTGGTTATAGTGTATATATATTTATATGTGGTTTATATATATTTATATGTGGTTATAGTGTATATATATTTATATGTGGTTTATATATATTTATATGTGGTTTATATATATTTATATGTGTTTATAGTGTATGTATAGTTATATGTGGTTTATATATATTTATATGTGGTTATAGTGTATATATATTTATATGTGGTTATAGTATATATAAGAGTTGTGAGAGTGGCCGTGCCAGCAACCTGAGGGTTCCTGGTTCAATCCCCACCTTCTACCAACTCCGTCACGTCCGTTGTGTCCTTGAGCAAGACCCTTCACCCTTGCTCCTGATGGGTGCTGGTTAGGGCCTTGCATGGCAGCTCCTGCCATCAGTGTGTGAATGTGTGTGTGAATGGGTGAATGTGGAAATAGTGTCAAAGTGCTTTGAGTACCTTGAAGGTAGAAAAGCGCTATACAAGTATAACCCATTTACCATTACCATTTATATGTGGTTTATATATATTTATATGTGGTTATAGTGTATATATATTTTCTCATTCTGTTTTGCACACTCTTGGAGTCAACATGTGCATAGTCATGTACATAGTGTCATGTACATAGTGTATATACCCCCCCGCCCTCTCCCATTTTTTGTATATATTGTTTTTCAAATCACCTGACATGTATACTGTGTATATGTACATCATTTATCCATTTTTTTTTAACGTGTTTTTTTATATACATGTTACAGGTTATATATATTTTATTATTGAATGTATCAAATGTGATGAATATTTAATGGACCACAATGGAAACAAGCCTTTTGGCTTTTTGTGCCGTCCATTTGCTTTTTTGAAGCATTACATGGATTAAATTCTTTAAGATGTCAATTAACTTCTCAATCAATCAATCAATCAATCAAAGACACTCAACAATGGCACATTTGCGGATTATAATTACTGGTTCGCAAAAAATATTTTTAACCCAATTAGGTGAAATTACATAACCTCCCACGACACACCAGACTATATCTCACGGCCACGGCACAGTGGTTGAAAAACACTGACTTAATAATGATATGCTGGATGGTGAGACAATTAGACATACCGTCCAGGTCATGCTTGTGTTCTGTGGAGTACGCCTTCCCGATCATAGTCCAGACGGGTCTCAGGCAGCCAAACAGGCCCTCCAGAAAGCCTCCTCCCCCTCCGGTGGACTGGCACTGCAGTCTGGCGTTGTACGCATCGCTCCGCACCGCGCTGCCGGCCTCCGTCACCGTCCCCTCTCCCTCTGTCCTCATGGGACTGCCGTCATGCTCGTGCAGTTTAAGGACGCTGTTGGCAAAGTGCTCCTGTTGTTCTTCGCCTGGCGTCTGGTTGTGCCCTGGCGTCTGTCCGTCCACTCCTCCACCGCCGCCATGTTCCACCCTGCCCCCTGTGTCTATAGAGAGGACATTGCGAAGAACGCACTGTGTCGGCGTCAGGTCCATTTCGGGGGTGCAAGGGGTTTCGGCATCGAGGCGGCGAAAGGACGGGGGGTCTGAGAGAGGGGTGTTGAAGCCGGAGAGAGACGGGGACGGGGCACGAGGTTCGTGAACGAGGGCCATGAGGGACTTTGGAGAAGAGGCAGCCTTGATGAGAAAAAGACGACGGGGACAAATTAGAAATCTATTCAAGGTGAAATAATTGTCTTGTCACCTCTGGATGTACTATGGTTCTATTAAAAAGATGGTTTGACAAAAGCAGACTATCCTTGAATCTCAGTAAAAGTAAAATAATGCTATTTGGTAACAGTAGAAGAGAAAGTCAAACACAAATACAAATAGACGGAGTAAATATTGAAAGGGTAAAAGAAAACACATTTTGGGGTATAATAATTGATGATAAAAATGAATTGGAAATCTCATATAAAAAATATACAACATAAAGTAGCAAGAAACACATCAATAATGAATAAAGCAAAATATATTTTCGACCAAAAATGACGTCATATTCTCTACTGCTCACTAGTGTTACATATCTGAGTTATTGTGTAGAAATAGGTGGAAATAACTACAAATGTGTGCTTCATTCAGTAACTCAATTACAAAAAAGATCAATTAGAATAATACATAATGTTGGATATAGAGAACATACAAACCCTTTATTTATTAAATCGCAATTATTGAAACTCAACGATTTGGTGCATTTGCAAACATCTAAAATGATGTACAAAGCAAACTATATCCTGCTGGCCAAGAATGTACAACAATTCTTCTCAACAAAAGAGGAGAAATATAATCTTAGAGGAAAATCTAATTTAAAACATTTGTATGCTCATACAACACTTAAAACTTTTAGTATATCAGTATGTGGAATTAAATTATAGAACGGATTAATTATGAACATCTTCAACCCATTTTCCCCCCTTTTTTTTATTTAAACAAAGATTATTTATGTATTTAATATTTGTATGCTTACTATGGTATATTATTTATTTATTATTTATTTGTTCACTGTTCTGTTACAAAGAACAAGGAAATGGGATAAAACTGCTATGGTATGAAAAGGGGTAGGATTAAATAAGCTCTGCTTCTTCCTACTCCTTTTCGGACGTGCTATAATGAAACAACTGGAATCGTGTGATGCAGGGGCGTCACTAGCTTTTAAGGACAGCCCCCAGGAGAGCGAATGTAGCGCACGAGCACAAAACTACACAAAATACTAACAAATACTTAGAAATTATTCATTGTTATTATTATTTAAAAAATGCACGGGACGAAATGAAATGCTCCCCGGACGATGGCTTTTAACCATTTTTTTTCTTTTTCTTTTTATGTATTTATTCATTTAACATGTTATATTAAATGTCTTGGTTTTTCCTCCCTCTGAAAATCCTATGAAATGTTTAACAAGCCATCCTATACTAATACAACAGCTATTAATGTAACAATACAATAAAACAAATATATTTAATGATGTTGTTTTCATTATTTTAACATTAGGCTAATGTATATTACTTTATATAGATTCTACAAGAGTGATGTGGGCATTTTCTATTTGAACAAGTCCAAGGACCGCAGGCAAGGTCGCAGAGAAAATGCGGACTGGATTTTGAGTGATGTGGGCATTTTCTATATGAACAAGTGGAATGGATTGGATACCGACACACTAAAGGGGCTCTTTACCTTAAAGTAGCAATGATTGTCACACACACACACACACACACACACACACACACACACACACACACACACACACACACACTAAGTGTGGTGAAATGTGTCCTCTGCATTTGACCCATCCCCTTGTTCACCCCCTGGGAGGTGAGGGGAGCAGTGGGCTGCAGCGGTGCCGCGCCCGGGAATCATTTTTGGTGATTTACGCTTTATAATGAACATGTCGGCATGTATTTGTTAAAAAAAAAAAATAAATAAAATAATTTAAAAAAATAATAATATATATACCGTACATATATATATATATATATATATATATATATATATATATATATATATATATATATATATATATATATATATAACACCAAATTATTTAGGGGGGCTTAAGAATATTTTAGGGGGGCTTGAGCCCCCCTAAAATAGGCCTAACAACGCCAATGGTGTGATGCATTACATTGTATCGTATCCATGTTCCAAATAAACTGAAACTGAACTGAAATTATAGGTCACATTTGTTGCCATGGTTACTCTTATTACAACATTACCGTATATATAGGTGTCAAACTCCAGGCACCTGGATTTATGTCAGGGAGTCAAATGAAGACACTTTCTCGATTCTTCAACCATTCTTTCAGCTTTGCCAGGAAATGTGCGCTACATGCAGTTAAGTTACCTGAACTCTACTACAGTTACGTTTAGATGCAACAAGACGGTCTTCAATATTCTTTTTAAAATGAATTGTACAATAGTTGGCACGTTCACTTCTGATTTCAAATTGAATACATAGTAATAAACTCTGTCATATAATGGTTATAGTTAAGTTAAAGTACCAATGGTTGTCACACAGACAATAGGTGTGGCGAAATTATTCTCTGCATTTGACCCATCACCCTTGTATTAACTTATTCCGAACATGAATACAACTACAATATGTGACATCACATATTTACAGTTTCTCATCCCAGCATGTCTGAAAAGGAGTATGAAGAAGCAATCCTACCCCTTTTCGTATCATAGCAATCTCTAACAATTTGTTACAACTCATTCTGTGACACAACAGTGAATAAATCAATCAATCAGTAAAGAAATGGACTAACGAGTAAGTAAATCATTATTAAATACATAAATAATAATAAATACAATTAAGTAAGTAAGTTATTATTTTGAGATGAATAAGAATATCTCCTTTTTTATTAAGGTTTGAGACGTTTATCAAGATTCTTCTTTTTACTTTGTAAACATTTTGAGTTTGTACACTTTCTTAAAGTGGATCATATTAGTACTCTGTTCCACTTCTTTGCCTCATCCATCCATCCATCCATTTTCTACCGCTTGTCCCTTTCATGGTTCTATAATTAAATTCCAAATGCTGATGTGCGAAAGGTATTAAGTGTTGTACAAATGTTTTAAATGTGATTCTTCTCTAAGGTTATAGTTATCTTTTGTTGAGAAGAAGTGCATTCTTGGGCAGCAGGATATAGTTTGCTCTGTGCATCATTTTAGATGTTTGCAAACGCACCCAATCATTGAATTTCAACAATTTTGATTCAATAAATAAAGGCTTTGAATGTTCTCCGTAGAGAATGTCATGTATTATTCTAACAGACCTTTTACAAGTCTTATGCCCCATAAAGAATTGTATTATTTACAAAGCATTGACTAAAATGAACATTAATGCCATATTTGTATCTAATGATCAACCGTATTTTTGTGTTAATGCCCTAAAACTATCTATACATATTCTCAGGGCATAGATTTGATTGCAACTGGACTGTTGAGGTTTTCTTAGTTTTGCCTCTCATCTGAGCATGCTCTAAAGCTCGGACAAGAGGCCAAACCTCTTCTAAGTCAACCTGGGGTCTCATCTATAAAGCTTGCATATACCGTATTTTTCGGAGTATAAGTCACACCGCAGTATAAGTCGCACCTGCCGAAAATGCACAATAAAGAAGGAAAAAAACATATATAAGTCGCACTGGAGTATAAGTCGCATTTTTGGGGGAAATTTATTTGATAAAACCCAACAACAAGAATAGACATTTGAAAGGCAATTTAAAATAAATAAAGAATAGTGAACAACAGGCTGAATAAGTATACGTTTTATGAGGCATAAATAACCAACTGAGAACGTGCCTGGTATGTTAACGTAACATATTATGGTAAGAGTCATTCAAATAACTATAACATATAGAACATGCTATAAGTTTACCAAACAATCTGTCACTCCTAATCACTAAATCCCATGAAATCTTATACGTCTAGTTTCTTACGTGAATGAGCTAAATAATATTATTTCATATTTTACGGTAATGTGTTAATAATTTCACACATAAGTCGCTCCTGAGTATAAGTCGCACGCCCGGCCAAACTATGAAAAAAACTGTGACTTATAGTCCGAAAAATACGGTACACAAAACATGGCAAAAAAAAATGCATACAGGGTTTTCAACACAATAAAAATGACTATTAATGGGTATGAATTGAGCTTTATCTATTTTGTACGAAGACTTTTAGTCAGAATTCCATGCACGGTTTTATAGATGAGACCCCTAAACAGTCCAGTTGTGTTGTCAATTCCCTGAAAATCCTGGTACTCACAAACATACTGCAGAAAGCATTCAACTGCAGTACCAACATGACATCCGATAGCTCGTTGTAAAGGTAATGATACATCTCAGTATTGAATGCAGGTGTACAGAGTACATGATGTACGTACTAATGCAACATTTATCCTTGCATAAACTGACACATACTGTTAGTACACAGTAGTGGTGATTGGCATTTAGTCCAATTAAGCTTTAGGTATATTGTTGCTCATACAGTGGTACATTAACCGTGGAGTATTTTGAAATTAGAGCCGTTTCTCAGCTAATTATTATGCCTTAAGTTGCAAGCATCTCCGCCATTAGTTGTCGTTGTAGAAATGTGTTAGAAATTGCTATGAAACAGAAGGGGGTAGGATTAAATCAGCTCTGCTTCTTCCTATGTCTTTTCGGACATGCTATAATGAGAAACTGGAAATATGTGGTGTACCATATTGCAACTGTTTGCATGTGCGAAAAAAACTGATACCGTAACCATAGTGAATGTCACCGTGAACCCTGTAAGATCCAACCCAAAATATTTAGTGTTACCCGCTAGCATTAGCTTATAGCTAGAGATCGACATACCGTTTTGTTTTCCAAGCATGGGAAGGAAGAAAATGAGAGGAGAATATATATATTTTTTCGAACAAACATTTTTATTTATCCAGAAGAGAACATACACATAATATATTTATTGAAATAAAAAAAATAATTAATCAAAAAACATGACTCGGCAAAGGAATTCGAGAGTATCACTGCTAAACTGCGCCATACTGAAGCAGAATGAGTCTAACGCTAGCCAAGAATGTTTAAATAATATCTGAACAGTGGACATTTATCCATGAAAGTATTTTAATGCTGCTGATGGTGTATTTGACAGAGAAGCAGCTGGAAGGAGATACCGTAGAAATGCTGTCATTATTTAATTATCATTTACAATGTAACATTCAAATGCTGAACATTATTATTATGGTACATTACTTCATAAAACTACTGTAGTTGTTAGTAATACTGTATTGTTTTTATCCATGTAAAAGTTTGTTTTTCTTTTAAAACGGCATGTTACATGTTAAGCTTGTGCTGTTTTGGGAAGAGGCCGAGCATCTATTAAATACATTTTGAATTCATTTCTGCAAGAGATGTTAATTTGAGATTCAAGTGTTTTGAGATCAAGTTTTTGGGACTTTTGCCTATCATTCACAATCCTTATGTAAGACAAGACTACTTTGGGACAAATGATGATCCAGACCCTTATATTTTTGAGCTTGAATATAAGTAGGATGGGCTAAAAGTTGTAGAAGCTGTGGGCTAAACAGATCCAGCTTTAGTTGAACACTAAGCATCATGTCGCATTGTACAGTAAGTGATTGTTTTATTGTTGATAAAACAATCACTTACTGTACAATGTTCGCTTTCACTAGGTAGCAGACTGATGAGATGTTCATATGTTCCCCTTTAGATTAATCATAATCCTTACAAAGGTTTAAAAAAAAAAAGACATACAAAAAAAAATACGCGACGAGTGTCTTTTCGTGTCTTTCTTGCCATCCCGTATAAGTTGAGCAGCCTTCTACTATCCAGGGGAGAGCCATGATTTATAATCTAGAATGACTCAACTCAACTCCGAGGCGATGCAGCAGCTCACTGCCTCAATATGTCAATATAGCAGCATAAACTTGTTAGTCTCTGTGATTTTTTTAGAGGGCTTTAAGGCTGCAATAGGGTACTCCCATTAGCTGTATTGTTAGCGGCCTCGTACTTGCCATCATTTATAGATTAGAATGCATAAAAAAAAGAAAGTCGTATGGGTTCTTGTCTTGCAGGGATTGTGATTAGTAGGCAACATTCCCAAAAAAGTGCAGTTTCCCTTTAAAAGCTCCGTCACAGAACCAATACGTATGCATTTGATTATTACATTTTTATGTACAAATTGATAGATAACTTGCTTTGAAATCCTAAGTCAAGGTGACAAGCAGATATTTAAGTCTTTGATTTAATTTGAACAAAAAAAAAAAGGAATATATAATGATATGAAGTTTGTAGCATGA
This sequence comes from Nerophis lumbriciformis, assembly GCF_033978685.3. Lineage (NCBI taxonomy): Eukaryota > Metazoa > Chordata > Actinopteri > Syngnathiformes > Syngnathidae > Nerophis > Nerophis lumbriciformis. Next base: position 38,558,661 of record NC_084550.2, on the reverse strand, counting down.
TTAAAAGACAATTGCGATACCAAAATGTATTTCGATACTTTTCAATACTTTTTTCTAAATAAAGGGGACCGCAAAAAATTGCATTATTGTCTTTATTTTAACAAAAAATCTTAGGGTACATTAAACATATGTTTCTTATTGCAATGTAGTCCTTAAATAAAATAGTGAACATACTAGACAACTTGTCTTTTAGTAGTAAGTAAACAAACAAAGGCTCCTAATTAGTCTGCTGACGTATGCAGTAACATATTGTGTCATTTATCTACCTATTATTTTGTCTACATTATGAGGGACAAATGGTAAAAATTTATTATTAATCGATTTGTTCATTTAATGTTAATATCTGCTTATTTTCTGTTTTAACATGTTCTATCTACACTTCTGTTAAAATGTAATAGTCACTTATTCTTCTGTTGTTTGATACTTTACATTAGTTTTGGATGATACCACAAATATGGGTATCGATCCGATACCAAGTAGTTACAGGATCATACATTGGTCATATTCAAAGTCCTCATGTGTCCTGAAATTATAAACATAATATGAATTTTTTTTAAACAAAAGAAGATTTTGTGATGCCAAAAGATATTGTGGTAATCATAGTAGTATCGACTAGATACGCTCCTGTACTTGGTATCATTACAGTGGATGTCAGGTGTAGATCCACCCATGGCGTTTGTTTACATTGTGACGCCGGTGAGCTACGGTGTGTAGTGAAGCATGTTTAGCTATTCCTCGTCCTCCAGTGATAATAATACTTGTAAGAAACGTACTTTATTTGTCGCCATGGAGGCGAGGATTAGTGATTTAGAATTAGCTAAAACACTGCCGACTGCGGATGGATGTTAGACGCTAGAAAGCTAGCCATGTCTTAAAGCACCTCTTCCTGAGGGCGTTTCAGTGTTATAACTTCACCTTTAACTTTAGTTTTTACACCAAAATGTGTCCTTTCTCACTTTTCTGACCACACACTGTGTCTGCTTGTAAGTACTCCGTGTGTGTGCGCTGCCGAACATGCTCCTTTGCGCGTAAAACCAGCAATAACAGGACGTGACGACGACCGGTACTTTTTAGAGGCGGTATAGTACCGAATATGATGAATTAGTATCGTGGTACTATACTAATACTGTTGTACCATACAACCCTAATTGACACTCATTATTTCCAAGGATATTTACAAGATTTTGCGGCCCACATAAAACGATGTGCCCCCCCCCCAGACCTTGACTTGAAACCTGTGCTATATGTGAAGACTGAAGCATGACATTTCACATCTAATGCTGTTGCCATGGCATCGAGGTGGCAATGTCTATTCATCATATGTATCATCACACACACACACACACACACACACACACACACACACACACACACACACACACACACACACACACACACACACACACACACACACACACACACACACACACACACACACACACACACACACACACACACACACACACACACACACACACACACACACACACACACACGCACACACACGCGCGCGCACACATTAATCATAACAAGTGAACCACCATTTTCTTTCATCCCAACATTTGGAAGAGGAGACACATCTGGTGACCAAGCCGCCATCATTACATATCCTTCATTGCGCGTCCTAATAGCTTGTGCAGTTTTACTGCTGCAGTGTGTGTGTGTTCTTGTATGTCTACCCTTCTTGAGACATCAAGAAGGAAAAGTAGCTTCCATATGAGGAGGTGTGAACAAGTGATGACATAAATCATGGTCCTAATAACATTGCATCTAATAGAGAATGTCTCATTTGCACCCCTGCTGGTGACATCTATCAAAATGAGGGTGGTCCCAAAAAGGAGGGATTTTTCAAATTGACTGTGTGTCGCTTTTAAAAGTGCTCCCCCTCTGGTCAACATATGAAATAACAAGTGTGTGTAAAAATTTTAAGTGCTCCCCCTCTGGCCAACATATGTAATAACAAGTGTTTGTAAGACATTGAAATGCGCCCCCTTTGGCCAAAAATAATTACAAAAAAAAAATATATATATGTATATAGAGACATACTGTAATAACTTGAAGTAAATAATGAAGAAAGAAAACCAACCCAAAAAACTCCAACAATTTCAGAAAAAAAATAAAATGAACTAAAAGCAGTCTTTTTCTCACAATGTGTCGACTTTTTTTCTTATAAAATTGGGAACAATTTCTCATATTCTTTCTGTTTCTGTAATATTGCAAAATTTCCTCGTAAAAATTATTACTTTTTTATGTAAATGTATTACTTTTTAATGCAAAATGGTGACATTTGTCATAAAAAAAAATTAGAACTTTTATCAAATTTTTTTTGTTGTTCTTGTAAAATAGTGACTTTTGTCATAATTTTACCAAGTAAAGATCCGATTGTTATTATAACGTTGTCAACATTTTAAAAGTTTTCTTATAAAATTGTGACTTTTGTCGAGTAAAATTACGACTATTTTCGAAAATTGCCAAAATTTTAAGCTTTTTCTTGTAAAATTGCAGCTGTTATTGAGTAAAATTCCAACTTTTATCATAATATTGCAAAAATGTTCAGTTTTCCTTGGAAATTTTTGATTTGAGTTGAGTAAAATTACGACTCTTTTCATAAAATTGCCAACATTTGAAGCTTTTGCTTGTGAAATTGCGACTGTTATTGAGTAAAATTCCAACTTTTATCATACTATTGCAAAAATGTTCAGTTTTCCTTGGAAAATTTTGATTTGAGTTGAGTAAAATTACGACTCTTTTCATAAAATTGCCAACATTTGAAGCTTTTTCTTGTGAAATTGCGACTGTTATTGAGTAAAATTCCAACTTTTATCATAATATTGCAAAAATGTTCAGTTTTCCTTGGAAAATTTTGATTTGCGTTGAGTAAAATGACGACTCTTTTCATAAAATTGCCAACATTTGAAGCTTTTGCTTGTGAAATTGCGACTGCTGAGTAAAATTCCAACTTTTATCATAATATTGCAAAAATTTTCAGTTTTCCTTGGAAAATTTTGATTTGCGTTGAGTAAAATTACGACTCTTTTCATAAAATTGCCAACAGTTTAAGATTTTTCTTGTGAAATTGCGACTGTTATTGAGTAAAATTCCAACTTTTATCATTATATTGCACAAATGTTCAGTTTTCCTTGGAAAATTTTGATTTGCGTTGAGTAAAATTACGACTCTTTTCATAAAATTGCCAACATTTGAAGCTTTTCCTGTACAATTGCGGCTGTTATTGAGTAAAATTCCAACTTTTATCATAATATTGCAAAAATGTTCAGTCTTCCTTGGAACATTTTGACTTGCGTTGAGTAAAATTACGACTTTTATTATAATTCTGCCAAAATTCTAAGTGTTTCTTGTGAAATTGTGATCTTTTTCTTGTGAAATTCCAACTCATTTTTCATATTTGCATAGTATGTATGTATTATTAATGTTGTAAGTACAAATCTTTATATATCTAGAAAGGCTGGTCCTAAAGAGGTAGGCATTTTTCAGAGGTCTCAAGAAGGTGTAAAATACAAGAATGTGTGTGTGTGTGTGTGTGTGTGTGTGTGTGTGCGTGTGTGAGCATCACTGACAGCTGTAGCTACACCCAAACACACCATCACCGCGTCTGATAGTGCCGTCGTGTTATGGCCGCCTTCCACTAAACGAGAACACAAACATGTCTCCTACCTCACTGTCGAGAGTCCATTACTGGAGAAGTCGAAGCGTTTATAGTTTCCAGAAGATATTTATTTAGTATTCGTGTTGTGAAAAATGGTGGTTGTCACAATCATGATAGTCGCATCCTCCTCCTCAGCATCCGACAAGCCGCCGTGACGTCGCTGCCACAAACTCTTCGGTTTTAATTCCGGTTAAAACTTTGACGAAAAAACACCCTCTTCTTCCTACGTCTTCTTTTCCGTCCTCCATCCTCCGAGGAAGCCCACTCGGGATTATATTCGACGACACTTATAGTAAGTAAACAGGACGAGAGAGGAGGCTGGGGTGGGGGCGGGGCGGCGCAGACCTGGCGTCCAATCAGAGGAGAGCTGCCTGGTGACGTGTGCATAGAGAGCAGGTAGGCTCCTGCGCGCGTGAGGCTACTCTTAGGCGAGGAGGGGGGTCAGCTGGTATGTGAGGTGATCTAAATGATGTCATCCACCAGGCATGCAGCGTTTGAGTGGACAGGACCACGTTAATCCTTTTCAAGCCTTATTAACGGACTTTAATGGAGGCACAATCTCTTCCTGCCGCACCCGTTTTATCCAGAGGTGCAAGGAACCTGTGTTATTAATGAGGACTTTTAGGGGCCCCTAAAACACTGGAAACACTTTGAGTCGAGTTGAGTTTGAGTTTATTTGGAACATGCATGTGGAACAGGGTCAATTATGTAAAATAAGTAATGTATTTTATAATGTTTTATTATTGTTCATAGGCCATACTTGCCAACCCTCCCGAATTTTCCGGGAGACTCCCGAAATGCAGCGCCTCTCCCGAAAACCTCCCGGGACAAATATTCTCCCGAAAATCTCCCGATTATCAGCCGGAGCTGGAAGCCACGCCCCCTCCAGTTCCATGCGGACCTGAGTGAGGACAGCCTTTTTTCATGACGGGAGGACAACAGGGTGACAAGAACTAAATCATCCAGACTTAAGATAAATTGTATTATTATGTTTAACTTACCTAAAAATAAATATATTTGTTGATTAAAAAAAAAAAAAAAAAATTACTATATTTTGCTAAAAACATCAAAATTAATTGTATTTTTATTTGTATTTTTTCCTAACTCCTTATTACATCCAGCCATAGAATTATACATTAAAATAAACATATTTGAAATAATTAATTTTAAATTAAAATGACCATATTTAATTATTAAAATAATTGCTTGTTTATCAACAACTTTAGCATTTTATTCATTACATTTTGAAACTCTCAGAAGCCAAGTTATGTTATATTCCTTAATATTTATTTATGCAAGTTTGAAGTATCAATTATCTAAACACAGTTTTGTTTGCATATTTTCAGGATGTAGATATATATAATATATATATATATATATATATATATATAATGTATGAAATACTTGACTTGGTGAATTCTAGCTGTCAATATAATCCTCCCCTCTTAACCACGCCCCCAACCACGCCCCGCCCAACCCCCGACCACCCCCCCCCACCCCCCACCTCCCGAAATCGGAGGTCTCAAGGTTGGCAAGTATGTCATAGGCGCCGATCCAGTGGGTGCTTCGGGGCCCGAGCACCCACGGACAATGCCGAGCACCCATGTGGGATAGATGGCGACTTTCAATTTATAATATAATTTTTGAAAAATCTATTTTGCTGTTGTTGATTTTGTGGCGAGTTTGGTCTGTTTTATCATACTTGCCAACCTTGAGACCTCCGAATTCGGGAAATGGGGGCGGGGTTTGGTGGTAGTGTTGGTGTATATTGTAGCCCGGAAGAGTTAGGGCTGCAAGGGATTCTGGGTATTTGTTCTGTTGTGTTTGTTGTGTTACGGTGCGGATGTTCTGCCGAAATGTGTTTGTCATTCTTATTTGGTGTGGGTTCACAGTGTGGCGCATATTTGTAACAGTGTTAAAGTTGTTTATACGGCCACCTTCAGTGTGACCTGTATGGCTGTTGATCAAGTATGTCTTGCAGTCACTTCCTTGTGTATGCAGAAGCTGCATACAATATGTTCCTGGGCCGGCACGCTGTTTGAATGTTGAAAAAGCGGAAGCGTCGACAGGTTGTAGAGGACGCTAAAGGCAGTGCCATCACGGCACGCCCTCAATATTGTTGGCCGGGTGAAAATTGGGAGAAATTCGGGAGAATGGTTGCCCAGGGAGATTTTCGGGAAGGGCACTGAAATTCGTGAGTCTCCTGAAAAAATCAGGACGGTTGGCAAGTATGGTTTTATACAATAAAGAAGTAATAAATCATATAGTCTATAATTTACAAAGTCTAACCAAAATGTCATTGTTCCTGACAATGAATTTATGACACAATCATCCAGACTTTAAACACACTTCACACGAGCGAATGAAGGGCATACTTAACCCTTGTGTAATGTTCATATTGTTGTTACTCAGCCAGCGTTTGTGGGTCTGATGGACCCGTTGCATTTTGTGGCTTTTAATGCCTCACAATCAAACACTTGTATGTTAAAATACTGAACAGATGTTTACCTTATCCCAATAAACATCTGTTCAGTATTTTAACATAAAAGTGTTTGATTGTGAGGCATTAAAAGCCACAAAATGCAACGGGTCCATCAGACCCACAAACGCTGCCTGAGTAACAACAATATGAACGTTGCACGGAAAATTTCTCTGCCAGTTTCTGCATCCCACAGAGATTCTTCTTTTGTGTTTCTGCACCTACGGTTCCCACACAAGGTTGCAACATTGTTTGTCAACACTGTCTGCTCTCATTTTCTCGCACATTTGACCCTCTGATGTTCTGTGTACCTACACTCTGTCCTCCTCCTGTCTAGGCCTGCCGTGTGTGTGTGTGTTTGTTTGTGTGTGTGTGTGTGGGTGGGTGCTTGCGTGTGGTACACAGAACATCAATTTCCACACTTCTATTAGCCCCGGGTCCAGCGGACCCGGACATCTTATATGTAATAGAAATGTGCAGGCGGGGTGTATGATGTGTGGTCATTAAATATGTATTCTGATATATGTTCTTCACAGAAAATGAGCCAAAGTCAGTGAGTCTCAGTTTGAAAAATTAATTAATTGTATCATTTTTCTTTTAATAAAAAATGAAAACGGGTCCCACAGACCCGAACACCACACAAGGGTTAAAATCTGTCACACTAAGGGTGGCAGTATGAACAATGCCAACACTGTCATAAACATGTGCCATATAGTGAAACCACACTAAACAACAACGACAAACACGTTTTGGAAGAATATTTGCACCGCAACACAACATAAACACTACAGAACAAATTCCCAGAATTCCCTGCAGCACCAACTCTTCCGGGACGTTACAATATGAACAAACGTCATTGGTGGATCTACACCTAACATCCACTGTAATGATACCACGTACAATAGCGTATCTAGTCGATACTACTATGATTACATCGATTTTTTTCAACATCACAAAATCTTCTTTTGCCTTTTTATTTATCTATATTATGTTTATAAATTCAGGAAATATGTCCCTGGACACATGAGGACTTTGAATATGACCAATGTATGATCCTGTAACTACTTGGTATCGGATTGATACCCAAATTTGTGGTATCATCCAAAACTAATGTAAAGTATCAAACAACAGAAGAATAAGGGATTATTAAATTTCAACAGAAGTGTAAATAGAACATGTTGAAACAGAAAATAAGCATATAAATGAACAAGTAGACTAGTAATTCATTTTGTACCACTTGTCCTTAATAATGTTGACAAAATAATAGGTAGATAAATGACACAATATGTTACTGCATACGTCAGCAGACTAATTAGGAGTCTTTGTTTGTTTACTTACTACTAAAAGACAAGTTGTCTCGTATGTTCACTATTTTATTTAAGGTCAAAATTGCAATAATATGTTTATTGTACCCTAAGATTTTTTTGTTAAAATAAAGCCAATAATGACATTTTTTGTGGTGCCCTTTATTTAGAAAAGTACCGAAAAGTACCGAAATACTTTTGGTACCGGTACCAAAATATTGGTATCGGGACAACACTAATGCACACACACCGAGCACCCACTGGCAGAAATGTAGATCGGCGCCTATGCATACAACATGATACATCACACATGCATGCATACAACATGATACATCACACATGCATGCATACAACATGATGCATCACACATGCATGCATACAACATGATACATCACAATTTCCAGTTTCTCTATTCAACATGTTCGAAAAGGAGTAGGAAGAAGCAGAGCTTATTTAATCCTACCCCTTTTCCTTTACATAGCAGTTGCTAAAACTTTTGTTCACTTCCTGTTCTCAATTTATTCACAAAATACTCCATAAGTAATAACATTACAAATAAATAAATAGTAAGTTATATTTCATATGGTGAGATAAATAAGATTATCTAGAAAATGAATGGATGGATGAAATACATTCAGAATGTTTATCATGGTTCTTCTTCTTTGTAAACACTTTAAGTTTGAAGAGTTTCTTGAAGTGGATCATATTAGTACATTGTTGGATTTCTTTGCTTAATCCATTCCATCATTTAATTCCACATACTGATATTACTGACGGTCTTAAGTGTTGTATGTGCCTACAGATGTTTTAAATTACGTTTTTCTCTAAGATTATATTTCTTCTCTTTTGTTGAGAAGAATTGATGTATATTCTTAGTGATAACACCCAATAAAGTTGGAGTGCAAGAATACAATAGAGGTGTCTAAAAGTGCGGCCCGGGGGCCATTTGTAACCCTCAGCTATTTTTTAAAGGCCCGCGACACATTTTAAAATACTATTGCAAAAAAAACTACAAAAAAACATAAAAAGTGTAATAAAAGAGCAGATGTAATATACCCATCAGGATTGTTATTGATGATACACCAATAGAATATGTTCAACAAAATTCATTTTTAGGAGTGGTAATAGATGAAAATATCTCATGGAAGCCTCATATAAATTACCTGAGGACAAAAGTTGCTAAATGTGTTGGAATGATGAGGAGATCATGTCATTTATTGAACACCAATGCTCTGTTATTGTATCATTTATTTATTATGTCCAGAGGTGGGTAGTAACGCGCTACATTTACTCCATTACATCTACTTGAGTAACTTTTGGGATAAATTGTACTTCTAAGAGTAGTTTTAATGCAACTTACTTTTACTTTTACTTGAGTATATTTATAGAGAAGAAACGCTACTTTTACTCCGCTACTTTTATCTACATTCAGCTCGCTACTTGCTACTAATTTTTATCGATCTGTTAATGCACGCTTTGTTTGTTTTGGTCTGTCAGACAGACCTTCAAAGTGCCTGCGTTACTGGTGACGTTTCACTCCGTTCCACCAATAAAATGCAGTCACTAGTGACGTTTGACTCCGTTCCACCAATCAGATGCAGTCACTGGTGACGTTGGACCAATCAAACAGAGCCAGGCAGTCACATGACCTGACTTAAACAAGTTCAAAAACTTATTGGGGTGTTACCATTTAGTGGTAAATTGTACAGAATATGTACTGTACTGTGCAATCTACTAATAAAAGTTTCAATCAATCAATCAAAAGTGTGAAGGAAAAAAGACACTTTTTTATTTCAAACGTACATCCCGTCACAAGCCTAAAGACTGACTGCACAGTTCCTGTCTTCACAATAAAAGTGCCGCTCCATCGCGCCTGCGCTTTCAAAATAAGAGTCTCCGAAAGCCAGCGCAAACAAGCTAGCAAGCTACGGAATTTGCCGCCAATGTATTTCTTGTAAAGTGTGTGAAAACGAATATGGAAGCTGGACAAATAAGATACCAAAAACCAACCGCTTTCATGTGGTATTAGACAGAAAGGAGGAACTTTTTTTCTCCTGCATTTGAAAACGTGGACGTTAAGCACTGCTGTCAGGATTCCAATCAATGCAAGTCATCAGAATCAGGTAATACACCAACTTATATTCTTGTTATAATATATTATATATATATAATATTTGGGTGACTACTCATTACTTTTACTTGAGTAATAAATCTCTAAAGTAACAGTACTCTTACTTGAGTACAATTTCTGGCTACTCTACCCACCTCTGATTATGTCATATTTAAACTATTGTGTTGAAGTCTGGGGAAATTGTTATAAATCCCATCTACAGCCTTTAATCACTCTACAGAAAAAGACCATTAGGTTTGTGTCTAATGTTCACTACAGACATCATTCAAATCCACTATTCATGGGGTTAAAACAACTTAAACTGCATGATGTGATCAACTTTAAAACTGCTCAAATTATGTTTTGGGCATCCCAAAACTCTCTACCATCCAATATACAGAACCTATTCCAGAAAAGAGATGCTCACCATAGTTACAGTTTAAGAGGAAACAACAAATTATATTTGCCTAAATTTAGAACAACTTTAAAATCAATGTGCATTTCAGTGCGTGGAGTCACTCTGTGGAACAACTTAGGGGACGAGTTCAAAACCTGTTCTAACATGATTCAATTTAAAAGACTGTTTAAAAAGGAAGTACTGAAGAAGTACAAGGAGGAAAGAGAGTGATGCCCTCAGAACAGAGCAATGGGAGAGAGGTGTATGGTCAGAGAGTGTTTGGGCCTGTGTGTGTGTGTATATGTGTGTGTGTGTGTTTTGTCTCATCTTGTCTTGTCTCATAGTAACAGTGGTACTATTGTATTGTTAGTGTACAGGAGCTTTTCTTGTTTTTGTTTGTATAGTATTGTTCTTGTATTATATTGTTTATGTTAAATGTGGAATGAGTGAGAGGGGTTGGGATATTATAAGCATCTGCTTCATCCAACCCCTTTTCAAGCCTTGCATAAATGTCTCTGCCAAAATGTAAAAAAAAAGGCTTCTTAAGCCAGAGCAAAACTGCAAGCAGCGATGGACGGGACTGACTTCGACGGCACATAAAATCCAAACCGGAGCAGTAATTAAAACTCTTTGGTCAACTTTTAATCAGAAGGGATGAATCTCTCTCCTGTGCTAGTTTGAAGCCGACACGACAAACGCGCTCAGAGGAGATAATTTTTGAAAAAAGGTGACCGGTTTTTACAAAACTTTTGTTTTGAAGGGGAAATTGCAAACTTCCTGTTGATTTTTGCTGGGGGTTGTCAATATATGAAATGTAGGTCTAAGTGAGACCTACATAGAGGTTTTGTTTCATGTCTGTCTGGCTTGCCCCTGACAGTTTGGTTGTGTTTTAGTTTTTCCTCTGTGTGTGTGTAGTATTTCCTGTCAGCGCTCTTGTTTTGGTTCTGTTTCCTGTTTGTCTCCCTGAGTGCTGTGTCCCCTCAGCTGTGGCTGGTTGGCACCTGGCCACACCTGGTGTCAATCAGCCAGCTGCTATTTATACCTGCCCTGCCCTCCAGTCAGTGCTGGGTTATTGTCATTGTCGATGTCACTACTACCTGTCATAATACTTGTCGTTGTAGCTCTGTCTGCTTTTGTTCACTCTGCTCATGTCATAGTTCCTTCGTGTCACAGTAAGTGTTTTTGTTTCTTGTCAACAGTTAGCCTTTGTGCTATTTTAGTTCATAGCCAAGTTTGTTCTCCGCCTTGTGCGCGCCTTTTGTTTGTACCCTTTTGTTTGTTTTTTTGCTGTAGTGTTAAATTAAATCATGTTTTCTTGTACCAAGCCTGCCGCCATCTCTGCATCTTGGGGTTCGTCACCAACACACTCTGAAATAATAATCCAGCCCTGACTGGAGGGGAAGGCAGGTTTAAATAGCAGCTGGCTGATTGGCACCTGGCCACACCTGATGTCGATCAGCCACAGCTGAGGGGAAGCAGCACTCAGGGAGACAATCAGGAAATGAAGACAAAATAAAAGCGCTCACAGAAAACTAAGACAAACGCAGAGGAAAAACTAAAACACAGTCAAACTGTCAGGGACAAGCCTGACAATGTCTCTAAGACATTTCTACTGGAAGTTACTGGCAGTTTTGTCTGAGTTTTCTTCCTAGGAACAGTTGTGTCTGTGTTTTCTTCCTAGGGAGTGCTAGAGCGCAATTTTGAGTTTTGGGGTTTGGTTTTTTAATTAGATTGCAATTTTTGCCAGTCCTGATGTGTGTGTCCAGTTTGGTGAGTTTTGAAGCATGTTAAGGGGGTCAAATTACCGCTCAAAGAGGCGGCGGAATAATAATAATAAAACCTTACAATTACAATAGGGTCCTCTGTCCCAAAGGGACATTGCGGTCCCTAATAAATACAATTTGTGTGAAAGCTGATCACTATGTAGACACATCACCGTGGTTGTGCATGCATATGTGTGTGTGTGTTAACAGTAGAAGACATTTTGCATATATTTGCAAAGACATTAAGGTTTACATTGAGCTGTCCTGCTCATGCCTGAAAGGACCCTTCAGAAACAGGACTTTGAGCTACTGTACCTGGTAAAGTGCCTGATTTAAAAACACTAAATTCAGATCCTTCATTTTATGGAACCAATTACCAAAGCATTAGCAAATGTCTCCCCTCGGGAGGAACAGAATGTGAGTCATTTGAAGAAAAATGTCCATTAATTTTAATTGGGAAAATGCTGATTTGCGGAAAAAAGAGGGCCTTTTTCGAAAAATGCTGACAGATAGCACTCGTTTACTAAAAGAGCTGAACTTTTTTTTTTCTTTGATCAATAGGAATCAATTGAGAATTGTAGGAGAAGAATCCCGTCAAAAAAGGCTGAATTAAAATTGTCACAAGGGGGATCGCTTCTTTGTGCGGGGTCGTTCTCCCGGGATGCAGACGGACAACGCCGGACAAAGCGTGAAGGTAGGATGTGATTTAATCTTCGTAAATCATAACATACAAAAAAAACAGGAAGCAAACCAAAGGGCTGCTTGAAGCTAAGGTACAAACTTAGCACAGGAATCAAGAAACATAGAAACCAGAAATAACCCTACGTGCCAGACAGTGTGGCTAGCAACGTGAATAAATACCGTATTTTTCGGACTATAAGTCGCAGTTTTTTTCATAGTTTGGCCGGGGGTGCGACTTATGTGTGAAATTATTAACACATTACCGTAAAATATCAAATGATATTATTTATCTCATTCACGTAAGAGACTAGACGTATAAGATTTCATGGGATTTAGCGATTAGGAGTGACAGATTGTTTGGTAAACGTATAGCATGTTCTATATGTTATAGTTATTTGAATGACTCTTACCATAATATGTTACGTTAACATACCAGGCACCTTCTCAGTTGGTTATTTATGCCTCATATAACGTACACTTATTCAGCCTGTTCACTATTCTTTATTTATTTTAAATTGCCTTTCAAATGTCTATTCTTGGTGTTGGGTTTTATCAAATACATTTCCCCCAAAAATGCGACTTATACTCCAGTGCGACTTATATATGTTTTTTTCCTTCTTTATTATGCATTTTCGGCCGGTGCGACTTATACTCCGGAGCGACTTATACTCCGAAAAATACGGTAGCTCTCTGATTAGTGCCCGGCAGCAGGTGAACATGCCGAACACTAACCAGAGGCAGGTGAAACCTATCAGTACCCATGGTGACCAAAACAAACCCAGGAGTGCACAGAACAGGAACTGAGAGAGTCCAAAACTAACAGAACATGACTAAACAAAACATGATCCGGGTCACAGATCATGACAAAAATAAGCAGACCACAATAGTGGCAATAAAGCATTTTTTTCCCCACTATTAACATATAATCAGTGGAGGGCCGTGCGTTCCTCACCTAGGCCTTCAGTGATGTCCTACATAGTTTGACTTCACCTCTCCTCATTGTGGGGACAAGAGGGGGATTAGACAGAGAGACAAAAACAACAACAGCAAACAACAACAACAACAATAGAGCAACATCAGCAAATACGACATGTACAAATATGATGGTAAAAGTAATAGCAAATAAGCAGTTAGCGAAAAATAAAAAATAATACAGAAATGACAATGAGCATTATTACACTACAAATGGATCAATACAAATACCAATAGAAATAGCGCTATTGATAAAGAACACCACCAATACTTTACCTTTATTATCAACAATACAGTTGTTCAAATGCAACAATACATATACGTAATGATAACTTGAGATATGAAAGAATGCAGAAAAATGGTGGGGGAGAAAGAGAAGCAACCTACATTAACCTTGTAGCTACATTAACCTTGTAGCTAAAATTCGTTCTATTTTATCCACTAGCGACGCTGAGATCATTATTCATGCGTTCGTTACGTCTCGTCTCGACTACTGTAACGTATTATTTTCGGGTCTCCCTATGTCTAGCATTAAAAAATTACAGTTGGTACAAAATGCGGCTGCTAGACTTTTGACAAGAACAAGAAAGTTTGATCATATTACGCCTATACTGGCTCACCTGCACTGGCTTCCTGTGCACTTAAGAAGTGACTTTAAGGTTTTACTACTTACGTATAAAATACTACACGGTCTAGCTCCGTCCTATCTTGTCGATTGCATTGTACCATATGTCCCGGCAAGAAATCTGCGTTCAAAGAACTCCGGCTTATTAGTGATTCCCAGAGCCCAAAAAAAGTCTGCGGGCTATAGAGCGTTTTCTATTCGGGCTCCAGTACTATGGAATGCCCTCCCGGTAACAATTAGAGATGCTACCTCAGTAGAAGCATTTAAGTCCCATCTTAAAACTCATTTGTATACTCTAGCCTTTAAATAGCCCCCCTGTTAGACCAGTTGATCTGCCGTTTCTTTTCTTTTCTCCTCTGCTCCCCTTTTCCTTGAGGGGGGGGGGGCACAGGTCCGGTGGCCATGGATGAAGTGCTGGCTGTCCAGAGTCGGGACCCGGGGTGGACCGCTCGCCTGTGCATCGGCTGGGAACATCTCTACGCTGCTGACCCGTCTCCGCTCGGGATGGTGTCCTGCTGGCCCCACTATGGACTGGACTCTTACTATTATGTTGGATCCACTATGGACTGGACTCTCACAATATTATGTCAGACCCACTCGACATCCATTGCTTTCGGTCTCCCCTAGAGGGGGGGGGTTACCCACATATGCGGTCCTCTCCAAGGTTTCTCATAGTCATTCACATCGACGTCCCACTGGGGTGAGTTTTTCCTTGCCCGTATGTGGGCTTTGTACCGAGGATGTCGTTGTGGCTTGTGCAGCCCTTTGAGACACTTGTGATTTAGGGCTATATAAATAAAGATTGATTGATTGATTGATTGATAGATTGTTATAGTAACAATAGGTTAAGCTTTGTCAGTGTGCCATGTGTTACACCCAGTTTACCCTAGGGCAACAACGTTAATATATGTTTGATGAAACGTGATTATGTGCATGATTGTAAGTATGCATATGTACTTGTATATGTACAAAATGTGTATACAGTATGTGTTTGTACAGTGAATGTATATGTACAGAATGTGTATATGTGTTTGTACAGTAAATGTATATGTACAGAATGTGTATATGTGTTTGTACAGTGAATGTATATGTACAGTATGTGTATGTTTGTATATTGAATGTGCGTGTGGATGTACGAACTTTAGGTATGTAAATATGTACTGTATTTGTGTATGTATGTGGGAGCGTAAGTATGTATGTATGTGACTTCACCTCCCCAAATACCGTAATTGATGTCACCACATGGACACGGCTGGAGATACTATACAGAAACACACTTGCACACTACTTGGCATTGAATTTCTTCAACAGTGTACAAAACGGTCTATTTTTCGGCGCATTTAACATTCAATTAACCCACTTCAGCAATCAAAACATATCTTACGTGGTACTGTCAAAATTATAAGAATTGTATAAAACAAATGAAACATGAATATATTAAGAAATACAATATTTGAACTCACAATTTGTAGCACCCATCCGACGTTGTGTAAGCCAGTGGTACCGCTCGTAGTCGGTAGTTGGTCGTAGTCGGTTGATTCGTGTGAAAGTGGCGGGCAAACCATTTGTCGGCCGACATCTTCTCACAATAATTAGTTCCTCTTAAGTATCCTTCTTGAAAATGGCCTTGCAAATATATATCTGCCACCTAATCAGCATGTTGCTCTCCTTTGTGAGTACGGATGAGTTTTCCGTGGCTTTCTATGTGTCACGGCGGGGTTTTTGCAGCTTACTGCGAGGTATGTTTCCCCGGGATGCAGACGGACTACTCTGGACGAGGCGTGCAGGTAAAAGCATGATTTAATTATCCAACTAACGAAACAAAGGCAAGCGTGCCAATCGCCCGCGGAAGCTAAGGCAAAAACTTAGGGCAGGAAACATACACGACTTACGTGGCCAGGCATGAGGCAAACAAAAACGTACGTATACAAGACATGAAGCGAACACTGTCATGACTTGATCCTGGGTGTTTGCTTTTCCGGAACGCAACGGAAAGTTGGCTCGGGCGAGACGGGAATGTGAGTACATGATTTATTTAATTTGATCAAAAAAAAGTACAAACGAAAAGCACGCACAGTGGCGGAGAAACAACTTGGCTATGAAAACAAATACTTGCACAAAGGCAGAAACTATGAACAACAAAAAACACTAACTGTGGCATTAATAAACAAAACTTACTTGGCATGGACAGAAGGAGCAGCATGAACGATGGACGTGAAAAAAGTGTCAGGAATGTGCAGAGCATAAATGTGGGATGTCACCAGAAAGACAAACTGAAAACAATGAACTTAAATACTACAGACATGATTAACGAAAACAGGTGCGTGACTCAAAACGTGAAACAGGTGCGTGACGTGATAGGTGAAAACTAATGGGTTGCTATGGTGACAAACAAGAGTGCACAATAAGTCCAAACGTGGAACAGTGAAGGTGAAACTAATGGGTAATCATGGAAACAAGACAAGGGAGTGAAAAGCCAGAAACTAAAGAGTCCAATAACTAAACAAAACTAAACATGACTAAAACAAAACATGATTACACAGACATGACAAACACTTGGCATAAACTTGGAATCAGACATGAACCGAACAAAGACGCCAGGCCGACTGACTGGCAAAGGCAGGCTTAAATAGTGTCTCTTGATTAGAGCCAGGTAAGCGTCCCGAACACCAGCGGCAGGTGAAAATCATACGCAACCATGGCAACCAAAACAAACCAGAGTGCACAAAAAACAGGAACTATTGCAGTTAAACTAACAGAACATAACGAAAACATGATCCGGACCACGGATCATGACACTATGGCTCGTATGGCTCCGGTGCCACTTCCTGTTTTTGCAACTTGTGAGTATCCAATCACAGCGTAGAAGGCCTTACTTACAACAACTCGTTATCTGATTGGCTATCACAATTATCTATCAACTGTATGTGCCCGTTTACTTACAGTGCACAGACATTGTTGATTCCGAAGACCCCGGGCAGATTTGGTACAGCATGGCAACATAAGCTAGATGAATTCTGATTGGATACAAACTAAAAACTAAAAACAACAGCATTGGAAGGAGCATAATATGACATGAAGAGAATATGAATACTTTTAGATATTTTTGGAAAGTAAATTAAAAAAATAATTGTATCTTTAATTATGATCATGATTTCTGGTTATGTTAGGCCAGCAGAGAAGACGGCACACCACTGCATATAATAAAGTGGAAAAGTCAGCAATTTGAGGGAAAAGCCATACTTGCCAACCCTCCCAAATTTTCCAGGAGACTCCCGAATTTCAGCGCCTCTCCCGAAAATCTCCCGGGACAACCATTCTCCCGAATTTCTCCCGATTTCCAGCTGTACTTAAGGCATGCCGTATAGTGTTCTGTGGTTACTTTTTGGTTGGCCAACGGTTTAGGTTGTATTGCGCACTCTGACGCAAGTGTGGGAGTCGGTTCTGAAGTATGAAGTGAAGAGACGTAACTTCGTCACCTCGCCTGGTTATTGACTCCAACCCAGAATATTACAATGCTCATAGCTATGCTCCTTCAAAGGCTGTGCTACTGGTTGAAAAGCATTGCACTTTCAAATACAACAATGAGTAGAGAGGAGTGTTATGTGTGTATATGTGTAAATAAATGAACACTGAAATTCAAGTATTTATTTTATTTATATGTATGTATATATATATATATATATATATATATATATATATATATATATATAAAGAAATACCCCACCCCCCCCATAATCTCCCGAATTTGGAGGTCTCAGGATTGGCAAGTATGGGGAAAAGCTATTATTTCTGCTTGAAAGCACGTATGGTAAATGAGCCTTATCGTCACAATTAGTGTACTCCGACACCAAGAAGGCCAATTACCAAAACACAGAACTCCTGTCAGGGAACCTGGCCAGGTGAATATCTGCCAGTTTAAAGAGATCAGCCTCAACAACTGAGACATTTCCAAAAGTCAATCCTTCGTGGCTGTGTTTGTGTCGCAGTTAGGATCATGTTGTGTGCTTTTGTGTGTCTGAGCCATGCTTTTATTGGGAGGTTGGTTAGTAGCTACATGACCCGTTTTTCACTGCTTAATCCAAATTTAAGCCTTTATCTTCCAGATTATGTCGGGTTTAAACCCCAACGATGACCTCATCGCTCTGCGCAGAGGCGACGGGGGGTGCACACACACACACACATACACACACACACACACACACACACACACACACACACACACACACACACACACACACACACACACACATACACTCACACACACACACACACACACACACACCACAAGACAAAACACATTAACTGAATGTTTTAATCCTCTTTCATTTTTGCACAACAAAACATATTAACAATAAAATATTATTGTGTCAATTTTGTTGGCGTATAAATTACATTGATACAAATTTTATACTAAATATTATAATCACGCCAATTTATATACATACGGTACTATAAATTGTTTATTTTAGGAGTATAAATCATCAGCAATAGTACTGTGTTATGCAATGTCACGCTATTGTTTACTGGACTGTGCTATGTTTTACTACACTGTATATTATATTATACTTCCATATGCCATGTTATCAATCAATCAATCAATCAATGTTTATTTATATAGCCCTAAATCACGAGTGTCTCAAAGGGCTGCACAAGCCACAACGATATCCTCGGCTCAGATCCCACATCAGGGCCAGGAAAAACTATTCTCTTATACTAAATGTGTTACTCTTTACTATACTATGTTGTGCGATACTATGACATATTCACAGTTCTATTATACTATAGAATGAAATAGTCCACTACTATGTTTTGAGACTACAAAGCTACAATGCTAAGGACTATACTACACTATTATATTACAGTAGTTATTCTAGTCACAGGGGCATTTTTACCACTGTGTTACATGGCCTTTCCTTTTAACAACACTCAGTAAACGTTTGGAAACTGAGGAGACACATTTTTGAAGTAGAATTATTTCCCATTCTTGCTTGATGTACAGCTTAAGTTGTTCAACAGTCCGGGGGTCTCCGTTGTGGTATTTTAGGCTTCATATTGCGCCACACGTTTTCAATGGGAGACGGGTCTGGACTAGAGGCAGGCCAGTCTAGTACCCGCACTCTTTTACTACGAAGCCACGCTGTTGTAACACATGGCTTGGCACTGTTTTGCTGAAATAAGCAGGGGCGTCCATGATAACGTTGCTTGGATGGCAACATATTTTTTCTCCAAAACCTTTATGGACCTTTCAGCATTAATGGTGCCTTCACAGATGTGTAAGTTACCCATGCCTTGGGCACTAATACACCCCCATACCATCACAGATGCTGACTTTTCAACTTTGCACCTATAACAATTCGGATGGTTCTTTTCCTCTTTGTTCCGGCGGACACAACGTCCACAGTTTCCAAAAACAATTTGAAATGTGGACTCGTGAGACCACAGAACACTTTTCCACTTTGCATCAGTCCATCTTAGATGAGCTCGGGCCCAGCGAAGCCGACGGCGTTTCTGGGTGTTGTTGATAAATGGCTTTGGCTATGCATAGTAGAGTTTTAACTTGCACTTAAAGGTGTAGCGGCCAACTGTAGTTACTGACAGTGATTTTCTGAAGTGTTCCTGAGCCCATGTGGTGTTATCCTTTACACACTGATGTCGCTTTTTGATGCAGTACCGCCTGAGGGATCCAAGGTCACGGGCATTCAATTTTACGTGCAGTGATTTCTCCAGATTCTCTGAACCTTTTGATGATATTACGGACCGTAGATGGTGAAATCCCTAAATTCCTTGCAATAGCTCGATGAGAAATGTTGTTCTTAAACTGTTGGACATTTGCTCAGGTATTTGTTGAAAAAGTGGTGACCCTCGCCCCATCGTTGTTTGTAAATGACTGAGCATTTCATGGAAGCTGCTTTTATGTGTGTTGGGTTTTAGCGGTGGGTGTATATATTTCAAGTATTTCTTATATATATATAAATAATCCGTTCATGAATGAGTATATCCATTCGGCCACTGTGTTCAATGGAGAAGTCCATCCATCCATCCATCTTCTTCCGCTTATCCGAGGTCGGGTCGCGGGGGCAGCAACCTAAGCAGGGAAGCCCAGACTTCCCTCTCCCCAGCCACTTCGTCCAGCTCTTCCTGTGGAACCCCGAGGCGTTCCCAGGCCAGCCGGGAGACATAGTCTTCCCAACGTGTCCTGGGTCTTCCCCGCGGCCTCCTACCGGTCGGACGTGCCCTAAACACCTCCCTAGGGAGGCGTTCGGGTGGCATCCTGACCAGATGCCCGAACCACCTCATCTGGCTCCTCTCGATGTGGAGGAGCAGCGGCTTTACTTTGAGCTCCCCCCGGATGGCAGAGCTTCTCACCCTATCTCTAAGGGAGAGCCCCGCCACCCGGCGGAGGAAACTCATTTCGGCCGCTTGTACCCGTGATCTTGTCCTTTCGGTCATAACCCAAAGCTCATGACCATAGGTGAGGATGGGAACGTAGATCGACCGGTAAATTGAGAGCTTTGCCTTCCGGCTCAGCTCCTTCTTCACCACAACGGATCGATACAGCGTCCGCATTACTGAAGACGCCGCACCGATCCGCCTGTCGATCTCACGATCCACTCTTCCCTCACTCGTGAACAAGACTCCGAGGTATTTGAACTCCTCCACTTGGGGCAAGATCTCCTCCCCAACCCGGAGATGGCACTCCACCCTTTTCCGGGTGAGAACCATGGACTCGGACTTGGAGGTGTTGATTCTCATCCCAGTCGCTTCACACTCGGCTGCGAACCGATCCAGTGAGAGCTGAAGATCCTGGCCAGATGAAGCCATCAGGACCACATCATCTGCAAAAAGCAGAGACCTAATCCTGCAGCCACCAAACCAGATCCCCTCAACGCCTTGACTGCGCCTAGAAATTCTGTCCATAAAAGTTATGAACGGAATCGGTGACAAAGGGCAGCCTTGGCGGAGTCCAACCTTCACTGGAAAAGTGTCCGACTTACTGCCGGCAATGCGGACCAAGCTCTGGCACCGAGCATACAGGGAGCGGACCGCCACAATCAGACAGTCCGTTACCCCATACTCTCTGAGCACTCCCCACAGGACTTCCCAAGGGACACGGTCGAATGCCTTCTCCAAGTCCACAAAACACATGTAGACTGGTTGGGCAAACTCCCATGCACCCTCAAGGACCCTGCCGAGAGTATAGAGCTGGTCCACAGTTCCACGACCAGGACGAAAACCACACTGTTCCTCCTGAATCCGAGGTTCGACTATCCGGCGTAGCCTCCTCTCCAGTACACCTGAATAGACCTTACCGGGAAGGCTGAGGAGTGTGATCCCACGATAGTTAGAACACACCCTCCGGTTTCCCTTCTTAAAGAGAGGAACCACCACCCCGGTCTGCCAATCCAGAGGTACCGCCCCCGATGTCCACGCGATGCTGCAGAGTCTTGTCAACCAAGACAGCCCCACAGCATCCAGAGCCTTAAGGAACTCCGGGCGGTTCTCATCTACCCCTGGGGCCTTGCCACCGAGGAGCTTTTTAACTACCTCAGCAACCTCAGCCCCAGAAATAGGAGAGCCCACCACAGACTCCCCAGGCACTGCTTCCTCATAGGAAGACGTGTTGGTGGGATTGAGGAGGTCTTCGAAGTATTCCCTCCACCGATCCACAACATCCGCAGTCGAGGTCAGCAGAACACCATCCCCGCCATACACGGTGTTGATAGTGCACTGCTTCCCCTTCCTGAGGCGGCGGATGGTGGTCCAGAATTGCTTCGAAGCCGTCCGGAAGTCGTTTTCCATGGCTTCCCCGAACTCCTCCCATGTCCGAGTTTTTGCCTCTGCGACCGCTGAAGCCGCACACCGCTTGGCCTGTCGGTACCTGTCCGCTGCCTCAGGAGTCCTATGAGCCAAAAGAACCCGATAGGACTCCTTCTTCAGCTTGACGGCATCCCTCACCGCCGGTGTCCACCAACGAGTTCTAGGATTACCGCCACGACAAACACCAACTACCTTGCGGCCACAGCTCCAATCAGCCGCCTCGACAATAGAGGCGCGGAACATGGTCCATTCGGACTCAATGTCCAGCACCTCCCTCGTGACATGTTCAAAGTTCTTCCGGAGGTGGGAATTGAAACTCTCTCTGACAGGAGACTCTGCCAGACGTTCCCAGCAAACCCTCACAATGCGTTTGGGCCTGCCAGGTCTGTCCGGCATCCTCCCCCACCATCGCAGCCAACTCACCACCAGGTGGTGATCGGTAGAAAGCTCCGCCCCTCTCTTCACCCGAGTGTCCAAAACATGAGGCCGCAAATCCGATGACACAACTACAAAGTCGATCATGGAACTGCGGCCTAGGGTGTCCTGGTGCCAAGTGCACATATGGACACCCTTATGTTTGAACATGGTGTTCGTTATGGACAATCTGTGACGGGCACAAAAGTCCAATAACAAAACACCGCTCGGGTTCAGATCCGGGCAGCCATTCTTCCCAATCACGCCTCTCCAGGTTTCACTGTCGCTGCCAACATGAGCATTGAAGTCCCCCAGTAGAACGAGGGAATCACCCGGGGGAGCACTCTCAAGTACTCCCTCGAGTGAATCCAAAAAGGGTGGGTACTCTGAGCTGCGGTTTGGCGCGTAAGCGCAAACCACAGTCAGGACCCGTTCCCCCACCCGAAGGCGGAGGGAAGCTACCCTCTCGTCCACCGGGTTGAACTCCAATGTACAGGCTCTGAGCCGGGGGGAAACAAGAATTGCCACCCCAGCCCGTCGCCTCTCACTGCCGGCAACGCCAGAGTGGAAGAGAGTCCAGCCCCTCTCGAGAGAACTGGTTCCAGAGCCCTTGCTGTGCGTCGAAGTGAGTCCGACTATATCTAGCCGGAACTTCTCCACCTCGCGCACTAGCTCAGGCTCCTTCCCCCCCAGCGAGGTGACGTTCCACGTCCCAAGAGCTAGCTTCTGTAGCCGAGGATCGGACCGCCAAGTGCCCTGCCTTCGGCTGCCGCCCAGCTCACATCGCACCCGACCTCTATGACCCCTGCTATGGGTGGTGAGCCCATTGGAGGGGGGACCCACGTTGCCTCTTCGGGCTGTGCCCGGCCGGGCCCCATGGGGACAGGCCCGGCCACCAGGCGCTCGCCATCGTGCCCCACCTCCGGGCCTGGCTCCAGAGGGGGGCCCCGGTGACCCGCGTCCGGGCGAGGGAAATCTGGGTCCTTTGTTTTTATCTTTCATGGAGGTCTTCGAGCTGCTCTTTGTCTGGTCCCTCACCTAGGACCAGTTTGTCTTGGGAGACCCTACCAGGGGGCATAAAGCCCCCGGACAACATAGCTCCTAGGATCATTGGGACACGCAAACTCCTCTACCACGTTAAGGTGGCAGCTCAGAGAGGAGAATGGAGAAGTCTGATATACAAAATGTGCAGGCAGCATACCCCTTCCCCGTCGAGCTGTCCTGGATGAACTGAAATAATTTTTTTCCAATCATTTTGGAACTTGGAAGCGTACTTCTTCTTCTTACTCGTCGTCGCCATGTCTCCTCTTCGTTCTTCTGCTTCGTCTCTGTTATGTTTTTGGACATTACTACTTGCCGTAGTTTTGAAGCAATGCATGATGGGAATCCAGATGTTGTGTGTCAGTGTATTAACGTGCCGGCTGGAATAAACACACGCTGAGAAATAGCTCCATGCCTGCCTACTTTATGAGTTATAGATAAACCAATGGATAACGGAGACATATACAATAGTCTCCTTTTCAGGTGAGAGAGGACGCTAAAGGCAGTGCCTCTAAAGGGGAACATTATCACAATTTCAGAATTGTTAAAACCATTAAAATTCAGTTCCCAGTGGCTTATTATATTTTTCAAAGTTTTTTTCAAAATTTTACCCATCACGCAATATCCCTAAAAAAAGCTTCAAAGTGCCTGATTTCAACCATCGTTATAAACACCCGTCCATTTTCCTGTGACGTCACATAGTGAAGCCAACACAAACAAACATGGCGGAAAGAACAGCAAGCTATAGCGACATTAGCTCGGATTCAGACTCGGATTTCAGCCGCTTAAGCGATTCAACAGATTACGAATGTATTGAAACGGATGGTTGTAGTGTGGAGGCAGGTAGCGAAAACGAAATTGAAGAAGAAACTGAAGCTATTGAGCCATATTGGTTTGAACCGTATGCAAACGAAACCGACGAAAACGACACGACAGCCAGTGACACGGGAGAAAGCGAGGACGAATTCGGCGATCGCCTTCTAACCAACGATTGGTATGTGTTTGTTTGGCATTAAAGGAAACTAACAACTATGAACTGGGTTTACAGCATATGAAATACATTTGGCAACAACATGCACTTTGAGAGTGCAGCCCAATTTTCATCAATTAATATATTCTGTAGACATACCCTCACCCGCGCTCTTTTCCTGAAAGCTGATCTGTCCAGTTTTGGAGTTGATGTCAGCAGGCCCGGGAAGCTAGGGTCGATAAGGGGTTTAGCTCGCTCGTCTGCGGGAACAAACTGCCGCCATTGCTTGCCGTGCTACCGAGGTCCTTTGTCCCTGAATTGCTCACACACTCCGGCAGATTCAATGGGGGTCTGTCGGCAGATTTCTTTGACTTTATCGTTGGAAATGCATCTGCTTTGAGTGTCGCAGGATATCCACACATTCTTGCCATCTCTGTCGTAGCATAGCTTTCGTCGGTAAAGTGTGCGGAACAAACGTCCAATTTCTTGCCACTTTCGCATCTTTGGGCCACTGGTGCAACTTGAATCCGTCCCTGTTCGTGTTGTTACACCCTCCGACAACACACCGACGAGGCATGATGTCTCCAAGGTACGGAAAACAGTCGAAAAAACGGAAAATAACAGAGCTGATTTGACTCGGTGTTTGAGAAAATGGTGGATTGCTTCCCGATGTGACGCCACGTTGTGACGTCATCGCTCTGAGAGCGAATACTAGAAAGGCGTTTAATTCGCCAAAATTCACCCATTTAGAGTTCGGAAATCGGTTAAAAAATTATATGGTCTTTTTTCTGCAACATCAAGGTATATATTGACGCTTACATAGGTCTGGGGATAAGGTTCCCCTTTAAGGCACGCCCCCAATATTGTTGTCCGGCTGGAAATCGGGAGAAATTGGGATAATGGTTGCCACGGGAGATTTTCGGGAGGGGCACTGAAATTCGGGAGTCTCCCGGGAAAATCGGGAGGGTTGGCAAGTATGCATGAAACTACTACAGGAAAATACCAACAAAACAGGAAAAGCCACCAAAATAGGAGCGCAAGACTAGAACTAAAACACTTCACACAGGAAAACAGCAAAAAACTCCAAATAAGTCAGGGCGTGATGTGACAGGTGGTGACAGTACACCTACTTTGAGACAAGAGCTATGCTTGGTTATGGTTTGAATTCATATCCAACAGTTGCAAAAACGACTTTCCATTGTCAATATCTGCTACCGAGTTAAATTTTTCAATGATTTCTGCTGGTGGTGTGCCTCAGGATTTTTTTCAATGAAAAAAATGTGACTTGGCTCAGAAAAGGTTGAAAAGCACTGCACTAGACAACACTATACTATACTGTGCCATCATATCAATATATTCCATGCTATACTGTGCTCTGCTGCACTATTCTACATTATGCTTGTATTTAACTGTATTTCTGTATGTCCAGTATTAGTATGAAACCATACTCATTATTTTCATATTGTAGAAGTACGAAGCAAGCGGTATGAGTTAATATCCGCCGAATTGTGCCGTCAATTTTGCGTCAGCATGCCTGTCATTGATGACAATCATTCCCAACAAAACAAAATATATTATCTACAATAAGAAACACTGTTAAAAGTATAACTGAACACTAATATTTTCGTAAAGCAACATTTTTAAAGCTACGGATAATTGTGCAATTACACAATCGTAATATTATTGCTATTGTTATTATCATTACCATTATTATTTTCCTACAGATCAGTGTTTTTCAACCTTTTATGAGCCAAGGCCCGTATTTTTCATTGAAAAAAATCCCGGGGCACACCACCAGCAGAAAAATTTAACTCAGCAGCCGATATTGACAGTAAAAAGTCATTCTCACAATTGTTGGATATGAATTTAAACCATAACCAAGCATGCATCAATATAGCTCTTGTCTCAAAGTAGGTGTACTGTCACCACCTGTCACATCACACCCTGACTTATTCGGAGTTTTTTGGTGTTTTCCTGTGTGTAGTGTTTTAGTCCTTGTCCTGCGCTCCTATTTTGGTGTTTTTTCTTGTTTTGTTGGTATTTTCCTGTAGCAGTTTAATTTCTTCCCTGAGCGCTATTCTCCGCACCTGCTTTGTTTTCGCAAACGAGACTATGTACGTAGTGCGGACGCTATCCTTCTTTGTGGGGACATTGTTGATTGTCATGTCATGTACGGATGTACTTTGTGGACGCCGTCTGCTGCTCCACACGCTGTAAGTCTTTGCTGTCGTCCAGCATTTTGTGTTTTGTTTACTTCTGCCTGTTAACTTCATGCCTAAGCTCCAATGATTATAATTACTGGTGTGCAAAAAATATTTTTAACCCAATTAGGCGAAATTACATAATCTCCCACGGCACACCAGACTGTATTTCACAGTGGTTGAAAAAGACTGACGTGGATTACCGTAATAACTCCTATAACGCCCAAAAGTGCAGATTTCAACTATTGAAATACTGTCTATAGTTCAAGATTTACGGTCATTTAAAAACAGCACTGCACATCATAATGGCAAATGCAGTTTTGATGTTAAAGGTCCGCATGTGGCCCACGGGCCGTACTTTGCCCAGGTCTGATCCAGCGTGTCTGTCATCATGTAATCATGCCAAGCAAATGGGGATTATCAGAACGCACACAATACTGGGAGGAGATGCAAGTATAATCTTCTAGCACTCGCAATGTGTTTTGGAAAGACTAAAATTGTTCTGTCGCCGCTGTTTTGCATCTATATTTAGCAGGTTTGCAATGTTCTTGCACACTGGCCCAGTTAAGCTCAAATGGGTGTGTGAGAAAGGAGGCAGAGACAGACGATGTCCTGTGTGTGTGTGTGTCAACATATTTATAATGTCATAACATTAAAAAAAAAATAGCTGACAGTCTCAATTTAGTCATTTCATTTTATAATTTCAAAGCTGCTGGATGACTTAAGATGCTGATTAAAACACATTCAATTGATTTGTTTTGGTGTCTGCTGGCGTTTTGTTAATGCTGTTTGTCTATATGAGAAGCACTTCTTACAATGTGCATTTTCTTACATCTGGATTAGTCCGGGTGCAGCATCATAACACTGCAGCGCCTCCTAGAGCACACTGTCAGCGGCAATAGGTTCTGTTGTCTACTAACTGTAGATCAGGGGTCCCCAACCACCGGTCCGGGGATTGGTACAGGTCCGTGACACATTTGCTACCGGGCTGCATAGAAACAATAATAGTGTGAATGCTCCAAAGCATTTTCTACACCAAAATTCATCTATTTATTCAACTTCTTCAACTTCTTCTTCTCCAGATTTTGGTGCGCTCTACCTTCCACATTTTTCATCCAATTCAAACTGTTCCAACTTCAACTGTTCAGCCTATTTGGGAATTGCGGGCTTTACCTTGACAAATTCCAAAAATTCCCCGATTTCCCAGAATTCCAGCTTTTCCGGGATAATTTTCCCATTCAAAACGAATTTGCCATTTTTCAAACTTTCACCATTTCCACATTTTTCAACTTATTCAAACCATTCCACTTTCAACATATTCCACCATCCTGAAAATGTAAACTACCTTTTTTCCAAGTTCAAAAAAATTCCAGGATTTTCCAGAATTCCTGATTTTCCAAATCCCTATTTCCACCCTTTTTCTGGCGACTACTCCTTCCACATTTTTCATCCGATTCAAACCGTTCCAACTTCAACTGTTCAGCCTATTTGGGAATTGCGGGCTTTCCCTTGACAAATTCCAAAAATTCCCTGATTTCCCAGAATTCCAGCTTTTCCGGGATAATTTTCCCATTCAAAACAAATGTGCCATTTTTTCAAACTTTCACCATTTCCACATTTTTCAAGTTATTCAAACCATTCCACTTTCAACATATTCCACCATCCTGGAAATGTAAACTACCTTTTTTCCAAGTTCAAAAAAATTCCAGGATTTTCCAGAATTCCTGGTTTTCCAAAGCCTTATTTCCACCCTTTTTTCTGGCGACTACTCCTTCCACATTTTTCAACGCATTTCAACCGTTCCACCGTCAAAACATTCCTCTCAATTACGACAAAAAACAAAGTTGTTTTTTGAACTGGAAAAATTCCCGGTTTTCCCGAAATTCCAGGAAATCCGTAATACCGTTTCTCAATTCTACATGTTACTACTTCAACATTATTTGAAAAATTCCAACACTAACCATTTCAACTCATTCAGACCATTCAAGTTTTTTTTGAACATTTTACCAAAAATTCCCGCTTTTCCCAAAATTTCCCAATTTCTTGGGTAATTCCCATTGAAATCAATGGGACAGTCTTCAAAGTTCCACAACACCCACATTTTTCATCTGATTCAAACTGTTCCAACTTCAAAATATTCAGCCTCTTCAGAATTTGTGTGCTCTACTACAACAAATCTAAAAAAATTCCAGCCTTTCAGTTCAACTTCAGCATCGGAGCATTCACACACAATTCCTTCAGGAATTGCCTCATTTAGTTAATTTATAAACTACCAAATTTTGGCCTATCCCACTAAACACACAAATACGATTTTTAATAGATGTATATTACAACTACTTTGTTATAGTACATTAATAAACACACCAATAACATTTTTAATAGATGTATATTAGAACTCCTTTGTTATAGTATATTAATAAACACACATATTGTTAATATATGTATATTACAACTCCTTTGTTATAGTACATGGGACAATGCACATTAATGGACATCTAAAATGTTAATGTACCAGATTGTAGCCAAAGGCTTTTTTTCCTTCTGTTTTTATCTGCCACACGTAGAAAGCCGGTCCTTGAAAAATATGCATTCATTATATTGGGAAAAAAAAGGTTGGGGAACCCTGTTCTAGATCGCGCTTCAGTATTTTTCTTCACATTTTGCATATGACGAGTTCAGGCGCAAAAACAGATATGTCCCTTTTCCTTGTTTTGAGTAAATTTATATATTTTTTGGACCCATCCTGCTGATGTGGGTTGCAATTGAATTGTTTCCATCATCTAAAAATGATAGTCTCAATCTGAAAAATTTACATTTATTGCAAAAATTAAAATTTGTACTATATTTTCCAGAAAGAAAGAGATAACTCAAAGTTTCTTTGCAAAAAAACAGACTAATCCTATATGGTGCCAGCCTGGCCATGAAAATGAGAGAAAAAAGATTAGAGGAATGCTCAATCCATCACTGTAATGAATTAATTTTGTCCAAAAAAACACCTTTTTTGGACAGGGTGTCCACTGCATCATGACATCATTATATTGACAGCTGCATCACAAGACAACAACAGCAGAGTAAACACACCATGAAGTTTGTCGTTTGAGAGAGTAGTGGCTACACACGTGTCCTGTATATTATGAACACACACATTAAACATGATTTTTTTTCCCACTGCACTGTGTGGGACCGTATCTTGCTCATGGACTGCTCAGATTTATTCGGGCAGCGTCTCTTATTGCGGCCAGTAGGTGAGGGCCCCGCACACTCACTGATTTCATCAAAGTTACTCATTATTGATGCTTTAATTTAGTTACAATCACAGTAACACAGACACGAAGCAAGCGAACATGAGCGCTGATATTGGATGACGCGTTTAAAATTCGATGCACTAATTGGTCCCAATGGGTTTGTCTGTTTGTGCCGCAAAGACAGGATGGCACTTGAAGCTTCCTGAAATGCCAAAGATAAGTCGCTTTTGCAGAAAACTGTATTATGACTCCTGGTAGAGTATGGTGTAAACCATTGGTGTTCAAAATTTTTCAGTAGGCTAGATACTTATCAGATGACCAAGTCAAGGTCATATATATATATATATATATATATATATATATATATATATATATATATATATATATATATATATATATATATATATATATATATATATATATATAGTAACACTTTAGTATGGGGAACACATATTCACCATTAATTAGTTGCTTATTAACATGCAAATTAGTAACATATTGGCTCTTAATTAGTCATTATTAAGTACTTATTAATGCCTTATTCTGCATGGCCTTATTATACAACCAGTAAGCCATTAACTAAGAGTCTTCCCTCAATAACCTCAGAATTATTGCTTATTAGTAACCCTAACCCTTATATGTTCCCCTAGTGTCCAAATAACTCTAAATTAAGTCTTTGTTACTTTAATAAGCAACTAATTAATGGTGAAATCTTACGGTACATTAAACATATGTTTCTTATTGCAATCGAAGAACAATTGTGGCCTTAAATAAAATAGAGAACATACTAGGCAACTTGTCTTTTAGTAGTAAGTAAACAAACAAAGGCTCCTATTTTTTGCTGCTGATGCATGCAGTAACTTATTGTGTCATTTATCTTTTTTTTTTTTATTTTGTCAAAATTTTGAGGGACAAGCCATAGAAAATGAAGTATTAATCTACTTGTTCATTTACTGTTAATATCTGCTTATTTTCTGTTTTAACATGTTCTATCTACACTTCTGTTAAAATGTAATAATCACTTATTCTTCTCTTGTTTCCAATTAAATTGATATTGGTTTTTACACCATTATCTTGTTCATGGAAAAACAGTACAACTTCTTTTTTTATTCTGGCAACTTAGTTGCCAGTTTTTCTACCGTAAAAACAAATGTACTGTTTTTCCATTTACAGTAATGCACCGCTAAAAACAACAATTTTACAGTCAAAAACGGGCAGCTCGGTCAACAGAATTTTAACGCAAAAAAACAGTAGTAGTTTTTTCAATTTACAGTAATATGCTGTAAAGAACAACAATCAAATTTGTTGTCCTTTTTGTTAATTTGATGGGTAGTATGTAAGTATGATAATATACTGTAATATTTTTTTGCAATATTGGATACTATTCAAGTT
The DNA here is from genome assembly GCF_033978685.3 of Nerophis lumbriciformis. Classification (NCBI taxonomy): domain Eukaryota; kingdom Metazoa; phylum Chordata; class Actinopteri; order Syngnathiformes; family Syngnathidae; genus Nerophis; species Nerophis lumbriciformis. Next base: position 38,527,579 of record NC_084550.2, on the reverse strand, counting down.
TAAAATGTATGCAATTTCAAGCAGTCAAAATGAAAAAAATCCATTACATTTAGTGAGAAAATATGAAGTACTTTATTGACACCTATCATTTCCAGGTGTTTGCGGGCCAGATAAAATGATGTCGCGGGCCAGATCTGGCCCCCGGGCCTTGACTTTGACACATGTGATTTGTGGTTGTAGAGGTTGCCCTCTTGTGGGTTCCTCGGACCAACACACACTGCCACGAGAGCCCGAATTTCAGGGTACAACACTGTTTTATTTTCAAAAAGAGTACCAGGCTTTTGCTTTCCAGCAAATTGTTTTTTCTGAGTCCGTGTCTATCTCTCTCTCTGGCTCCCACTCCAACTCCAACTCCATGTCTCATTACGGCTGCTGCTAATTAAGGCGACAGGTGATTAGATAACAAGGGCCCCCTGGGCCATTTACTCACCCGTCGCTGTCTTCGAGGCCGGTCCTGTCACACCCCGTTCCGCGGCAGGCCCGCAGGCCACGCCCCCCTCCACAGTGGTATTTACAGCCCAAAAATCATGTTTGTTTTTTTACATTTATTTTTATTATCTTAGTCCCACTTATTATTGGAACATTACATTAGTACATTAGTTTCAACCATTGCATTCATGCTGCATGAAACAGACGTAGTAGCGCTGTGAGTAAAAATACTAGTCATTAGTCTTGTGCTTTCATGGCATCACTCGATTCTCGGTGTTGCAACTCAAAGCGTTCCGACTGGAGCCACACACTCCTTTGTGTGATTTCTCCAAACTTTCCTCATGATTTATTTATTGTTGCTTGGAGATGCAGTACGCTTCCTTATCAGGCGACGAGGCCTCAGTGGATCAGTGTGATCTCCACTCATCAGAATAAAGTCTGCCCTACATTACCAGTCATTCATTCAGTAAATATGGATTGGAAAATATGAAAAAATATAAATTTTTGTCTGACTGCTTTTGGATTGTTTTGTGTCAGGTTTGTGTGTCCTCTCAATTGCTCTGTTTATTGCTATTCTGAACGTTGCTGGGTCGGGTTTGGTTTTGGAATTGGAATTGCATTATGGTATTGTTTTGTTGGATTGATTTAAAAAAATTTAAATGAAATGATACACTGGTGCTGGGCACTGTTGGCTACCAGGCCTCTTGTTTATTTTATTTGAAGGGTTTATTTTTATTTATGTATATATATATATATATATGTCAGAGTTTGTAGGACACGAACCCCAAGATGCAGAGAAGGCGGAAGGCGTTATACGGGAAAACATGATTTAATGTTTATAAAATAAAGGAAAAAAACACAAACCAGGAACTAGGAACAGGAAACATGATGCCAGGGAAACAAGAACTGGAAGACGAGGAACAAAAAGACAGCAGACTACAAACAGCTACAGAATATAGCTTACCGCTACCGCATCCAGCTACACTGACAACGACAAGTAGAAATGACAATGATCCAGCACTGACTGGAGGGGAAGGCAGGTTTAAATAGCAGCTGGCTGATTGACACCAGGTGTGGCCAGGTGCCAATCAGCCACAGCTGAGGGAACACAGCACTCAGGGAGACAAGTAGGAAATAAAGACAAAATAAAAGTGCTTGACAGAAAACTAAGACAAACGCAGAGAAAAAACTAAAACACAGTCAAACTGTCAGGGACAAGCCTGACAGTAGCCCCCCTTCCTATAACGGATACCAGACGTTCTAGAACCCCCCCCACCCCAAAAAAGTCCAAAGTCACGGGAGGGTGGAGGGAGGACAAGGAGGTGGGCCACCAGGCTAAGTGTCCCCGCAACCAGCGGGGAAGAGTTAGGTGGCGACGGCGAGTTGAACGCCGCCGCAATTGGCGAGGCGACTCGTCCGCCGGTGTGGGAGAACCCACCGGAGACGATGGTGGTGGCGCCCTCTGCTGGCCCACCGGGGTGGGTGGTGGCGCCCTCTGCTGCTGGCCCACCGGAGAAGAGGATGGTGGCGCCCTCTGCTGCTGGCCCACCGGAGAAGAGGATGGTGGCGCCCTCTGCTGCTGGCCCACCGGAGAAGAGGATGGTGGCGCCCTCTGCTGCTGGCCCACCGGAGAAGAGGATGGTGGCGCCCTCTGCTGCTGGCCCACCGGAGAGGAGGATGGTGGCGCCCTCTGCTGCTGGCCCACCGGAGAGGAGGATGGTGGCGCCCTCTGCTGCTGGCCCACCGGAGAGGAGGATGGTGGCGCCCTCTGCTGCTGGCTCACCGGAGAGGAGGATGGTGGCGCCCTCTGCTGCTGGCCCACCGGAGAGGAGGATGGTGGCGCCCTCTGCTGCCGGCCCACCGGAGAGGAGGATGGTGGCGCCCTCTGCTGCCGGCCCACCGGAGAGGAGGATGGTGGCGCCCTCTGCTGCCGGCCCACCGGAGAGGAGGATGGTGGCGCCCTCTGCTGCCGGCCCACCGGAGAGGAGGATGGTGGCGCCCTCTGCTGCCGGCCCACCGGAGAGGAGGATGGTGGCGCCCTCTGCTGCCGGCCCACCGGAGAGGAGGATGGTGGCGCCCTCTGCTGCCGGCCCACCGGAGAGGAGGATGGTGGCGCCCTCTGCTGCCGGCCCACCGGAGAGGAGGATGGT